>NC_134460.1:14634423-14955576 GCF_047948215.1 Lycorma delicatula | reverse complement strand
AACAAAACTTAAATCGTCAATGCCAACTATGTAATATTTTTTAAATCTTCTACGTCGTTTGAAAAACTTAAACTGGACCGACAGAAAAAATTCCTGTATAAAATAAAAAAGAATCATCGATTAGACTTAAACATACGTAGCAAAAATAATATATAGGTAAAAAAAACGCACAAGTCAATTTTTCACATCTATCTCCCTGGAGACATAGCAGCATTCCCTCGATATTTCTCCAACTCAGATTCAATTTACTCGTAAAAAATAAAAATGTAATACAATCAATCTGTCTAACACAAAAATAAGAAGTCAAATTTAATAAATTTAGTTTAAACTGTTTTCCTTTTACGTAAAACAATATATACGAGTATACAAGTATGTACATAAATATATACATTTATTATATTATATATATATATATATATAACTTTTAGCCAACTTTAAAAAGCAGGATGCATAAGACATTTTCACGGCATTTCTTTCTCTATTTTTCCTTAAACCATCATTTCTTTCTTGGTAACTTTCTTTTAAACATCGCTGTCTGATTTAAGCAGCGCGTTTCGTAGGCCTAACAATAATTTAATTATATATATATATATATATATATATATATATATATATATATATATATATATATATATATATATATATATAAAGTACTAGATACTACTAAAAATTGTGAAATAAAAAATTTAAAAAACAAAAATATAATCCAACTCCAACAAATAATACTACTAAAAAGTTATAAACAATTATATTTTTATTTATTAATACTAAAGTAAAAGTATTTACAACAAATAAAAATGTTTGAAGTCGGTGCCAGCCCACATGTTAAACAAAGTTACCAAAAGTTAGTACCTCAACCGACCGGTAGGCGGCTAAACGGGATTTCCACATGTAATGCGGGATCTCAAGAACATATAAAAGAGAGCATCTCACCATTAAACCTCATTTTCAGTATCGCATTTTATTCTGATATTATATTTTTTGTAGATCTCATTTTATTGTAGTAAAACTTCTATTATCAATTTTTCATTGTTTGAAGTAGAATTTGCATTATACAAATTAAAGAAATTTGTTTTTTTTTTGTTTTTGTTTAACTTGTGTTAAACATTTGTTGTAAATACTTTTATTTTAGGTAATAAAATAAAATATAATTATTTGTCACTTTTTAGTACTATTATTTTTTGAAGTCGGTTTTTACTTTTATTCTTTAAATTATTTCATTATAAAAAAACACATTCAAATATATGTATATACATAATCGTACAACCTCAGAATCTCAAACCGTCTTTTTTTACTAGCAGTATATTTTATTTCCACACACTGGCCACAAAAATAAAAAGAAAGCATTAGATTATGTACCCAAGTTTTATTAATTTTAATCTGAAGCTATTTGAATTTCCATTTTATTTAAAAAAATTAGCGTACACGTCTTTAACCTGGTTGTCCCCACCTCTATTTCAAATAATGATACAAATTCATAAAAATTTTCTTAAGAGATTGGGCTGAGAAAAATACGTATTTCACGTCGTAATAACAATAAATTTAATGAGGAGATTATTGTATTTGAACGCATTGAATAATTTTTGAAATTTGAAACACTACTTTTTTGAGATCCAGAGAATTTTGTAAGTTTGAAATGTAAGAATCACCATTTAAGTCGTACTTACACCAGAAAAAAGATAAATCGGCCATTAATTTTCGAATTTTGAATCTCCCCCATTCTGGGGTCCTGGGCACATACTCCGAAATTTTTCATGGCCTACAATCCAACTTGGTTCCACCTTGCGAGTTTCATATAGTTTGGTTGAGCGATTCACATACGTTTCATACGCAGAACCGAATCGTATTCTTTATTATTATTAAGTAATTTATTAATTTACGTGTTTTTCAACCATCTATTTTATCCTATTCAGAAAAAAATTATTAGTATGATATACAGACAGATTAAATATTAGGGAAGTTATTCAAATATATCAGCTATACAAGTAACAAGGACAAAAATGATTACATCAGAAAACGTTTATACTTAATCGTTAACTTACGTAAACTATCACTTAAAATTAACCATACCAGGTTTGTCCCAAAAATAAGGGTACTGATTTTTTATTTAATTATCAAACCCTCCTGAATGTTACCGAAGACAACGTTAATGACATGAGCATATTTTACTCGGATTCTTGCTTGACCAGCGTACCGAATTGATGCGCCGGAAACGGAAAAGTTCCGCCGTTATATTCTGAATCATCGGTACCATTTTGTTGATCCTCAAAGAAATGTTCTCAAACCGTTGACACTAACGGGAGGTCACTCAAATTAATTCTTTTAAATTGGCTCAAAAAAGTTTTATCTATAGAGCACTGATGGCTGTAAATTTTATAAAAAATATTTTTGAAAATGAAGGATTTTTTCCGAGAATTAAATTTTTGAATTTTTCTACAGATATCGAAGAAAATTGAGCTTAAGAAATATGAACATATTTATTAAGTTATTTAAAATTCCACAGCTTTTAACTGGATCAGATTTTAGGGATGGCAGATATTCAATATTATTTCCGATCGGTTTTTGTGTCATATCTCGAAAATCCGTCGATCAACAGAGCTGATATTCGGTATAAATATTTATCTAAATATAATCCAACCTTCGCCTGTTTTTCAACCCCATCGGAGAAGCAGTCGCGATACCCTATTTTTTTTGTTTTTTTTTAATTTTTTATTTATTTTTCTAAAATAATCATTTTTTGCAACAAAATCGTGCTAAATTATTGAAATAAATAATTATCCCGACAAATAAACGTGTAAATCACAAAAACAACGGGGTTGAATGAGACTCGTACTTAAAACATAACTTTTTGTAACTTTCATTTTCAAAATTGAAAATCCAACTGTATCCTAGCATTAATGTAGGTAACATGAGAACTTTTTAAAAAAGGAAGTTCCATGATCAAAGTTAGAAGACAACGGTCATCTGCACCCAGTTCGTGTTACCGAAAACCGCTATCGTACTCACTGCATACACCAATTGCTGCTTGCAGGGGAGGCGAGATAAATTCCATTATTGTTTTATAAATACTAAAGACGGTAAAAACGGATTATCCCGTCTCCTTTCAGGTCTCACAAAGGCTCATTGCTGCAGTCAATACCGTCCGTACTGCTTGCACCGCTTCAGTTCATCGGATCCACTTGTTGGCAAACAAAATTTAGACAAAAATTTGTTGAAATTGTAGCGACACGGTAAAACGATAAATGAATTGCTTTTGCGGTGGATGAATTCCTCGGTCACGCCGATAGATTGCACATGATTACCGAAAAACCGATGGTGATGACACCCGAAGACACTGAAACATTTAACAGGGCTACCGAGTGTTTTCTGTCATTTTGGGTTTAATGACGATCGAGTACGTCATCACTCGCATACCTTCACGGTTTTTTTGGTAACAAGTTAATATAAACTGTAAGCGCATCGAGCATATTCCAGTATTTTTTCATAACTCCGCAGATACGATAGCCACCACATAGTTCAAGCTTTGAATAAATACAAGAACGATGCAAAAATAAACTGCATCGCCAACAAATCCGAGCGATTACAGTCACTGTCCATCGGTTAGTTGCGGTTCTTGGACTCTACAGATTCTTTCATAACTGGAAAAACTTGTAGATAATCTGGCAAAAGACTTTCTGGATAATGACGCCGTATTTAAAATACTTTTTTTAGGGCGAAAAACGGTTGGACGTTATCAAACTAATTAAGGTTGTTACATAAAATTAAAACTTAAAACTACTATCACAGGAAACAAAATCCGGAATGGGTGTAAAAGGCCCATTCTCGGATAACAAAAACACTAACATGTAACTTAAAACTACGTTAAAAACTATCATATTAAAAATAAATAAAACTTAAAACTAAAAAAGGACATAAAACTTAAAACTATTATGTTTAAAGTCTTACAACTAATATCACAAAAATCTTACAACTATCACAGACGAATTTAAAAAATGAATATATATATAAAAAAATTCCGATAGGGAGTGTAAAAGGAAGTAGTTCTCTGTAGATTGCGGATAGGACACACGAGTACCTGTTTACAAGAGGACAATTACCTCTATGCGCACGATGCAACTGCCGCGTAACTGTGCGCCACATACTCGTGGACTGCATATGTTATGCGGCATTGCGTCGTAAATTTAAACTACCCAGAAACATCCGTGGTATCGTGTGTAATGATAGAGGTTTTAAACTGGATGTTTCTGTTTTTGCGTAGTATAGGGTTAATACAAAAAATTTAATTACTCTAGTCCTATGTATTGTTTTTGCTATCCGAGTAGCGAGCCTTTTAAAATACTTTGCTTCCCGCTATCCGAGAAAAGGGATTGTTTAATCCGTAAAGGCGTCTATCCCCATGAATACATAACCGATGTACGCAAGTTTTTCGAAACCCATTTTCCATCACAATCGGCATTCTATAGTACGCTAAGAGAGAACGTTACAGATGAAGAGTACGCCTATGCTCAAAATATGTGGAAAACGTTTGACTGCAAGACGTTAGGCGATTACCACGATATTTACCTTCTTAGCGATATATTACTGTTGGCAGACATCTGAGAATTTTCGAAGAACGTCTATGCATACTATAGTTTTCACCCGTCACTTTTTTCTACCCCCCCACCATACTTTGTCAGGAATGCCATGTTAAAATTTACCCGCCAAAAACTCGAACTGCTGATTGATATCGATATGCATCTGTTTGTTGCAAAAGACACAAGAAGGGGTTTGGCGATGATTTGAAGTAGGTACCCAAAGGCGAACAAACCAATTATTCCAGACTAGTATGGCCCATCAAACCCCACCTTCTGGGTCCAATACCTTGATTGCAATAATTTATATAGGACAGCCATGGTTCAGCCCTTTCGCCATACGAATTTCAGGTGGTGAATGAAGAGGAGATTGACAGTCTCGATATTAACACTTTAGACGTTTGTGGTGAAAAAGGTTAAATCATGGAAGTAAATCTTGAGTATCCAAAAAAATTAGACGATCGTCACAAGGACTATCCGCTTGCACCCGAATGTTCAATATCAAAAAGACATGTTATCTCCTTATTTGAAAAATATACAGGTGTGCAGTGAAAAAACTGACAACATTGTATGACAAAAACGTTACGTATTACATTACAGGAACCTTAAGTAGTACACCCGACTTGAATTCAGAGTGAAAAAATTCAGTTTTGGAATTCTCCCGGTCGCCTTGGCTAAACCCTTAGATCGAATTCAATACTGAAAAACGTGCACAAGCAAGAGACAGTTCTGAAAAGAACTTTTCTAAGTTGATGAATAACGCGTCCTTTTTCGAAGGACGCAAGTCCTTAGAAAACGTACGAAACAGAATAGACTTCCACCTGGTTACTAACGAACGTAAACTGGATAAGTTGATTGCAAAACCAAGAGTTAAGGCTTGCTATGTTTATAACACTGAGGTCGTCGGGGTAAGTTTGAAGAAAACGGAAATATTTCTTAATCGCCCGATGTACGTTGAATTCACCATTCAATTTACTGGACATTAGTAAAATGATTATGTACGAATTCCATTATAATTATTCAAGAGGACTTTTGGAACAGTAATTGAAAGTATAATGATATATGGATTTGAGGCATGAGTTTTGGGTGTGAAAGTATGTAGGAGATCGATGACTACGGGAATGGACTTTTGGTGTAGGTACTTAGGATTTTACTACAAAAAAACAGTGTAAAGTAATTTTTAAATTACGGACGCTATAAAAAAAGTTAAATAAACTAAAAAAGCCGGTTTTTTTAATCTAAAAAGCAGCTTAATCGGTGTAAACAAATACGAGTAGAATATCATATAAAGGGCTATCACACAGGTTGTATAAATTGATACGTCTATGCGTAAAATAGAAGCCCACCGGGCTGATCTATTTCTTAGCTCGTCATCGCAAATCAGCTGATTTCGAGGTCGACAGTTCTAAGATTCAAATCCTAGTCAAGGCAGTTAATTTTATACGGAATTGAATACTAGATCGTGGACACCGGTATTCTTAGGTGATCGGGTTTCAATTAACCACACATTTCAGGAAAGGTCGACCTGACACTGTACAAGACTAAATTTCATTTACATTCATATATATCATCCTCTGAAGGTAATATTTTACGGTGGTGCTAAAGGCTAAACAGAAAAAGAGAGGCGTAAAAAAGGACGGCCACGAACGAGATGGTAGTAGATTGAGGTCTGTTTGAAGATGATTAGAACGATTAAAAAAATCAAGGAGGCTACAAAGCGATAATCATACGTGCAGTTACGTTACACAAAAATCTACTCTTTCGCTAGAGTAAGTTATGTATATACCGTAGATTATTTTGAAGTAAAATTTAAAACGTAATTCGAGTAATTTTATTGATATAATTATCTTAATTACATTAAAGTATACATTTATATCGTCTTTTCTCCGTTCTCTCTTTTATAAGCCTTCTTACCTACTTAAAATTTGCAAACGCGATACTATGATAATTTTATACTCACTATTATTTACCCGAAAAAATGTACAACGAATAAATTAACTATGGATTATTATGTCACTAAATATGAGTCTTGTTGATTCGTATAAGCGGATCAAATCAGATATTATTTTTACTATAATAACTAGATTAATAATCTTTTTTAAATTCATAAAGCGTATTAATTTGTTTATAATCACGATCGGAGGAGGAATTATAGTGTCTCTGATTTTCATGCACGATTTCGGGTTCGTATCCGGAAGGAAATCCGATCATAAAATAACTCCCGGATGGAAAAATGAAAACGTTTTAAATCATCGGAATTTATGCGATATTTGTAGTATTTAAATATCAATTATTAAATTACGAGTATCATTTTAAAAAGAAAGCGAGGGGATAACATATATTCACGGAACGAGAATTCTGGAGTATATTAAGTAAAAAAGAAAATATACAAAGAAATAAAGAGTAAATTGAACGACAAAATAAACTGCCGTCGTTGCAATGAAGAATAGGCGGTTGAAATTTTCTTTGTACGTGACAAGAATGATGTCAAAAGGAACCGGATTTTAAAAAGACAGTAGAAAAATTGTAAACAACAAGGAGCATGAATACCGGTATACCAAGAATAATGGGATAAGACGACGCGTTAAGACATCTTAAGGATTGTAAACATAATTTTTCGGACGCTAAATAAATTCTACGAAAAATAATACGATCAAACAACCGGTCGGTACACCTATACCGAATGGATTGTAAAAATGTCTGAGATAAAGATAAATTTTCGATTCACAACGATTAAAATTAAAATAAAAGTTATCAATTACTACGGTAAGCGATTTTATTTTTAAATTATTAAATATTAAATGGCAGTTTCAAATTAAACTTTTACCGAAGAATTTTCACGGCAAATTATCTGTTCCTTGATTACCGGTATCTGTATTATTAATTGAGCCGCCATAAAATATTACGAAACTATTTAAGGATGTGTTCGAATATAAATCGGTCAACATCGCGTTTATTACGTTCATTTGTGTGGTATCGTGTTATCGTTTTTTATAAACTTTTTGTATCAGTAAAACTGAAATACGTTCAAATCTTGGTTTTTGTGTTACCTGTAAAATTTGGATATTTTGTTTTACCAAGATGTTTGTACTTACCGTTCGTGTATATTGTTACTACGAGATGATTTATAAAATTTGATTTTTTTAAATTGTGCGCAGACTGTATGTTTTATCGTATCGGGAGAATACACATCCGATATAAAAACATTTTTTGTACAAGTGTCTCACAGAAACTGAAAATCCTGAAATACAGATATTTATAATATAAAAACCGGAAAAGAGTTCCATAATTCGAGTACGCCAGGAAAGTTAAACTCTAGCTTCGTCCTCGACAGACTAAGTGGAAATTAAAGTATATAAGCGTGCAAGTAAAGAACTAAAATACTGCTCTACCTTTCAGTAAAATTTTCGGGTACGCGACTGATTGTGACTGTACCATCTCACCCTCTTATTAAAATTAAATGGCATCAACGATCGATTTGTAAGTATCTCAAGATATCAAGCGAAACAGAAAATATGATGTAAAACCAAATGACTTCTTTGTACGCCTATTAAATTACATATACACTTTTTTTTTAAATGAAAAGTACATAAAATTTTATTTCATTAATAACTTCTGTTAATTTCTCAAACAATTTTTTTCATTATAGAATTATTGTTTATCGTAAAAACGTTTTTATAATCAGAGGTTAAGAATAATAAATAAATCTAAATTAAATTAAAGAAAAGTTAAAAACAAAAATATTAAGTCTGATTCGAACCGATATACCTTCCCCTTGTAAGATCCAAACATTTCAATAATTAAAATTTTATTTGGCTAAAACTCTAGAACTAATGGAAATAAGTATCACTGATATATTGTTGAAAAGCTGTTAATGAGGGCTTATTACTGCGATTAAGAAAAAGTCGAAAATCCAAAGAAATTTGGATTTTGGGCTTTTTTGGACACTTTTGGTACAATCGATTGCAATCAAAAGGGGAGGTGCACAACTAAATGTTACAACAGACCTAAATCCAAAATTTCAACATCCTACGGCTAATCGTTTTTGAATTATGTGAGATACATACGTCACGCCGAAACTAGTCAAAATGGATTCAAGGATGTTCAAAATGGATATTTTCGTTGAAATCTGAAAACGGACATTTTTCGCAATCACAATACTTTACTTCGTACAAGGAAGTAAAAAGGCAAAAATTATATTTATCATCCAAATACCCATCACCGAATGAAATCTTCAAAATACATAGCCTAACTCGTGCGCTAACGTAATGGAATCATACGATTACTAAAAGTATGTCTGAGTTCAGAGACGAAAAATGGAGAATGAAAGATTTTTGCATCCACCTCTTTTGGAGAGGGAAGTTGAATAAGACCAAACACCATCAGACAGTGTCTTAGCTACCTAAAGAGCTATAAATTAAGTGAAAAATTTTACCTACTCTTAAAGAACATTTTGAAATACGAGACCAGCAAAGTCTCGTATCTCAAAATCTAAAGAAAAAGTTTCAATTTTTGTTTTAAAAATAGATTTAATATTTTTTTTAAACTTCACATTATTTTACAATTATTTAATATTATATTTAATTGAAAGTAAGATATACCTACAAAAAAGTGGCCAGTATGAAAATAGCTGATCTTAAGAAACGCAATGATAAATAAAAAATACATCTTGATAAAAGAATGAAAACAAACAATGTCAAGAGATTACTAATAACCAGAAACTAAACTACGGGAAGTGAAAATGTGTTATTAATTACCATAAGCTTTCCAAATAATTTCTTGACTTCTTGTACGAAATATATTATACATCGGAATATCATACTATCGTAACGCCGTAAGAAACTATTAAAAGCAATGATGCTGGCAAAACAAAACTTAAATCGTCAATGCCAACTATGTAATATTTTTTAAATCTTCTACGTCGTTTGAAAAACTTAAACTGGACCGACAGAAAAAATTTCTGTATAAAATAAAAAAGAATCATCGATTAGACTTAAACATACGTAGCAAAAATAATATATAGGTAAAAAAAACGCACAAGTCAATTTTTCACATCTATCTCCCTGGAGACATAGCAGCATTCCCTCGATATTTCTCCAACTCAGATTCAATTTACTCGTAAAAAATAAAAATGTAATACAATCAATCTGTCTAACACAAAAATAAGAAGTCAAATTTAATAAATTTAGTTTAAACTGTTTTCCTTTTACGTAAAACAATATATACGAGTATACAAGTATGTACATAAATATATACATTTATTATATTATATATATATATATATATAACTTTTAGCCAACTTTAAAAAGCAGGATGCATAAGACATTTTCACGGCATTTCTTTCTCTATTTTTCCTTAAACCATCATTTCTTTCTTGGTAACTTTCTTTTAAACATCGCTGTCTGATTTAAGCAGCGCGTTTCGTAGGCCTAACAATAATTTAATTATATATATATATATATATATATATATATATATATATATATATATATATATATAAGTACTAGATACTACTAAAAATTGTGAAATAAAAAATTTAAAAAACAAAAATATAATCCAACTCCAACAAATAATACTACTAAAAAGTTATAAACAATTATATTTTTATTTATTAATACTAAAGTAAAAGTATTTACAACAAATAAAAATGTTTGAAGTCGGTGCCAGCCTACATGTTAAACAAAGTTACCAAAAGTTAGTACCTCAACCGACCGGTAGGCGGCTAAGCGGGATTTCCACATGTAATGCGGGATCTCAAGAACATATAAAAGAGAGCATCTCACCATTAAACCTCATTTTCAGTATCGCATTTTATTCTGATATTATATTTTTTGTAGATCTCATTTTATTGTAGTAAAACTTCTATTATCAATTTTTCATTGTTTGAAGTAGAATTTGCATTATACAAATTAAAGAAATTTGTTTTTTTTTGTTTTTGTTTAACTTGTGTTAAACATTTGTTGTAAATACTTTTATTTTAGGTAATAAAATAAAATATAATTATTTGTCACTTTTTAGTACTATTATTTTTTGAAGTCGGTTTTTACTTTTATTCTTTAAATTATTTCATTATAAAAAAACACATTCAAATATATGTATATACATAATCGTACAACCTCAGAATCTCAAACCGTCTTTTTTTACTAGCAGTATATTTTATTTCCACACACTGGCCACAAAAATAAAAAGGAAGCATTAGATTATCTACCTAAGTTTTATTAATTTTAATCTGAAGCAATTTGAATTTCCATTTTATTAAAAAAAACTAGCGTACACGTCTTTAACCTGGTTGTCCCCACCTCTATTTCAAATATTGATACAAATTCATAAAAATTTTCTTAAGAGATTGGGCTGAGAAAAATACGTATTTCACGTCGTAATAACGATAAATTTAACGAGGGGATTATTGTATTTGAACGCATTTAATAATTTTTGAAATTTGAAACACTACTTTTTTGAGATCCAGAGAATTTTGTGAGTTTGAAATGTAAGAATCACCATTTAAGTCGTACGTACACCAGAAAAAAGATAAATCGGTCCATTAATATTCGAATTTTGAATCTCCCCCATTCTGGGGTCCTGGGCACATACTACGAAATTTTTCATGGCCTACAATCCAACTTGGTTCCACCTTGCGAGTTTCATATAGTTTGGTAGAGCGATTCACATACGTTTCATACGCAGAACCGAATCGTATTCGTTATTATTCTTAAGTAATTTATTAATTTACAACCATCTATTTATCTATTTATCTATTTATTTATCTATTTATCTATTTACAACCATCTATTTTATCCTATTCAGAAAAAAATTATTAGTATGATATACAGACAGATTAAATATTAGGGAAGTTATTCAAATATATCAGCTATACAAGTAACAAGGACAAAAATGATTACATCACAAAACGTTTATACTTAATCGTTAACTTACGTAAACTATCACTTAAAATTAACCATACCAGGTTTGTCCCAAAAATAAGGGTACTGATTTTTTATTAATTTATCTATTGGACTTACCAGAAATTACAAGTTATCTTTTTCAAGAAATGACCATTGGGAAGTTACACAGCGGTTCCAACGTTTCTTTCACTGTTCATAGCATTACAGGAATTCATTTTAAGTGTGTGCAGCTCATCGTTCGCAGTTTTTTTTTATGTTTTCTATCGTCCCGAAACAATGACCTTGCAACTTCAATTTCAACTTAGGCAAGAGTAGAAATCACACGGAGCGAGATCTGGGCTGTAGCAAGGTTATGGAAGTAGGGGAGTGTTCTTATTCCCCAGAAATTCTCGAATTGAAAGTAAAGTATGAGCTGGCGCGTTATCGTAGTGCAACACCCAATCTTATGCATTGTCCTTTCGGACTCGCTGGACCCGTTTTCGAAGTCTTTATTATTTTAAATACCCAACTATTATTATTTTTAACAATATAGGAATGCTATTTGATTAAATTGCACGAACGGAAAAGATAAGATTACAAGTTTTCTTATAACAACTACTTAAATCTAACTCCGTACCTACATCTAATGTATTGCAGCCGGCTACCTAAAATTGGTTCTGTGCGCTTTAATTTTGCTTCCGACGTTTAATATGAATGTTTGGAATTTTCGGACTAACGAACGCGATGTCATTCTACCGGAAACCAGGACATGTCACAACGAACACGCTACACGTCTTTACGAAACCGACGGTGTAGTATTTGGCGGTCAAAAGTCGATACGGATGTCCGTACGTGGCTGAAGTAACTCGTACCTCAGCTTCGTGACTCTCATGCATGTTCTATACATAGCCAAACGTTTCGACGATCAAATGTTACTAGGCGTCACAGAATAGGGTAACAGTCCGAATACAGTAGTAGACTGGAATAATTTCATTAGAAAAATGTGTTTCAACTGTTCTGATCAACACAGGCAAGCTAAAATTGGGGGAAACGATACGGTCATCGAAATCAATCAGACGCTACTCTAAAGGTGTAAAAATCATGCCAGTCGCGTCTACCAAAAACAATGAATTTTGGCGGCATTTTTTTTCTGAAAACGGCCAATGTTGCGTCGTGAAAACTGCTTCAAACCCTCCTGAATGCTACCGAAGACAACGTTAATGACATGAGCATATTTTACTCGGATTCTTGCTTGACCACCGTACCGAATTGATGCGCCGGAAACGGAAAAGTTCCGCCGTTATATTGTGAATCATCGGTACCATTTTGTTGATCCTCAAAGAAATGTTCTCAAACCGTTGACACTAACGGGAGGTCACTCAAATTAAATTCTTCTAAAATGGCTCAAAAAAGTTTTATCTATAGAGCACTGATGGCGGTAAATTTTATAAAAAATATTTTTAAAAATGAAGGATTTTTTCCGAGAATTAAATTTTTGAATTTTTCTACAGATATCGAAGAAAATTGAGCTTTAGAAATATGAACATATTTATTAAGTTATTTAAAATTCCATAGCTTTTAACTGGATCAGATTTTAGGGATGGCAGACATTCAATATTATTTCCGATCGGTTTTTGTGTCATATCTCGAAAATCCGTCGATCTACAGAGCTGATATTCGGTATAAATATTTATCTAAATATAATCCAACCTTCGCCTGATTTTCAACCTTATCGGAGAAGCAGTCGCGATACCCTATTTTTTTGGTTATTTTTTTAATTTTTTATTAATTTACTAAAATAATAATTTTTTGCAACAAAATCGTGCTAAATTATTGAAATAAATAATTATCCCGACAAATAAACGTGTAAATCACAAAAACAACGGGGTTGAATGAGACTCGTACTTATAACATAACTTTTTGTAACTTTAATTTTCAAAATTGAAAATCCAACTGTATCCTAGCATTAATGTAGGTAACATGAGAACTTTTTAAAAAAGGAAGTTCCATCATCAAAGTTAGAAGATAACGATCATCTGCACCCAGTTCGTGTTACCGAAAACCGCTATCGTACTCACTGCATACACCAATTGCTGCTTGCAGGGGAGGCGAGATAAATTCCATTATTGTTTTATAAATACTAAAGACGGTAAAAACGGATTATCCCGTCTCCTTTCGGGTCTCACAAAGGCTCATTGCTGCAGTCAATAGCGTCCGTACTGCTTGCACCGCTTCAGTTCATCGGATCCACTTGTTGGCAAACAAAATTTAGACAAAAATTTGTTGAAATTGTAGCGACACGGTAAAACGATAAATGAATTGCTTTTGCGGTGGATGAATTCCTCGGTCACGCCGATAGATTGCACATGATTACCGAAAAATCGATGGTGATGACACCCGAAGACACTGAAACATTTAACAGGTCTACCGAGTGTTTTCTGTCATTTTGGGTTTAATGACGATCGAGTACGTCATCACTCGCATACCTTCACGGTTTTTTTGGTAACAAGTTAATATAAACTATAAGCGCATCGAGCATATTCCTGTATTTCTTCATAACTCCGCGGATACGATAGCCACCACATAGTTCAAGCTTTGAATAAATACAAGAACGATGCAAAAATAAACTGCATCGCCAACAAATCCGAGCGATTACAGTCACTGTCCATCGGTTAGTTGCGGTTCTTGGACTCTACAGATTCTTTCATAACTCGAAAAAAACTTGTAGATAATCTGGCAAAAGACTTTCTGGATAATGACGCCGTATTTAAAATACTTTTTTTAGGGCGAAAAACGGTAGGACGTTATCAAAGTAATTAAGGTTGTTACATAAAATTAAAACTTAAACTACTATCACAGGAAACAAAATCCGGAATGGGTGTAAAAGGCCCATTCTCGGATAACAAAAACACTAACATGTAACTTAAAACTACGTTAAAAACTATCATATTAAAAAATAAATAAAACTTCAAACTAAAAAAGGACATAAAACGTAAAACTATTATGTTTAAAGTCTTACAACTAATATCACAAAAATCTTACAACTATCACAGACGAATTTAAAAAATGAATATATATATATATATATATATATAAAAAAATTTCGATAGGGAGTGTAAAAGGAAGTAGTTCTCTGTCGATTGCGGATAGGACACACGAGTACCTGTTTACAAGAGGACAAGTACCTTTATGCGCACGATACAACTGCCGCGTAACTGTGCGCCACATACTCGTGGACTGCATATGTTATGCGGCATTGCGTCGTAAATTTAAACTAACCAGAAACATCCGTGGTATCTTGTGTAATGATAGAGGTTTTAAACTGGGTGTTTCTGTTTTTGCGTAGTATATGGTTAATACAAAAAATTTAATTACTCTAGTCCTATGTATTGTTTTTGCTATCCGAGTAGCGAGCCTTTTAAAATACTTTGCTTCCCGCTATCCGAGAAAAGGGATTGTTTAATCCGTAAAGGCGTCTATCCCCATGAATACATAACCGATGTACGCAAGTTTTTCGAAACCCATTTTCCATCACAGTCGGCATTCTATAGTACGCTAAGAGAGAACATTACAGATGAAGAGTACGCCTATGCTCAAAATATGTGGAAAACGTTTGACTGCAAGAGGTTAGGCGATTACCACGATATTTACCTTCTTAGCGATGTATTACTGTTGGCAGACATCTGAGAATTTTCGAAGAACGTCTATGCATACTACAGTTTTCACCCGTCACTTTTTTCTACCCCCCACTTTGTCAGGAATGCCATGTTAAAATTTACCCGCCAAAAACTCGAACTGCTGACTGATATCGATATGCATCTGTTTGTTGCAAAAGGCACAAGAGGTGATTTTGCGATGATTTAAAGTAGGTACCCAAAGGCGAAAAAAACCAATTATTCCAGAATAGTATGGCCCATTAAACCCCACCTCCTGGGTCCAATACCTTGATTGCAATAATTTATATAGGACAGCCATGGTTCAGCCCTTTCGCCATACCAATTTTTGATGGTGAATGAAGAGGTGATTGACAGTCTCGATATTAACACTATAGACGTTTGTGGTGAAAAAGGTTATATCATGGAAGTAAATCTTGAGTATCCAAAAGAATTACACGATCGTCACAAGGACTATCCGCTTGCACCCGAATGTTCAATATCAAAAAGACATGTTATCTCCTTATTTGAAAAATATACAGGTGTGCAGTGAAAAAACTGACAACATTGTATGACAAAAAACGTTACGTATTACATTACAGGAACCTTAAGTAGTACATCCGACTTGAATTCAGAGTGAAAAAATTCAGTTTTGGAATTCTCCCGGTCGCCTTGGCTAAACCCTTAGATCGAATTCAATACTGAAAAACGTGCACAAGCAAGAGACAGTTCTGAAAAGAACCTTTTTAAGTTGATGAATAACGCGTCCTTTTTCGAAGGACGCAAGTCCTTAGAAAACGTACGAAACAGAATAGACTTCCAACTGGTTACTAACGAACGTAAACTGGATAAGTTGATTGCAAAACCAAGAGTTAAGGCTTGCTATGTTTATAACATTGAGGTCGTCGAAAATAAGTTTGAAGAAAAACGGAAATATTTCTTAATCGCCCGATGTACGTTGAATTCACCATTCAATTTACTGGACATTAGTAAAATGATTATGTACAATTCCATTATAATTACATGGTAGAAAAGCACGGTCTCAGCATAAAGCTTCTAATGACCGATACGGATAGTCTAATGTATCACATCGTGACATAACGTTTCGACGATATTCTTCATGATATTGATAGGTTTCATACTTCGGATTATCCCCGCGGCGATCATATTTGTTTTAGTAAGACCAACAAGAAACGACATGGTAAATTCACAGATGAAATGAATGGAAAGCTATTCGTGAATTTGTTGGTCTTCTCGCCAAGATGTACAGCAAATAAGAAAAAGAATAAAACAAAGGGTATTCCTATAGTATCCATTGTTAAAGATCTCAGGCACGAACTTTACAGAAAAGGCTTTTTATTGATACCGTTAGTACATAAGTGCGCACGGCATCAGAAGCACTTACGCAATATCTATTCCATTAATCAGTCTAAGAAATCGCATTCACCGTACGACGACAGACGTTACATACTAGAAAACAAAATTGACACTACTCCATACGGTCATTTTAGCCTAAACAAAAAACTTAAACTACCATCATCTCTCAATATCAACAATCTTGAAAAAGTACTGCCGTCTCAAATAACGTCATCCAAGATGGCCTACAACGGTGGGGCCGCAAGTGGGCGAGCTCGACCACCATCTTTTCATGTCACTTTCAGTCGCTATACTGAACTGGGCGTGGTCGACCGCCATCTTGAATGACGTCTTTTGTGACGCTATACTCCTACTTCCGCATTAATAATATATTTTTGTTTTACACATATTTAAACATTTATTTGGTCTGTTACCTGTTGTTGTAACTTAGTAAATAATATATACGACTGTTGCCCCGAGTATAATTACGTTTCGTCGTTTAAAATTTATTAGATTGTAAAAATTACTTAAATTTTGAAAGTTCTAATAATCCATAATTTGATCGGTCAAGTCGTTGAATTTTTCATTCTAGTTTTCTTTGTAATTATTTATTTTTTTCATAATTATTACAATAGCGAGTACAAAATTGTCTTACTACCATCAAGTAACAAACGTTAGTATAATAGATAAGGAGGTTTATAAAAGAGAAAAAAAGGCGAATTAAATATTAAATTAGCTGTAACACGAGATTCAAGAGGAGGACTTTTGGAACAGTAATTGAAAGTATAATGATATATGGATTTGAGGCATGAGATATGGGTGTGAAAGTATGTAGGAGATCGATGACTACGGGAATGGACTTTTGGTGTAGGTACTTAGGATTTTACTACAAAAAAACAGTGTAAAGTAATTTTTAAATTACGGACGCTATAAAAAAAGTTAAATAAACTAAAAAAGCCGGTTTTTTTAATCCAAAAAGCAGCTTAATCGGTGTAAACAAATACGAGTAGAATATCACATAAAGGGCTATCACACAGGTTGTATAAATTGATACGTCTATGCGTAAAATAGAAGCCCACCGGGCTGATCTATTTCTTAGCTCGTCATCGCAAATCAGCTGATTTCGAGGTCGACAGCTCTAAGATTCAAATCCTAGTCAAGGCAGTTACTTTTATACGGAATTGAATACTAGATCGTGGACACCGGTATTCTTAGGTGATCGGGTTTCAATTAACCACACATTTCAGGAATGGTCGACCTGACACTGTACAAGACTAAATTTCATTTACATTCATATATATCATCCTCTGAAGGTAATATTTTACGGTGGTGCTAAAGGCTAAACAGAAAAAGAGAGGCGTAAAAAAGGACGACCACGAACGAGATGGTAGTAGATTGAGGTCTGTTTGAAGATGATTAGAACGATTAAAAAAATCAAGGAGGCTACAAAGCGATAATCATACGTGCAGTTACGTTACACAAAAATCTACTCTTTCGCTAGAGTAAGTTATGTATATACCGTAGATTATTTTGAAGTAAAATTTAAAACGTAATTCGAGTAATTTTATTGATATAATTATCTTAATTACATTAAAGTATACATTTAAATCGTCTTTTCTCCGTTCTCTCTTTTATAAGCCTTCTTACCTACTTAAAATTTGCAAACGCGATACTATGATAATTTTATACTCACTATTATTTACCCGAAAAAATGTACAACGAATAAATTAACTATGGATTATTATGTCACTAAATATGAGTCTTGTTGATTCGTATAAGCGGATCAAATCAGATATTATTATTACTATAATAACTAGATTAATAATCTTTTTAAATTCATAAAGCGTATTAATTTGTTTATAATCACGATCGGAGGAGGAATTATAGTGTCTCTGATTTTCATGCACGATTTCGGGTTCGTATCCGGAAGGAAATCCGATCATAAAATCACTCCCGGATGGAAAAATGAAAACGTTTTAAATCATCAGAATTTATGCGATATTTGTAGTATTTAAATATCAATTATTAAATTACGAGTATCATTTTAAAAAGAAAGCGAGGGGATAACATATATTCACGGAACGAGAATTCTGCAGTAAATTAAGTAAAAAAGAAAATATACAAAGAAATAAAGAGTAAATTGAACGACAAAATAAACTGCCGTCGTTGCAATGAAGACTAAGCGGTTGAAATTTTCTTTGTACGTGACAAGAATGATGTCAAAAGGAACCGGATTTTCAAAGACAGTAGAAAAATTATAAACAACAAGGAGCATGAATACCGGTATACCAAGAATAATGGGATAAGACGACGCGTTAAGACATCTTAAGGATTGTAAACATAATTTTTCGGACGCTAAATAAATTCTACGAAAAATAATACGATCAAACAACCGGTCGGTACACCTATACCGAATGGATTGTAAAAATGTCTGAGATAAAGATAAATTTTCGATTCACAACGATTAAAATTAAAATAAAAGTTATCAATTACTACGGTAAGCGATTTTATTTTTAAATTATTAAATATTAAATGGCAGTTTCAAATTAAACTTTTACCGAAGAATTTTCACGGCAAATTATCTGTTCCTTGATTACCGGTATCTCTATTATTAATTGAGCCGCCATAAAATATTACGAAACTATTTAAGGATGTGTTCGAATATAAATCGGTCAACATCGCGTTTATTACGTTCATTTGTGTGGTATCGTGTTATCGTTTTTTATAAACTTTTTGTATCAGTAAAACTGAAATACGTTCAAATCTTGGTTTTTGTGTTACCTGTAAAATTTGGATATTTTGTTTTACCAAGATGTTTGTACTTACCGTTCGTGTATATTGTTACTACGAGATGATTTATAAAATTTGATTTTTTTAAATTGTGCGCAGACTGTATGTTTTATCGTATCGGGAGAATACACATCCGATATAAAAACATTTTTTGTACAAGTGTCTCACAGAAACTGAAAATCCTGAAATACAGATATTTATAATATAAAAACCGGAAAAGAGTTCCATAATTCGAGTACGCCAGGAAAGTTAAACTCTAGCTTCGTCCTCGACAGACTAAGTGGAAATTAAAGTATATAAGCGTGCAAGTAAAGAACTAAAATACTGCTCTACCTTTCAGTAAAATTTTCGGGTACGCGACTGATTGTGACTGTACCATCTCACCCTCTTATTAAAATTAAATGGCATCAACGATCGATTTGTAAGTATCTCAAGATATCAAGCGAAACAGAAAATATGATGTAAAACCAAATGACTTCTTTGTACGCCTATTAAATTACATATACACTTTTTTTTTTAATGAAAAGTACATAAAATTTTATTTCATTAATAACTTCTGTTAATTTCTCAAACAATTTTTTTCATTATAGAATTATTGTTTATCGTAAAAACGTTTTTATAATCAGAGGTTAAGAATAATAAATAAATCTAAATTAAATTAAAGAAAAGTTAAAAACAAAAATATTAAGTCTGATTCGAACCGATATACCTTCCCCTTGTAAGATCCAAACATTTCAATAATTAAAATTTTATTTGGCTAAAACTCTAGAACTAATGGAAATAAGTATCACTGATATATTGTTGAAAAGCTGTTAATGAGGGCTTATTACTGCGATTAAGAAAAAGTCGAAAATCCAAAGAAATTTGGATTTTGGGCTTTTTTGGACACTTTTGGTACAATCGATTGCAATCAAAAGGGGAGGTGCACAACTAAATGTTACAACAGACCTAAATCCAAAATTTCAACATCCTACGGCTAATCGTTTTTGAATTATGTGAGATACATACGTCACGCCGAAACTAGTCAAAATGGATTCAAGGATGTTCAAAATGGATATTTTCGTTGAAATCTGAAAACGGACATTTTTCGCAATCACAATACTTTACTTCGTACAAGGAAGTAAAAAGGCAAAAATTATATTTATCATCCAAATACCCATCACCGAATGAAATCTTCAAAATACATAGCCTAACTCGTGCGCTAACGTAATGGAATCATACGATTACTAAAAGTATGTCTGAGTTCAGAGACGAAAAATGGAGAATGAAAGATTTTTGCATCCACCTCTTTTGGAGAGGGAAGTTGAATAAGACCAAACACCATCAGACAGTGTCTTAGCTACCTAAAGAGCTATAAATTAAGTGAAAAATTTTACCTACTCTTAAAGAACATTTTGAAATACGAGACCAGCAAAGTCTCGTATCTCAAAATCTAAAGAAAAAGTTTCAATTTTTGTTTTAAAAATAGATTTAATATTTTTTTTAAACTTCACATTATTTTACAATTATTTAATATTATATTTAATTGAAAGTAAGATATACCTACAAAAAAGTGGCCAGTATGAAAATAGCTGATCTTAAGAAACGCAATGATAAATAAAAAATACATCTTGATAAAAGAATGAAAACAAACAATGTCAAGAGATTACTAATAACCAGAAACTAAACTACGTGAAGTGAAAATGTGTTATTAATTACCATAAGCTTTCCAAATAATTTCTTGACTTCTTGTACGAAATATATTATACATCGGAATATCAGACTATCGTAACGCCGTAAGAAACTATTAAAAGCAATGATGCTGGCAAAACAAAACTTAAATCGTCAATGCCAACTATGTAATATTTTTTAAATCTTCTACGTCGTTTGAAAAACTTAAACTGGACCGACAGAAAAAATTCCTGTATAAAATAAAAAAGAATCATCGATTAGACTTAAACATACGTAGCAAAAATAATATATAGGTAAAAAAAACGCACAAGTCAATTTTTCACATCTATCTCCCTGGAGACATAGCAGCATTCCCTCGATATTTCTCCAACTCAGATTCAATTTACTCGTAAAAAATAAAAATGTAATACAATCAATCTGTCTAACACAAAAATAAGAAGTCAAATTTAATAAATTTAGTTTAAACTGTTTTCCTTTTACGTAAAACAATATATACGAGTATACAAGTATGTACATAAATATATACATTTATTATATTATATATATATATATATATAACTTTTAGCCAACTTTAAAAAGCAGGATGCATAAGACATTTTCACGGCATTTCTTTCTCTATTTTTCCTTAAACCATCATTTCTTTCTTGGTAACTTTCTTTTAAACATCGCTGTCTGATTTAAGCAGCGCGTTTCGTAGGCCTAACAATAATTTAATTATATATATATATATATATATAAAGTACTAGATACTACTAAAAATTGTGAAATAAAAAATTTAAAAAACAAAAATATAATCCAACTCCAACAAATAATACTACTAAAAAGTTATAAACAATTATATTTTTATTTATTAATACTAAAGTAAAAGTATTTACAACAAATAAAAATGTTTGAAGTCGGTGCCAGCCCACATGTTAAACAAAGTTACCAAAAGTTAGTACCTCAACCGACCGGTAGGCGGCTAAACGGGATTTCCACATGTAATGCGGGATCTCAAGAACATATAAAAGAGAGCATCTCACCATTAAACCTCATTTTCAGTATCGCATTTTATTCTGATATTATATTTTTTGTAGATCTCATTTTATTGTAGTAAAACTTCTATTATCAATTTTTCATTGTTTGAAGTAGAATTTGCATTATACAAATTAAAGAAATTTGTTTTTTTTTGTTTTTGTTTAACTTGTGTTAAACATTTGTTGTAAATACTTTTATTTTAGGTAATAAAATAAAATATAATTATTTGTCACTTTTTAGTACTATTATTTTTTGAAGTCGGTTTTTACTTTTATTCTTTAAATTATTTCATTATAAAAAAACACATTCAAATATATGTATATACATAATCGTACAACCTCAGAATCTCAAACCGTCTTTTTTACTAGCAGTATATTTTATTTCCACACACTGGCCACAAAAATAAAAAGAAAGCATTAGATTATGTACCCAAGTTTTATTAATTTTAATCTGAAGCTATTTGAATTTCCATTTTATTTAAAAAAATTAGCGTACACGTCTTTAACCTGGTTGTCCCCACCTCTATTTCAAATAATGATACAAATTCATAAAAATTTTCTTAAGAGATTGGGCTGAGAAAAATACGTATTTCACGTCGTAATAACAATAAATTTAATGAGGAGATTATTGTATTTGAACGCATTGAATAATTTTTGAAATTTGAAACACTACTTTTTTGAGATCCAGAGAATTTTGTAAGTTTGAAATGTAAGAATCACCATTTAAGTCGTACTTACACCAGAAAAAAGATAAATCGGCCATTAATTTTCGAATTTTGAATCTCCCCCATTCTGGGGTCCTGGGCACATACTCCGAAATTTTTCATGGCCTACAATCCAACTTGGTTCCACCTTGCGAGTTTCATATAGTTTGGTTGAGCGATTCACATACGTTTCATACGCAGAACCGAATCGTATTCTTTATTATTATTAAGTAATTTATTAATTTACGTGTTTTTCAACCATCTATTTTATCCTATTCAGAAAAAAATTATTAGTATGATATACAGACAGATTAAATATTAGGGAAGTTATTCAAATATATCAGCTATACAAGTAACAAGGACAAAAATGATTACATCAGAAAACGTTTATACTTAATCGTTAACTTACGTAAACTATCACTTAAAATTAACCATACCAGGTTTGTCCCAAAAATAAGGGTACTGATTTTTTATTTAATTATCAAACCCTCCTGAATGTTACCGAAGACAACGTTAATGACATGAGCATATTTTACTCGGATTCTTGCTTGACCAGCGTACCGAATTGATGCGCCGGAAACGGAAAAGTTCCGCCGTTATATTCTGAATCATCGGTACCATTTTGTTGATCCTCAAAGAAATGTTCTCAAACCGTTGACACTAACGGGAGGTCACTCAAATTAATTCTTTTAAATTGGCTCAAAAAAGTTTTATCTATAGAGCACTGATGGCTGTAAATTTTATAAAAAATATTTTTGAAAATGAAGGATTTTTTCCGAGAATTAAATTTTTGAATTTTTCTACAGATATCGAAGAAAATTGAGCTTAAGAAATATGAACATATTTATTAAGTTATTTAAAATTCCACAGCTTTTAACTGGATCAGATTTTAGGGATGGCAGATATTCAATATTATTTCCGATCGGTTTTTGTGTCATATCTCGAAAATCCGTCGATCAACAGAGCTGATATTCGGTATAAATATTTATCTAAATATAATCCAACCTTCGCCTGTTTTTCAACCCCATCGGAGAAGCAGTCGCGATACCCTATTTTTTTTGTTTTTTTTTAATTTTTTATTTATTTTTCTAAAATAATAATTTTTTGCAACAAAATCGTGCTAAATTATTGAAATAAATAATTATCCCGACAAATAAACGTGTAAATCACAAAAACAACGGGGTTGAATGAGACTCGTACTTAAAACATAACTTTTTGTAACTTTCATTTTCAAAATTGAAAATCCAACTGTATCCTAGCATTAATGTAGGTAACATGAGAACTTTTTAAAAAAGGAAGTTCCATGATCAAAGTTAGAAGACAACGGTCATCTGCACCCAGTTCGTGTTACCGAAAACCGCTATCGTACTCACTGCATACACCAATTGCTGCTTGCAGGGGAGGCGAGATAAATTCCATTATTGTTTTATAAATACTAAAGACGGTAAAAACGGATTATCCCGTCTCCTTTCAGGTCTCACAAAGGCTCATTGCTGCAGTCAATACCGTCCGTACTGCTTGCACCGCTTCAGTTCATCGGATCCACTTGTTGGCAAACAAAATTTAGACAAAAATTTGTTGAAATTGTAGCGACACGGTAAAACGATAAATGAATTGCTTTTGCGGTGGATGAATTCCTCGGTCACGCCGATAGATTGCACATGATTACCGAAAAACCGATGGTGATGACACCCGAAGACACTGAAACATTTAACAGGGCTACCGAGTGTTTTCTGTCATTTTGGGTTTAATGACGATCGAGTACGTCATCACTCGCATACCTTCACGGTTTTTTTGGTAACAAGTTAATATAAACTGTAAGCGCATCGAGCATATTCCAGTATTTTTTCATAACTCCGCAGATACGATAGCCACCACATAGTTCAAGCTTTGAATAAATACAAGAACGATGCAAAAATAAACTGCATCGCCAACAAATCCGAGCGATTACAGTCACTGTCCATCGGTTAGTTGCGGTTCTTGGACTCTACAGATTCTTTCATAACTGGAAAAACTTGTAGATAATCTGGCAAAAGACTTTCTGGATAATGACGCCGTATTTAAAATACTTTTTTTAGGGCGAAAAACGGTTGGACGTTATCAAACTAATTAAGGTTGTTACATAAAATTAAAACTTAAAACTACTATCACAGGAAACAAAATCCGGAATGGGTGTAAAAGGCCCATTCTCGGATAACAAAAACACTAACATGTAACTTAAAACTACGTTAAAAACTATCATATTAAAAATAAATAAAACTTAAAACTAAAAAAGGACATAAAACTTAAAACTATTATGTTTAAAGTCTTACAACTAATATCACAAAAATCTTACAACTATCACAGACGAATTTAAAAAATGAATATATATATAAAAAAATTCCGATAGGGAGTGTAAAAGGAAGTAGTTCTCTGTAGATTGCGGATAGGACACACGAGTACCTGTTTACAAGAGGACAATTACCTCTATGCGCACGATGCAACTGCCGCGTAACTGTGCGCCACATACTCGTGGACTGCATATGTTATGCGGCATTGCGTCGTAAATTTAAACTACCCAGAAACATCCGTGGTATCGTGTGTAATGATAGAGGTTTTAAACTGGATGTTTCTGTTTTTGCGTAGTATAGGGTTAATACAAAAAATTTAATTACTCTAGTCCTATGTATTGTTTTTGCTATCCGAGTAGCGAGCCTTTTAAAATACTTTGCTTCCCGCTATCCGAGAAAAGGGATTGTTTAATCCGTAAAGGCGTCTATCCCCATGAATACATAACCGATGTACGCAAGTTTTTCGAAACCCATTTTCCATCACAATCGGCATTCTATAGTACGCTAAGAGAGAACGTTACAGATGAAGAGTACGCCTATGCTCAAAATATGTGGAAAACGTTTGACTGCAAGACGTTAGGCGATTACCACGATATTTACCTTCTTAGCGATATATTACTGTTGGCAGACATCTGAGAATTTTCGAAGAACGTCTATGCATACTATAGTTTTCACCCGTCACTTTTTTCTACCCCCCCACCATACTTTGTCAGGAATGCCATGTTAAAATTTACCCGCCAAAAACTCGAACTGCTGATTGATATCGATATGCATCTGTTTGTTGCAAAAGACACAAGAAGGGGTTTGGCGATGATTTGAAGTAGGTACCCAAAGGCGAACAAACCAATTATTCCAGACTAGTATGGCCCATCAAACCCCACCTTCTGGGTCCAATACCTTGATTGCAATAATTTATATAGGACAGCCATGGTTCAGCCCTTTCGCCATACGAATTTCAGGTGGTGAATGAAGAGGAGATTGACAGTCTCGATATTAACACTTTAGACGTTTGTGGTGAAAAAGGTTAAATCATGGAAGTAAATCTTGAGTATCCAAAAAAATTAGACGATCGTCACAAGGACTATCCGCTTGCACCCGAATGTTCAATATCAAAAAGACATGTTATCTCCTTATTTGAAAAATATACAGGTGTGCAGTGAAAAAACTGACAACATTGTATGACAAAAACGTTACGTATTACATTACAGGAACCTTAAGTAGTACACCCGACTTGAATTCAGAGTGAAAAAATTCAGTTTTGGAATTCTCCCGGTCGCCTTGGCTAAACCCTTAGATCGAATTCAATACTGAAAAACGTGCACAAGCAAGAGACAGTTCTGAAAAGAACTTTTCTAAGTTGATGAATAACGCGTCCTTTTTCGAAGGACGCAAGTCCTTAGAAAACGTACGAAACAGAATAGACTTCCACCTGGTTACTAACGAACGTAAACTGGATAAGTTGATTGCAAAACCAAGAGTTAAGGCTTGCTATGTTTATAACACTGAGGTCGTCGGGGTAAGTTTGAAGAAAACGGAAATATTTCTTAATCGCCCGATGTACGTTGAATTCACCATTCAATTTACTGGACATTAGTAAAATGATTATGTACGAATTCCATTATAATTATTCAAGAGGACTTTTGGAACAGTAATTGAAAGTATAATGATATATGGATTTGAGGCATGAGTTTTGGGTGTGAAAGTATGTAGGAGATCGATGACTACGGGAATGGACTTTTGGTGTAGGTACTTAGGATTTTACTACAAAAAAACAGTGTAAAGTAATTTTTAAATTACGGACGCTATAAAAAAAGTTAAATAAACTAAAAAAGCCGGTTTTTTTAATCTAAAAAGCAGCTTAATCGGTGTAAACAAATACGAGTAGAATATCATATAAAGGGCTATCACACAGGTTGTATAAATTGATACGTCTATGCGTAAAATAGAAGCCCACCGGGCTGATCTATTTCTTAGCTCGTCATCGCAAATCAGCTGATTTCGAGGTCGACAGTTCTAAGATTCAAATCCTAGTCAAGGCAGTTAATTTTATACGGAATTGAATACTAGATCGTGGACACCGGTATTCTTAGGTGATCGGGTTTCAATTAACCACACATTTCAGGAAAGGTCGACCTGACACTGTACAAGACTAAATTTCATTTACATTCATATATATCATCCTCTGAAGGTAATATTTTACGGTGGTGCTAAAGGCTAAACAGAAAAAGAGAGGCGTAAAAAAGGACGGCCACGAACGAGATGGTAGTAGATTGAGGTCTGTTTGAAGATGATTAGAACGATTAAAAAAATCAAGGAGGCTACAAAGCGATAATCATACGTGCAGTTACGTTACACAAAAATCTACTCTTTCGCTAGAGTAAGTTATGTATATACCGTAGATTATTTTGAAGTAAAATTTAAAACGTAATTCGAGTAATTTTATTGATATAATTATCTTAATTACATTAAAGTATACATTTATATCGTCTTTTCTCCGTTCTCTCTTTTATAAGCCTTCTTACCTACTTAAAATTTGCAAACGCGATACTATGATAATTTTATACTCACTATTATTTACCCGAAAAAATGTACAACGAATAAATTAACTATGGATTATTATGTCACTAAATATGAGTCTTGTTGATTCGTATAAGCGGATCAAATCAGATATTATTTTTACTATAATAACTAGATTAATAATCTTTTTTAAATTCATAAAGCGTATTAATTTGTTTATAATCACGATCGGAGGAGGAATTATAGTGTCTCTGATTTTCATGCACGATTTCGGGTTCGTATCCGGAAGGAAATCCGATCATAAAATCACTCCCGGATGGAAAAATGAAAACGTTTTAAATCATCGGAATTTATGCGATATTTGTAGTATTTAAATATCAATTATTAAATTACGAGTATCATTTTAAAAAGAAAGCGAGGGGATAACATATATTCACGGAACGAGAATTCTGGAGTATATTAAGTAAAAAAGAAAATATACAAAGAAATAAAGAGTAAATTGAACGACAAAATAAACTGCCGTCGTTGCAATGAAGAATAGGCGGTTGAAATTTTCTTTGTACGTGACAAGAATGATGTCAAAAGGAACCGGATTTTAAAAAGACAGTAGAAAAATTGTAAACAACAAGGAGCATGAATACCGGTATACCAAGAATAATGGGATAAGACGACGCGTTAAGACATCTTAAGGATTGTAAACATAATTTTTCGGACGCTAAATAAATTCTACGAAAAATAATACGATCAAACAACCGGTCGGTACACCTATACCGAATGGATTGTAAAAATGTCTGAGATAAAGATAAATTTTCGATTCACAACGATTAAAATTAAAATAAAAGTTATCAATTACTACGGTAAGCGATTTTATTTTTAAATTATTAAATATTAAATGGCAGTTTCAAATTAAACTTTTACCGAAGAATTTTCACGGCAAATTATCTGTTCCTTGATTACCGGTATCTCTATTATTAATTGAGCCGCCATAAAATATTACGAAACTATTTAAGGATGTGTTCGAATATAAATCGGTCAACATCGCGTTTATTACGTTCATTTGTGTGGTATCGTGTTATCGTTTTTTATAAACTTTTTGTATCAGTAAAACTGAAATACGTTCAAATCTTGGTTTTTGTGTTACCTGTAAAATTTGGATATTTTTTTTTACCAAGATGTTTGTACTTACCGTTCGTGTATATTGTTACTACGAGATGATTTATAAAATTTGATTTTTTTAAATTGTGCGCAGACTGTATGTTTTATCGTATCGGGAGAATACACATCCGATATAAAAACATTTTTTGTACAAGTGTCTCACAGAAACTGAAAATCCTGAAATACAGATATTTATAATATAAAAACCGGAAAAGAGTTCCATAATTCGAGTACGCCAGGAAAGTTAAACTCTAGCTTCGTCCTCGACAGACTAAGTGGAAATTAAAGTATATAAGCGTGCAAGTAAAGAACTAAAATACTGCTCTACCTTTCAGTAAAATTTTCGGGTACGCGACTGATTGTGACTGTACCATCTCACCCTCTTATTAAAATTAAATGGCATCAACGATCGATTTGTAAGTATCTCAAGATATCAAGCGAAACAGAAAATATGATGTAAAACCAAATGACTTCTTTGTACGCCTATTAAATTACATATACACTTTTTTTTTAATGAAAAGTACATAAAATTTTATTTCATTAATAACTTCTGTTAATTTCTCAAACAATTTTTTTCATTATAGAATTATTGTTTATCGTAAAAACGTTTTTATAATCAGAGGTTAAGAATAATAAATAAATCTAAATTAAATTAAAGAAAAGTTAAAAACAAAAATATTAAGTCTGATTCGAACCGATATACCTTCCCCTTGTAAGATCCAAACATTTCAATAATTAAAATTTTATTTGGCTAAAACTCTAGAACTAATGGAAATAAGTATCACTGATATATTGTTGAAAAGCTGTTAATGAGGGCTTATTACTGCGATTAAGAAAAAGTCGAAAATCCAAAGAAATTTGGATTTTGGGCTTTTTTGGACACTTTTGGTACAATCGATTGCAATCAAAAGGGGAGGTGCACAACTAAATGTTACAACAGACCTAAATCCAAAATTTCAACATCCTACGGCTAATCGTTTTTGAATTATGTGAGATACATACGTCACGCCGAAACTAGTCAAAATGGATTCAAGGATGTTCAAAATGGATATTTTCGTTGAAATCTGAAAACGGACATTTTTCGCAATCACAGTACTTTACTTCGTACAAGGAAGTAAAATGGCAAAAATTATATTTATCATCCCCATACCCATCACCGAATGAAATCTTCAAAATACATAGCCTAACTCGTGCGCTAACGTAATGGAATCACACGATTACTAAAAGTATGTCTGAGTTCAGAGACGAAAAATGGAGAATTAAAGATTTTTGCATCCACCTCTTTTGGAGAGGGAAGTTGAATAAGACCAAACACCATCAGAAAGTGTCTTAGCTACCTAAGGAGCTTTAAATTAAGTGAAAAATTTTACGTACTCTTAAAGAATATTTTGAAATACAGACCAGCAAAGTCTCGTATCTCAAAATCTAAAAAAAAAGTTTAATTTTTGTGTTAAAAATAGATTTAATATTTTTTTAAACTTCACATTATTTTACAATTATTTAGTATTATATTTAATTGAAAGTAACATATACTTACAAAAAAGCGGCCAGTATGAAAATAGCTGATCTTAAGAAACGCAATGATAAATAAAAAATACATCTTGATAAAAGTATGAAAACAAACAATGTTAAGAGATTACTAATAACCAGAAACTAAACTACGTGAAGTGAAAATGTGTTATTAATTACCATAAGCTTTCCAAATAATTTCTTGACTTCTTGTACGAAATATATTATACATCGGAATATCAGACTATCGTAACGCCGTAAGAAACTATTAAAAGCAATGATGCTGGCAAAACAAAACTTAAATCGTCAATGCCAACTATGTAATATTTTTTAAATCTTCTACGTCGTTTGAAAAACTTAAACTGGACCGACAGAAAAAATTCCTGTATAAAATAAAAAAGAATCATCGATTAGACTTAAACATACGTAGCAAAAATAATATATAGGTAAAAAAAACGCACAAGTCAATTTTTCACATCTATCTCCCTGGAGACATAGCAGCATTCCCTCGATATTTCTCCAACTCAGATTCAATTTACTCGTAAAAAATAAAAATGTAATACAATCAATCTGTCTAACACAAAAATAAGAAGTCAAATTTAATAAATTTAGTTTAAACTGTTTTCCTTTTACGTAAAACAATATATACGAGTATACAAGTATGTACATAAATATATACATTTATTATATTATATATATATATATATATAACTTTTAGCCAACTTTAAAAAGCAGGATGCATAAGACATTTTCACGGCATTTCTTTCTCTATTTTTCCTTAAACCATCATTTCTTTCTTGGTAACTTTCTTTTAAACATCGCTGTCTGATTTAAGCAGCGCGTTTCGTAGGCCTAACAATAATTTAATTATATATATATATATATATATATATATATATATATATATATATATATATATATATATATATATATATATAAAGTACTAGATACTACTAAAAATTGTGAAATAAAAAATTTAAAAAACAAAAATATAATCCAACTCCAACAAATAATACTACTAAAAAGTTATAAACAATTATATTTTTATTTATTAATACTAAAGTAAAAGTATTTACAACAAATAAAAATGTTTGAAGTCGGTGCCAGCCCACATGTTAAACAAAGTTACCAAAAGTTAGTACCTCAACCGACCGGTAGGCGGCTAAACGGGATTTCCACATGTAATGCGGGATCTCAAGAACATATAAAAGAGAGCATCTCACCATTAAACCTCATTTTCAGTATCGCATTTTATTCTGATATTATATTTTTTGTAGATCTCATTTTATTGTAGTAAAACTTCTATTATCAATTTTTCATTGTTTGAAGTAGAATTTGCATTATACAAATTAAAGAAATTTGTTTTTTTTTTGTTTTTGTTTAACTTGTGTTAAACATTTGTTGTAAATACTTTTATTTTAGGTAATAAAATAAAATATAATTATTTGTCACTTTTTAGTACTATTATTTTTTGAAGTCGGTTTTTACTTTTATTCTTTAAATTATTTCATTATAAAAAAACACATTCAAATATATGTATATACATAATCGTACAACCTCAGAATCTCAAACCGTCTTTTTTTACTAGCAGTATATTTTATTTCCACACACTGGCCACAAAAATAAAAAGAAAGCATTAGATTATGTACCCAAGTTTTATTAATTTTAATCTGAAGCTATTTGAATTTCCATTTTATTTAAAAAAATTAGCGTACACGTCTTTAACCTGGTTGTCCCCACCTCTATTTCAAATAATGATACAAATTCATAAAAATTTTCTTAAGAGATTGGGCTGAGAAAAATACGTATTTCACGTCGTAATAACAATAAATTTAATGAGGAGATTATTGTATTTGAACGCATTGAATAATTTTTGAAATTTGAAACACTACTTTTTTGAGATCCAGAGAATTTTGTAAGTTTGAAATGTAAGAATCACCATTTAAGTCGTACTTACACCAGAAAAAAGATAAATCGGCCATTAATTTTCGAATTTTGAATCTCCCCCATTCTGGGGTCCTGGGCACATACTCCGAAATTTTTCATGGCCTACAATCCAACTTGGTTCCACCTTGCGAGTTTCATATAGTTTGGTTGAGCGATTCACATACGTTTCATACGCAGAACCGAATCGTATTCTTTATTATTATTAAGTAATTTATTAATTTACGTGTTTTTCAACCATCTATTTTATCCTATTCAGAAAAAAATTATTAGTATGATATACAGACAGATTAAATATTAGGGAAGTTATTCAAATATATCAGCTATACAAGTAACAAGGACAAAAATGATTACATCAGAAAACGTTTATACTTAATCGTTAACTTACGTAAACTATCACTTAAAATTAACCATACCAGGTTTGTCCCAAAAATAAGGGTACTGATTTTTTATTTAATTATCAAACCCTCCTGAATGTTACCGAAGACAACGTTAATGACATGAGCATATTTTACTCGGATTCTTGCTTGACCAGCGTACCGAATTGATGCGCCGGAAACGGAAAAGTTCCGCCGTTATATTCTGAATCATCGGTACCATTTTGTTGATCCTCAAAGAAATGTTCTCAAACCGTTGACACTAACGGGAGGTCACTCAAATTAATTCTTTTAAATTGGCTCAAAAAAGTTTTATCTATAGAGCACTGATGGCTGTAAATTTTATAAAAAATATTTTTGAAAATGAAGGATTTTTTCCGAGAATTAAATTTTTGAATTTTTCTACAGATATCGAAGAAAATTGAGCTTAAGAAATATGAACATATTTATTAAGTTATTTAAAATTCCACAGCTTTTAACTGGATCAGATTTTAGGGATGGCAGATATTCAATATTATTTCCGATCGGTTTTTGTGTCATATCTCGAAAATCCGTCGATCAACAGAGCTGATATTCGGTATAAATATTTATCTAAATATAATCCAACCTTCGCCTGTTTTTCAACCCCATCGGAGAAGCAGTCGCGATACCCTATTTTTTTTGTTTTTTTTTAATTTTTTATTTATTTTTCTAAAATAATCATTTTTTGCAACAAAATCGTGCTAAATTATTGAAATAAATAATTATCCCGACAAATAAACGTGTAAATCACAAAAACAACGGGGTTGAATGAGACTCGTACTTAAAACATAACTTTTTGTAACTTTCATTTTCAAAATTGAAAATCCAACTGTATCCTAGCATTAATGTAGGTAACATGAGAACTTTTTAAAAAAGGAAGTTCCATGATCAAAGTTAGAAGACAACGGTCATCTGCACCCAGTTCGTGTTACCGAAAACCGCTATCGTACTCACTGCATACACCAATTGCTGCTTGCAGGGGAGGCGAGATAAATTCCATTATTGTTTTATAAATACTAAAGACGGTAAAAACGGATTATCCCGTCTCCTTTCAGGTCTCACAAAGGCTCATTGCTGCAGTCAATACCGTCCGTACTGCTTGCACCGCTTCAGTTCATCGGATCCACTTGTTGGCAAACAAAATTTAGACAAAAATTTGTTGAAATTGTAGCGACACGGTAAAACGATAAATGAATTGCTTTTGCGGTGGATGAATTCCTCGGTCACGCCGATAGATTGCACATGATTACCGAAAAACCGATGGTGATGACACCCGAAGACACTGAAACATTTAACAGGGCTACCGAGTGTTTTCTGTCATTTTGGGTTTAATGACGATCGAGTACGTCATCACTCGCATACCTTCACGGTTTTTTTGGTAACAAGTTAATATAAACTGTAAGCGCATCGAGCATATTCCAGTATTTTTTCATAACTCCGCAGATACGATAGCCACCACATAGTTCAAGCTTTGAATAAATACAAGAACGATGCAAAAATAAACTGCATCGCCAACAAATCCGAGCGATTACAGTCACTGTCCATCGGTTAGTTGCGGTTCTTGGACTCTACAGATTCTTTCATAACTGGAAAAACTTGTAGATAATCTGGCAAAAGACTTTCTGGATAATGACGCCGTATTTAAAATACTTTTTTTAGGGCGAAAAACGGTTGGACGTTATCAAACTAATTAAGGTTGTTACATAAAATTAAAACTTAAAACTACTATCACAGGAAACAAAATCCGGAATGGGTGTAAAAGGCCCATTCTCGGATAACAAAAACACTAACATGTAACTTAAAACTACGTTAAAAACTATCATATTAAAAATAAATAAAACTTAAAACTAAAAAAGGACATAAAACTTAAAACTATTATGTTTAAAGTCTTACAACTAATATCACAAAAATCTTACAACTATCACAGACGAATTTAAAAAATGAATATATATATAAAAAAATTCCGATAGGGAGTGTAAAAGGAAGTAGTTCTCTGTAGATTGCGGATAGGACACACGAGTACCTGTTTACAAGAGGACAATTACCTCTATGCGCACGATGCAACTGCCGCGTAACTGTGCGCCACATACTCGTGGACTGCATATGTTATGCGGCATTGCGTCGTAAATTTAAACTACCCAGAAACATCCGTGGTATCGTGTGTAATGATAGAGGTTTTAAACTGGATGTTTCTGTTTTTGCGTAGTATAGGGTTAATACAAAAAATTTAATTACTCTAGTCCTATGTATTGTTTTTGCTATCCGAGTAGCGAGCCTTTTAAAATACTTTGCTTCCCGCTATCCGAGAAAAGGGATTGTTTAATCCGTAAAGGCGTCTATCCCCATGAATACATAACCGATGTACGCAAGTTTTTCGAAACCCATTTTCCATCACAATCGGCATTCTATAGTACGCTAAGAGAGAACGTTACAGATGAAGAGTACGCCTATGCTCAAAATATGTGGAAAACGTTTGACTGCAAGACGTTAGGCGATTACCACGATATTTACCTTCTTAGCGATATATTACTGTTGGCAGACATCTGAGAATTTTCGAAGAACGTCTATGCATACTATAGTTTTCACCCGTCACTTTTTTCTACCCCCCCACCATACTTTGTCAGGAATGCCATGTTAAAATTTACCCGCCAAAAACTCGAACTGCTGATTGATATCGATATGCATCTGTTTGTTGCAAAAGACACAAGAAGGGGTTTGGCGATGATTTGAAGTAGGTACCCAAAGGCGAACAAACCAATTATTCCAGACTAGTATGGCCCATCAAACCCCACCTTCTGGGTCCAATACCTTGATTGCAATAATTTATATAGGACAGCCATGGTTCAGCCCTTTCGCCATACGAATTTCAGGTGGTGAATGAAGAGGAGATTGACAGTCTCGATATTAACACTTTAGACGTTTGTGGTGAAAAAGGTTAAATCATGGAAGTAAATCTTGAGTATCCAAAAAAATTAGACGATCGTCACAAGGACTATCCGCTTGCACCCGAATGTTCAATATCAAAAAGACATGTTATCTCCTTATTTGAAAAATATACAGGTGTGCAGTGAAAAAACTGACAACATTGTATGACAAAAACGTTACGTATTACATTACAGGAACCTTAAGTAGTACACCCGACTTGAATTCAGAGTGAAAAAATTCAGTTTTGGAATTCTCCCGGTCGCCTTGGCTAAACCCTTAGATCGAATTCAATACTGAAAAACGTGCACAAGCAAGAGACAGTTCTGAAAAGAACTTTTCTAAGTTGATGAATAACGCGTCCTTTTTCGAAGGACGCAAGTCCTTAGAAAACGTACGAAACAGAATAGACTTCCACCTGGTTACTAACGAACGTAAACTGGATAAGTTGATTGCAAAACCAAGAGTTAAGGCTTGCTATGTTTATAACACTGAGGTCGTCGGGGTAAGTTTGAAGAAAACGGAAATATTTCTTAATCGCCCGATGTACGTTGAATTCACCATTCAATTTACTGGACATTAGTAAAATGATTATGTACGAATTCCATTATAATTATTCAAGAGGACTTTTGGAACAGTAATTGAAAGTATAATGATATATGGATTTGAGGCATGAGTTTTGGGTGTGAAAGTATGTAGGAGATCGATGACTACGGGAATGGACTTTTGGTGTAGGTACTTAGGATTTTACTACAAAAAAACAGTGTAAAGTAATTTTTAAATTACGGACGCTATAAAAAAAGTTAAATAAACTAAAAAAGCCGGTTTTTTTAATCTAAAAAGCAGCTTAATCGGTGTAAACAAATACGAGTAGAATATCATATAAAGGGCTATCACACAGGTTGTATAAATTGATACGTCTATGCGTAAAATAGAAGCCCACCGGGCTGATCTATTTCTTAGCTCGTCATCGCAAATCAGCTGATTTCGAGGTCGACAGTTCTAAGATTCAAATCCTAGTCAAGGCAGTTAATTTTATACGGAATTGAATACTAGATCGTGGACACCGGTATTCTTAGGTGATCGGGTTTCAATTAACCACACATTTCAGGAAAGGTCGACCTGACACTGTACAAGACTAAATTTCATTTACATTCATATATATCATCCTCTGAAGGTAATATTTTACGGTGGTGCTAAAGGCTAAACAGAAAAAGAGAGGCGTAAAAAAGGACGGCCACGAACGAGATGGTAGTAGATTGAGGTCTGTTTGAAGATGATTAGAACGATTAAAAAAATCAAGGAGGCTACAAAGCGATAATCATACGTGCAGTTACGTTACACAAAAATCTACTCTTTCGCTAGAGTAAGTTATGTATATACCGTAGATTATTTTGAAGTAAAATTTAAAACGTAATTCGAGTAATTTTATTGATATAATTATCTTAATTACATTAAAGTATACATTTATATCGTCTTTTCTCCGTTCTCTCTTTTATAAGCCTTCTTACCTACTTAAAATTTGCAAACGCGATACTATGATAATTTTATACTCACTATTATTTACCCGAAAAAATGTACAACGAATAAATTAACTATGGATTATTATGTCACTAAATATGAGTCTTGTTGATTCGTATAAGCGGATCAAATCAGATATTATTTTTACTATAATAACTAGATTAATAATCTTTTTTAAATTCATAAAGCGTATTAATTTGTTTATAATCACGATCGGAGGAGGAATTATAGTGTCTCTGATTTTCATGCACGATTTCGGGTTCGTATCCGGAAGGAAATCCGATCATAAAATAACTCCCGGATGGAAAAATGAAAACGTTTTAAATCATCGGAATTTATGCGATATTTGTAGTATTTAAATATCAATTATTAAATTACGAGTATCATTTTAAAAAGAAAGCGAGGGGATAACATATATTCACGGAACGAGAATTCTGGAGTATATTAAGTAAAAAAGAAAATATACAAAGAAATAAAGAGTAAATTGAACGACAAAATAAACTGCCGTCGTTGCAATGAAGAATAGGCGGTTGAAATTTTCTTTGTACGTGACAAGAATGATGTCAAAAGGAACCGGATTTTAAAAAGACAGTAGAAAAATTGTAAACAACAAGGAGCATGAATACCGGTATACCAAGAATAATGGGATAAGACGACGCGTTAAGACATCTTAAGGATTGTAAACATAATTTTTCGGACGCTAAATAAATTCTACGAAAAATAATACGATCAAACAACCGGTCGGTACACCTATACCGAATGGATTGTAAAAATGTCTGAGATAAAGATAAATTTTCGATTCACAACGATTAAAATTAAAATAAAAGTTATCAATTACTACGGTAAGCGATTTTATTTTTAAATTATTAAATATTAAATGGCAGTTTCAAATTAAACTTTTACCGAAGAATTTTCACGGCAAATTATCTGTTCCTTGATTACCGGTATCTGTATTATTAATTGAGCCGCCATAAAATATTACGAAACTATTTAAGGATGTGTTCGAATATAAATCGGTCAACATCGCGTTTATTACGTTCATTTGTGTGGTATCGTGTTATCGTTTTTTATAAACTTTTTGTATCAGTAAAACTGAAATACGTTCAAATCTTGGTTTTTGTGTTACCTGTAAAATTTGGATATTTTGTTTTACCAAGATGTTTGTACTTACCGTTCGTGTATATTGTTACTACGAGATGATTTATAAAATTTGATTTTTTTAAATTGTGCGCAGACTGTATGTTTTATCGTATCGGGAGAATACACATCCGATATAAAAACATTTTTTGTACAAGTGTCTCACAGAAACTGAAAATCCTGAAATACAGATATTTATAATATAAAAACCGGAAAAGAGTTCCATAATTCGAGTACGCCAGGAAAGTTAAACTCTAGCTTCGTCCTCGACAGACTAAGTGGAAATTAAAGTATATAAGCGTGCAAGTAAAGAACTAAAATACTGCTCTACCTTTCAGTAAAATTTTCGGGTACGCGACTGATTGTGACTGTACCATCTCACCCTCTTATTAAAATTAAATGGCATCAACGATCGATTTGTAAGTATCTCAAGATATCAAGCGAAACAGAAAATATGATGTGAACCCAAATGACTTCCTTGTACGCCTATTAAATTATATATACACATTTTTTTTTAAATGAAAATTACATAAAATTTTATTTCATTAATAACTTCTGTTAATTTCTCAAACAATTTTTTTTCATTATAGAATTATTGTTTATCGTAAAAACGTTTTTATAATCAGAGGTTAAGAATAATAAATAAATCTAAATTAAATTAAAGAAAAGTTAAAAAAAAATATTAAGTTGATTCGAACCGATGTACCTTCCCCTTGTAAGATCAAAACATTTCATTAATTAAAAATTTTATTTGGCTAAAACTCTGGAACCAATGAAAATAAGTATCACTGATATAATGATGAATAGCTCTCAATGAGGGCTTATTACTGCGATTAAGAAAAAGTCAAAAAACCAAAGAAATTTGGATTTTGGGCTTTTTTGGACACTTTTGGTTCAATCGATTGCAATCAAAAGGGGAGGTGCACAACTAAATGTTACAACAGACCTAAATCCAAAATTTCAACATCCTACGGCTAATCGTTTTTGAATTATGTGAGATACATACGTCACGCCGAAACTAGTCAAAATGGATTCAAGGATGTTCAAAATGGATATTTTCGTTGAAATCTGAAAACGGACATTTTTCGCAATCACAGTACTTTACTTCGTACAAGGAAGTAAAAAGGCAAAAATTATATTTATCATCCCCATACCCATCACCGAATGAAATCTTCAAAATACATAGCCTAACTCGTGCGCTAACGTAATACGATTACTAAAAGTATGTCTGAGTTCAGAGACGAAAAATGGAGAATTAAAGATTTTTGCATCCACCTCTTTTGGAGAGGGAAGTTGAATAAGACCAAACACCATCAGAAAGTGTCTTAGCTACCTAAGGAGCTTTAAATTAAGTGAAAAATTTTACCTACTCTTAAAGAATATTTTGAAATACGAGACCAGCAAAGTCTCGTATCTCAAAATCTAAAAAAAAGTTTCAATTTTTGTTTTAAAAATAGATTTAATATTTTTTTAAACTTCACATTATTTTACAATTATTTAGTATTATATTTAATTGAAAGTAAAATATACTTATAAAAAAACGGCCAGTATGAAAATAGCTGATCTTAAGGAACGCAATGATAAATAAAAAAAATACCATAAGCTTTCCAAATAATTTCTTGACTTCTTGTACGAAATATATTATACATCGGAATATCAGACTATCGTAACGCCGTAAGAAACTATTAAAAGCAATGATGCTGGCAAAACAAAACTTAAATCGTCAATGCCAACTATGTAATATTTTTTAAATCTTCTACGTCGTTTGAAAAACTTAAACTGGACCGACAGAAAAAATTCCTGTATAAAATAAAAAAGAATCATCGATTAGACTTAAACATACGTAGCAAAAATAATATATAGGTAAAAAAAACGCACAAGTCAATTTTTCACATCTATCTCCCTGGAGACATAGCAGCATTCCCTCGATATTTCTCCAACTCAGATTCAATTTACTCGTAAAAAATAAAAATGTAATACAATCAATCTGTCTAACACAAAAATAAGAAGTCAAATTTAATAAATTTAGTTTAAACTGTTTTCCTTTTACGTAAAACAATATATACGAGTATACAAGTATGTACATAAATATATACATTTATTATATTATATATATATATATATAACTTTTAGCCAACTTTAAAAAGCAGGATGCATAAGACATTTTCACAGCATTTCTTTCTCTATTTTTCCTTAAACCATCATTTCTTTCTTGGTAACTTTCTTTTAAACATCGCTGTCTGATTTAAGCAGCGCGTTTCGTAGGCCCAACAATAATTTAATTATATATACATATATATATATATATATTAAGTACTAGATACTACTAAAAATTGTGAAATAAAAAATTTAAAAAACAAAAATATAATCCAACTCCAACAAATAATACTACTAAAAAGTTATAAACAATTATATTTTTATTTATTAATACTAAAGTAAAAGTATTTACAACAAATAAAAATGTTTGAAGTCGGTGCCAGCCCACATGGTAAACAAAGTTACCAAAAGTTAGTACCTCAACCGACTGCTAGGCGGCTAAACGGGATTTCCACATGTAATGCGGGATCTCAAGAACATATAAAAGAGAGCATCTCACCATTAAACCTCATTTTGAGTATCGCATTTTATTCTGATATTATATTTTTTGTAGATCTCATTTTATTGTAGTAAAACTTCTATTATCAATTTTTCATTGTTTGAAGTAGAATTTGCATTATACAAATTAAAGAATTTTTGTTTTTTTTTGTTTTTGTTTAACTTGTGTTAAACATTTGTTGTAAATACTTTTATTTTAGGTAATAAAATAAAATATAATTATTTGTCACTTTTTAGTACTATTATTTTTTGAAGTCGGTTTTTACTTTTATTCTTTAAATTATTTCATTATAAAAAAACACATTCAAATATATGTATATACATAATCGTACAACCTCAGAATCTCAAACCGTCTTTTTTTACTAGCAGTATATTTTATTTCCACACACTGGCCACAAAAATAAAAAGAAAGCATTAGATTATGTACCTAAGTTTTATTAATTTTAATCTGAAGCTATTTGAATTTCCATTTTATTTAAAAAAAATTAGCGTACACGTCTTTAACCTGGTTGTCCCCACCTCTATTTCAAATATTGATACAAATTCATAAAAATTTTCTTAAGAGATTGGGCTGAGAAAAATACGTATTTCACGTCGTAATAACGATAAATTTAATGAGGAGATTATTGTATTTGAACGCATTGAATAATTTTTGAAATTTGAAACACTACTTTTTTGAGATCCAGAGAATTTTGTAAGTTTGAAATGTAAGAATCACCATTTAAGTCGTACTTACACCAGAAAAAAAGATAAATCGGTCCATTAATTTTCGAATTTTGAATCTCCCCCATTCTGGGGTCCTGGGCACATACTCCGAAATTTTTCATGGCCTACAATCCAACTTGGTTCCACCTTGCGAGTTTCATATAGTTTGGTTGAGCGATTCACATACGTTTCATACGCAGAACCGAATCGTATTCTTTATTATTCTTAAGTAATTTATTAATTTACGTGTTTTTCAACCATCTATTTTATCCTATTCAGAAAAAAATTATTAGTATGATATACAGACAGATTAAATATTAGGGAAGTTATTCAAATATATCAGCTATACAAGTAACAAGGACAAAAATGATTACATCAGAAAACGTTTATACTTAATCGTTAACTTACGTAAACTATCACTTAAAATTAACCATACCAGGTTTGTCCCAAAAATAAGGGTACTGATTTTTTATTTAATTATCAAACCCTCCTGAATGTTACCGAAGACAACGTTAATGACATGAGCATATTTTACTCGGATTCTTGCTTGACCAGCGTACCGAATTGATGCGCCGGAAACGGAAAAGTTCCGCCTTATATTCTGAATCATCGGTACCATTTTGTTGATCCTCAAAGAAATGTTCTCAAACCGTTGACACTAACGGGAGGTCACTCAAATTAATTCTTTTAAATTGGCTCAAAAAAGTTTTATCTATAGAGCACTGATGGCTGTAAATTTTATAAAAAATATTTTTGAAAATGAAGGATTTTTTCCGAGAATTAAATTTTTGAATTTTTCTACAGATATCGAAGAAAATTGAGCTTAAGAAATATGAACATATTTATTAAGTTATTTAAAATTCCACAGCTTTTAACTGGATCAGATTTTAGGGATGGCAGATATTCAATATTATTTCCGATCGGTTTTTGTGTCATATCTCGAAAATCCGTCGATCAACAGAGCTGATATTCGGTATAAATATTTATCTAAATATAATCCAACCTTCGCCTGTTTTTCAACCCCATCGGAGAAGCAGTCGCGATACCCTATTTTTTTTGTTTTTTTTTAATTTTTTATTTATTTTTCTAAAATAATAATTTTTTGCAACAAAATCGTGCTAAATTATTGAAATAAATAATTATCCCGACAAATAAACGTGTAAATCACAAAAACAACGGGGTTGAATGAGACTCGTACTTAAAACATAACTTTTTGTAACTTTCATTTTCAAAATTGAAAATCCAACTGTATCCTAGCATTAATGTAGGTAACATGAGAACTTTTTAAAAAAGGAAGTTCCATGATCAAAGTTAGAAGACAACGGTCATCTGCACCCAGTTCGTGTTACCGAAAACCGCTATCGTACTCACTGCATACACCAATTGCTGCTTGCAGGGGAGGCGAGATAAATTCCATTATTGTTTTATAAATACTAAAGACGGTAAAAACGGATTATCCCGTCTCCTTTCAGGTCTCACAAAGGCTCATTGCTGCAGTCAATACCGTCCGTACTGCTTGCACCGCTTCAGTTCATCGGATCCACTTGTTGGCAAACAAAATTTAGACAAAAATTTGTTGAAATTGTAGCGACACGGTAAAACGATAAATGAATTGCTTTTGCGGTGGATGAATTCCTCGGTCACGCCGATAGATTGCACATGATTACCGAAAAACCGATGGTGATGACACCCGAAGACACTGAAACATTTAACAGGGCTACCGAGTGTTTTCTGTCATTTTGGGTTTAATGACGATCGAGTACGTCATCACTCGCATACCTTCACGGTTTTTTTGGTAACAAGTTAATATAAACTGTAAGCGCATCGAGCATATTCCAGTATTTTTTCATAACTCCGCAGATACGATAGCCACCACATAGTTCAAGCTTTGAATAAATACAAGAACGATGCAAAAATAAACTGCATCGCCAACAAATCCGAGCGATTACAGTCACTGTCCATCGGTTAGTTGCGGTTCTTGGACTCTACAGATTCTTTCATAACTGGAAAAACTTGTAGATAATCTGGCAAAAGACTTTCTGGATAATGACGCCGTATTTAAAATACTTTTTTTAGGGCGAAAAACGGTTGGACGTTATCAAACTAATTAAGGTTGTTACATAAAATTAAAACTTAAAAATACTATCACAGGAAACAAAATCCGGAATGGGTGTAAAAGGCCCATTCTCGGATAACAAAAACACTAACATGTAACTTAAAACTACGTTAAAAACTATCATATTAAAAATAAATAAAACTTAAAACTAAAAAAGGACATAAAACTTAAAACTATTATGTTTAAAGTCTTACAACTAATATCACAAAAATCTTACAACTATCACAGACGAATTTAAAAAATGAATATATATATAAAAAAATTCCGATAGGGAGTGTAAAAGGAAGTAGTTCTCTGTAGATTGCGGATAGGACACACGAGTACCTGTTTACAAGAGGACAATTACCTCTATGCGCACGATGCAACTGCCGCGTAACTGTGCGCCACATACTCGTGGACTGCATATGTTATGCGGCATTGCGTCGTAAATTTAAACTACCCAGAAACATCCGTGGTATCGTGTGTAATGATAGAGGTTTTAAACTGGATGTTTCTGTTTTTGCGTAGTATAGGGTTAATACAAAAAATTTAATTACTCTAGTCCTATGTATTGTTTTTGCTATCCGAGTAGCGAGCCTTTTAAAATACTTTGCTTCCCGCTATCCGAGAAAAGGGATTGTTTAATCCGTAAAGGCGTCTATCCCCATGAATACATAACCGATGTACGCAAGTTTTTCGAAACCCATTTTCCATCACAATCGGCATTCTATAGTACGCTAAGAGAGAACGTTACAGATGAAGAGTACGCCTATGCTCAAAATATGTGGAAAACGTTTGACTGCAAGACGTTAGGCGATTACCACGATATTTACCTTCTTAGCGATATATTACTGTTGGCAGACATCTGAGAATTTTCGAAGAACGTCTATGCATACTATAGTTTTCACCCGTCACTTTTTTCTACCCCCCCACCATACTTTGTCAGGAATGCCATGTTAAAATTTACCCGCCAAAAACTCGAACTGCTGATTGATATCGATATGCATCTGTTTGTTGCAAAAGACACAAGAAGGGGTTTGGCGATGATTTGAAGTAGGTACCCAAAGGCGAACAAACCAATTATTCCAGACTAGTATGGCCCATCAAACCCCACCTTCTGGGTCCAATACCTTGATTGCAATAATTTATATAGGACAGCCATGGTTCAGCCCTTTCGCCATACGAATTTCAGGTGGTGAATGAAGAGGAGATTGACAGTCTCGATATTAACACTTTAGACGTTTGTGGTGAAAAAGGTTAAATCATGGAAGTAAATCTTGAGTATCCAAAAAAATTAGACGATCGTCACAAGGACTATCCGCTTGCACCCGAATGTTCAATATCAAAAAGACATGTTATCTCCTTATTTGAAAAATATACAGGTGTGCAGTGAAAAAACTGACAACATTGTATGACAAAAACGTTACGTATTACATTACAGGAACCTTAAGTAGTACACCCGACTTGAATTCAGAGTGAAAAAATTCAGTTTTGGAATTCTCCCGGTCGCCTTGGCTAAACCCTTAGATCGAATTCAATACTGAAAAACGTGCACAAGCAAGAGACAGTTCTGAAAAGAACTTTTCTAAGTTGATGAATAACGCGTCCTTTTTCGAAGGACGCAAGTCCTTAGAAAACGTACGAAACAGAATAGACTTCCACCTGGTTACTAACGAACGTAAACTGGATAAGTTGATTGCAAAACCAAGAGTTAAGGCTTGCTATGTTTATAACACTGAGGTCGTCGGGGTAAGTTTGAAGAAAACGGAAATATTTCTTAATCGCCCGATGTACGTTGAATTCACCATTCAATTTACTGGACATTAGTAAAATGATTATGTACGAATTCCATTATAATTACATGGTAGAAAAGCACGGTCTCAGCATAAAGCTTCTAATGACCGATACGGATAGTCTAATGTATCACATCGTGACATAACGTTTACGACGATATTCTTCATGATATTGATAGGTTTCATACTTCGGATTACCCCCGCGATTATATTTGTTTTAGTAAAAGGAACCGGATTTTTAAAGACAGTAGAAAAATTATAAGCAACAAGGAGCATGAATACCGGTATACCGAGAATAATGGGATAAGACGACGCGTTAAGACATCTTAAGGATTGTAAACATAATTTTTCGGACGCTAAATAAATTCTACGAAAAATAATACGATCAAACAACCGGTCGGTACACCTATACCGAATGGATTGTAAAAATGTCTGAGATAAAGATAAATTTTCGATTCACAACGATTAAAATTAAAATAAAAGTTATCAATTACTACGGTAAGCGATTTTATTTTTAAATTATTAAATATTAAATGGCAGTTTCAAATTAAACTTTTACCGAAGAATTTTCACGGCAAATTATCTGTTCCTTGATTACCGGTATCTGTATTATTAATTGAGCCGCCATAAAATATTACGAAACTATTTAAGGATGTGTTCGAATATAAATCGGTCAACATCGCGTTTATTACGTTCATTTGTGTGGTATCGTGTTATCGTTTTTTATAAACTTTTTGTATCAGTAAAACTGAAATACGTTCAAATCTTGGTTTTTGTGTTACCTGTAAAATTTGGATATTTTGTTTTACCAAGATGTTTGTACTTACCGTTCGTGTATATTGTTACTACGAGATGATTTATAAAATTTGATTTTTTTAAATTGTGCGCAGACTGTATGTTTTATCGTATCGGGAGAATACACATCCGATATAAAAACATTTTTTGTACAAGTGTCTCACAGAAACTGAAAATCCTGAAATACAGATATTTATAATATAAAAACCGGAAAAGAGTTCCATAATTCGAGTACGCCAGGAAAGTTAAACTCTAGCTTCGTCCTCGACAGACTAAGTGGAAATTAAAGTATATAAGCGTGCAAGTAAAGAACTAAAATACTGCTCTACCTTTCAGTAAAATTTTCGGGTACGCGACTGATTGTGACTGTACCATCTCACCCTCTTATTAAAATTAAATGGCATCAACGATCGATTTGTAAGTATCTCAAGATATCAAGCGAAACAGAAAATATGATGTAAACCCAAATGACTTCTTTGTACGCCTATTAAATTACATATACACTTTTTTTTTAAATGAAAAGTACATAAAATTTTATTTCATTAATAACTTCTGTTAATTTCTCAAACAATTTTTTTTCATTATAGAATTATTGTTTATCGTAAAAACGTTTTTATAATCAGAGGTTAAGAATAATAAATAAATCTAAATTAAATTAAAGAAAAGTTAAAAACAAAAATATTAAGTCTGATTCGAACCGATATACCTTCCCCTTGTAAGATCCAAACATTTCAATAATTAAAATTTTATTTGGCTAAAACTCTAGAACTAATGGAAATAAGTATCACTGATATATTGTTGAAAAGCTGTTAATGAGGGCTTATTACTGCGATTAAGAAAAAGTCGAAAATCCAAAGAAATTTGGATTTTGGGCTTTTTTGGACACTTTTGGTACAATCGATTGCAATCAAAAGGGGAGGTGCACAACTAAATGTTACAACAGACCTAAATCCAAAATTTCAACATCCTACGGCTAATCGTTTTTGAATTATGTGAGATACATACGTCACGCCGAAACTAGTCAAAATGGATTCAAGGATGTTCAAAATGGATATTTTCGTTGAAATCTGAAAACGGACATTTTTCGCAATCACAATACTTTACTTCGTACAAGGAAGTAAAAAGGCAAAAATTATATTTATCATCCCCATACCCATCACCGAATGAAATCTTCAAAATACATAGCCTAACTCGTGCGCTAACGTAATACGATTACTAAAAGTATGTCTGAGTTCAGAGACGAAAAATGGAGAATTAAAGATTTTTGCATCCACCTCTTTTGGAGAGGGAAGTTGAATAAGACCAAACACCATCAGAAAGTGTCTTAGCTACCTAAGGAGCTTTAAATTAAGTGAAAAATTTTACCTACTCTTAAAGAATATTTTGAAATACGAGACCAGCAAAGTCTCGTATCTCAAAATCTAAAAAAAAGTTTCAATTTTTGTTTTAAAAATAGATTTAATATTTTTTTAAACTTCACATTATTTTACAATTATTTAGTATTATATTTAATTGAAAGTAAAATATACTTATAAAAAAACGGCCAGTATGAAAATAGCTGATCTTAAGGAACGCAATGATAAATAAAAAAAATACCATAAGCTTTCCAAATAATTTCTTGACTTCTTGTACGAAATATATTATACATCGGAATATCAGACTATCGTAACGCCGTAAGAAACTATTAAAAGCAATGATGCTGGCAAAACAAAACTTAAATCGTCAATGCCAACTATGTAATATTTTTTAAATCTTCTACGTCGTTTGAAAAACTTAAACTGGACCGACAGAAAAAATTCCTGTATAAAATAAAAAAGAATCATCGATTAGACTTAAACATACGTAGCAAAAATAATATATAGGTAAAAAAAACGCACAAGTCAATTTTTCACATCTATCTCCCTGGAGACATAGCAGCATTCCCTCGATATTTCTCCAACTCAGATTCAATTTACTCGTAAAAAATAAAAATGTAATACAATCAATCTGTCTAACACAAAAATAAGAAGTCAAATTTAATAAATTTAGTTTAAACTGTTTTCCTTTTACGTAAAACAATATATACGAGTATACAAGTATGTACATAAATATATACATTTATTATATTATATATATATATATATAACTTTTAGCCAACTTTAAAAAGCAGGATGCATAAGACATTTTCACAGCATTTCTTTCTCTATTTTTCCTTAAACCATCATTTCTTTCTTGGTAACTTTCTTTTAAACATCGCTGTCTGATTTAAGCAGCGCGTTTCGTAGGCCCAACAATAATTTAATTATATATACATATATATATATATATATTAAGTACTAGATACTACTAAAAATTGTGAAATAAAAAATTTAAAAAACAAAAATATAATCCAACTCCAACAAATAATACTACTAAAAAGTTATAAACAATTATATTTTTATTTATTAATACTAAAGTAAAAGTATTTACAACAAATAAAAATGTTTGAAGTCGGTGCCAGCCCACATGGTAAACAAAGTTACCAAAAGTTAGTACCTCAACCGACTGCTAGGCGGCTAAACGGGATTTCCACATGTAATGCGGGATCTCAAGAACATATAAAAGAGAGCATCTCACCATTAAACCTCATTTTGAGTATCGCATTTTATTCTGATATTATATTTTTTGTAGATCTCATTTTATTGTAGTAAAACTTCTATTATCAATTTTTCATTGTTTGAAGTAGAATTTGCATTATACAAATTAAAGAATTTTTGTTTTTTTTTGTTTTTGTTTAACTTGTGTTAAACATTTGTTGTAAATACTTTTATTTTAGGTAATAAAATAAAATATAATTATTTGTCACTTTTTAGTACTATTATTTTTTGAAGTCGGTTTTTACTTTTATTCTTTAAATTATTTCATTATAAAAAAACACATTCAAATATATGTATATACATAATCGTACAACCTCAGAATCTCAAACCGTCTTTTTTTACTAGCAGTATATTTTATTTTCACACACTGGCCACAAAAATAAAAAGAAAGCATTAGATTATGTACCTAAGTTTTATTAATTTTAATCTGAAGCTATTTGAATTTCCATTTTATTTAAAAAAAATTAGCGTACACGTCTTTAACCTGGTTGTCCCCACCTCTATTTCAAATATTGATACAAATTCATAAAAATTTTCTTAAGAGATTGGGCTGAGAAAAATACGTATTTCACGTCGTAATAACGATAAATTTAATGAGGAGATTATTGTATTTGAACGCATTGAATAATTTTTGAAATTTGAAACACTACTTTTTTGAGATCCAGAGAATTTTGTAAGTTTGAAATGTAAGAATCACCATTTAAGTCGTACTTACACCAGAAAAAAAGATAAATCGGTCCATTAATTTTCGAATTTTGAATCTCCCCCATTCTGGGGTCCTGGGCACATACTCCGAAATTTTTCATGGCCTACAATCCAACTTGGTTCCACCTTGCGAGTTTCATATAGTTTGGTTGAGCGATTCACATACGTTTCATACGCAGAACCGAATCGTATTCTTTATTATTCTTAAGTAATTTATTAATTTACGTGTTTTTCAACCATCTATTTTATCCTATTCAGAAAAAAATTATTAGTATGATATACAGACAGATTAAATATTAGGGAAGTTATTCAAATATATCAGCTATACAAGTAACAAGGACAAAAATGATTACATCAGAAAACGTTTATACTTAATCGTTAACTTACGTAAACTATCACTTAAAATTAACCATACCAGGTTTGTCCCAAAAATAAGGGTACTGATTTTTTATTTAATTATCAAACCCTCCTGAATGTTACCGAAGACAACGTTAATGACATGAGCATATTTTACTCGGATTCTTGCTTGACCAGCGTACCGAATTGATGCGCCGGAAACGGAAAAGTTCCGCCTTATATTCTGAATCATCGGTACCATTTTGTTGATCCTCAAAGAAATGTTCTCAAACCGTTGACACTAACGGGAGGTCACTCAAATTAATTCTTTTAAATTGGCTCAAAAAAGTTTTATCTATAGAGCACTGATGGCTGTAAATTTTATAAAAAATATTTTTGAAAATGAAGGATTTTTTCCGAGAATTAAATTTTTGAATTTTTCTACAGATATCGAAGAAAATTGAGCTTAAGAAATATGAACATATTTATTAAGTTATTTAAAATTCCACAGCTTTTAACTGGATCAGATTTTAGGGATGGCAGATATTCAATATTATTTCCGATCGGTTTTTGTGTCATATCTCGAAAATCCGTCGATCAACAGAGCTGATATTCGGTATAAATATTTATCTAAATATAATCCAACCTTCGCCTGTTTTTCAACCCCATCGGAGAAGCAGTCGCGATACCCTATTTTTTTTGTTTTTTTTTAATTTTTTATTTATTTTTCTAAAATAATAATTTTTTGCAACAAAATCGTGCTAAATTATTGAAATAAATAATTATCCCGACAAATAAACGTGTAAATCACAAAAACAACGGGGTTGAATGAGACTCGTACTTAAAACATAACTTTTTGTAACTTTCATTTTCAAAATTGAAAATCCAACTGTATCCTAGCATTAATGTAGGTAACATGAGAACTTTTTAAAAAAGGAAGTTCCATGATCAAAGTTAGAAGACAACGGTCATCTGCACCCAGTTCGTGTTACCGAAAACCGCTATCGTACTCACTGCATACACCAATTGCTGCTTGCAGGGGAGGCGAGATAAATTCCATTATTGTTTTATAAATACTAAAGACGGTAAAAACGGATTATCCCGTCTCCTTTCAGGTCTCACAAAGGCTCATTGCTGCAGTCAATACCGTCCGTACTGCTTGCACCGCTTCAGTTCATCGGATCCACTTGTTGGCAAACAAAATTTAGACAAAAATTTGTTGAAATTGTAGCGACACGGTAAAACGATAAATGAATTGCTTTTGCGGTGGATGAATTCCTCGGTCACGCCGATAGATTGCACATGATTACCGAAAAACCGATGGTGATGACACCCGAAGACACTGAAACATTTAACAGGGCTACCGAGTGTTTTCTGTCATTTTGGGTTTAATGACGATCGAGTACGTCATCACTCGCATACCTTCACGGTTTTTTTGGTAACAAGTTAATATAAACTGTAAGCGCATCGAGCATATTCCAGTATTTTTTCATAACTCCGCAGATACGATAGCCACCACATAGTTCAAGCTTTGAATAAATACAAGAACGATGCAAAAATAAACTGCATCGCCAACAAATCCGAGCGATTACAGTCACTGTCCATCGGTTAGTTGCGGTTCTTGGACTCTACAGATTCTTTCATAACTGGAAAAACTTGTAGATAATCTGGCAAAAGACTTTCTGGATAATGACGCCGTATTTAAAATACTTTTTTTAGGGCGAAAAACGGTTGGACGTTATCAAACTAATTAAGGTTGTTACATAAAATTAAAACTTAAAAATACTATCACAGGAAACAAAATCCGGAATGGGTGTAAAAGGCCCATTCTCGGATAACAAAAACACTAACATGTAACTTAAAACTACGTTAAAAACTATCATATTAAAAATAAATAAAACTTAAAACTAAAAAAGGACATAAAACTTAAAACTATTATGTTTAAAGTCTTACAACTAATATCACAAAAATCTTACAACTATCACAGACGAATTTAAAAAATGAATATATATATAAAAAAATTCCGATAGGGAGTGTAAAAGGAAGTAGTTCTCTGTAGATTGCGGATAGGACACACGAGTACCTGTTTACAAGAGGACAATTACCTCTATGCGCACGATGCAACTGCCGCGTAACTGTGCGCCACATACTCGTGGACTGCATATGTTATGCGGCATTGCGTCGTAAATTTAAACTACCCAGAAACATCCGTGGTATCGTGTGTAATGATAGAGGTTTTAAACTGGATGTTTCTGTTTTTGCGTAGTATAGGGTTAATACAAAAAATTTAATTACTCTAGTCCTATGTATTGTTTTTGCTATCCGAGTAGCGAGCCTTTTAAAATACTTTGCTTCCCGCTATCCGAGAAAAGGGATTGTTTAATCCGTAAAGGCGTCTATCCCCATGAATACATAACCGATGTACGCAAGTTTTTCGAAACCCATTTTCCATCACAATCGGCATTCTATAGTACGCTAAGAGAGAACGTTACAGATGAAGAGTACGCCTATGCTCAAAATATGTGGAAAACGTTTGACTGCAAGACGTTAGGCGATTACCACGATATTTACCTTCTTAGCGATATATTACTGTTGGCAGACATCTGAGAATTTTCGAAGAACGTCTATGCATACTATAGTTTTCACCCGTCACTTTTTTCTACCCCCCCACCATACTTTGTCAGGAATGCCATGTTAAAATTTACCCGCCAAAAACTCGAACTGCTGATTGATATCGATATGCATCTGTTTGTTGCAAAAGACACAAGAAGGGGTTTGGCGATGATTTGAAGTAGGTACCCAAAGGCGAACAAACCAATTATTCCAGACTAGTATGGCCCATCAAACCCCACCTTCTGGGTCCAATACCTTGATTGCAATAATTTATATAGGACAGCCATGGTTCAGCCCTTTCGCCATACGAATTTCAGGTGGTGAATGAAGAGGAGATTGACAGTCTCGATATTAACACTTTAGACGTTTGTGGTGAAAAAGGTTAAATCATGGAAGTAAATCTTGAGTATCCAAAAAAATTAGACGATCGTCACAAGGACTATCCGCTTGCACCCGAATGTTCAATATCAAAAAGACATGTTATCTCCTTATTTGAAAAATATACAGGTGTGCAGTGAAAAAACTGACAACATTGTATGACAAAAACGTTACGTATTACATTACAGGAACCTTAAGTAGTACACCCGACTTGAATTCAGAGTGAAAAAATTCAGTTTTGGAATTCTCCCGGTCGCCTTGGCTAAACCCTTAGATCGAATTCAATACTGAAAAACGTGCACAAGCAAGAGACAGTTCTGAAAAGAACTTTTCTAAGTTGATGAATAACGCGTCCTTTTTCGAAGGACGCAAGTCCTTAGAAAACGTACGAAACAGAATAGACTTCCACCTGGTTACTAACGAACGTAAACTGGATAAGTTGATTGCAAAACCAAGAGTTAAGGCTTGCTATGTTTATAACACTGAGGTCGTCGGGGTAAGTTTGAAGAAAACGGAAATATTTCTTAATCGCCCGATGTACGTTGAATTCACCATTCAATTTACTGGACATTAGTAAAATGATTATGTACGAATTCCATTATAATTATTCAAGAGGACTTTTGGAACAGTAATTGAAAGTATAATGATATATGGATTTGAGGCATGAGTTTTGGGTGTGAAAGTATGTAGGAGATCGATGACTACGGGAATGGACTTTTGGTGTAGGTACTTAGGATTTTACTACAAAAAAACAGTGTAAAGTAATTTTTAAATTACGGACGCTATAAAAAAAGTTAAATAAACTAAAAAAGCCGGTTTTTTTAATCTAAAAAGCAGCTTAATCGGTGTAAACAAATACGAGTAGAATATCATATAAAGGGCTATCACACAGGTTGTATAAATTGATACGTCTATGCGTAAAATAGAAGCCCACCGGGCTGATCTATTTCTTAGCTCGTCATCGCAAATCAGCTGATTTCGAGGTCGACAGTTCTAAGATTCAAATCCTAGTCAAGGCAGTTAATTTTATACGGAATTGAATACTAGATCGTGGACACCGGTATTCTTAGGTGATCGGGTTTCAATTAACCACACATTTCAGGAAAGGTCGACCTGACACTGTACAAGACTAAATTTCATTTACATTCATATATATCATCCTCTGAAGGTAATATTTTACGGTGGTGCTAAAGGCTAAACAGAAAAAGAGAGGCGTAAAAAAGGACGGCCACGAACGAGATGGTAGTAGATTGAGGTCTGTTTGAAGATGATTAGAACGATTAAAAAAATCAAGGAGGCTACAAAGCGATAATCATACGTGCAGTTACGTTACACAAAAATCTACTCTTTCGCTAGAGTAAGTTATGTATATACCGTAGATTATTTTGAAGTAAAATTTAAAACGTAATTCGAGTAATTTTATTGATATAATTATCTTAATTACATTAAAGTATACATTTATATCGTCTTTTCTCCGTTCTCTCTTTTATAAGCCTTCTTACCTACTTAAAATTTGCAAACGCGATACTATGATAATTTTATACTCACTATTATTTACCCGAAAAAATGTACAACGAATAAATTAACTATGGATTATTATGTCACTAAATATGAGTCTTGTTGATTCGTATAAGCGGATCAAATCAGATATTATTTTTACTATAATAACTAGATTAATAATCTTTTTTAAATTCATAAAGCGTATTAATTTGTTTATAATCACGATCGGAGGAGGAATTATAGTGTCTCTGATTTTCATGCACGATTTCGGGTTCGTATCCGGAAGGAAATCCGATCATAAAATCACTCCCGGATGGAAAAATGAAAACGTTTTAAATCATCGGAATTTATGCGATATTTGTAGTATTTAAATATCAATTATTAAATTACGAGTATCATTTTAAAAAGAAAGCGAGGGGATAACATATATTCACGGAACGAGAATTCTGGAGTATATTAAGTAAAAAAGAAAATATACAAAGAAATAAAGAGTAAATTGAACGACAAAATAAACTGCCGTCGTTGCAATGAAGAATAGGCGGTTGAAATTTTCTTTGTACGTGACAAGAATGATGTCAAAAGGAACCGGATTTTAAAAAGACAGTAGAAAAATTGTAAACAACAAGGAGCATGAATACCGGTATACCAAGAATAATGGGATAAGACGACGCGTTAAGACATCTTAAGGATTGTAAACATAATTTTTCGGACGCTAAATAAATTCTACGAAAAATAATACGATCAAACAACCGGTCGGTACACCTATACCGAATGGATTGTAAAAATGTCTGAGATAAAGATAAATTTTCGATTCACAACGATTAAAATTAAAATAAAAGTTATCAATTACTACGGTAAGCGATTTTATTTTTAAATTATTAAATATTAAATGGCAGTTTCAAATTAAACTTTTACCGAAGAATTTTCACGGCAAATTATCTGTTCCTTGATTACCGGTATCTCTATTATTAATTGAGCCGCCATAAAATATTACGAAACTATTTAAGGATGTGTTCGAATATAAATCGGTCAACATCGCGTTTATTACGTTCATTTGTGTGGTATCGTGTTATCGTTTTTTATAAACTTTTTGTATCAGTAAAACTGAAATACGTTCAAATCTTGGTTTTTGTGTTACCTGTAAAATTTGGATATTTTTTTTTACCAAGATGTTTGTACTTACCGTTCGTGTATATTGTTACTACGAGATGATTTATAAAATTTGATTTTTTTAAATTGTGCGCAGACTGTATGTTTTATCGTATCGGGAGAATACACATCCGATATAAAAACATTTTTTGTACAAGTGTCTCACAGAAACTGAAAATCCTGAAATACAGATATTTATAATATAAAAACCGGAAAAGAGTTCCATAATTCGAGTACGCCAGGAAAGTTAAACTCTAGCTTCGTCCTCGACAGACTAAGTGGAAATTAAAGTATATAAGCGTGCAAGTAAAGAACTAAAATACTGCTCTACCTTTCAGTAAAATTTTCGGGTACGCGACTGATTGTGACTGTACCATCTCACCCTCTTATTAAAATTAAATGGCATCAACGATCGATTTGTAAGTATCTCAAGATATCAAGCGAAACAGAAAATATGATGTAAAACCAAATGACTTCTTTGTACGCCTATTAAATTACATATACACTTTTTTTTTAATGAAAAGTACATAAAATTTTATTTCATTAATAACTTCTGTTAATTTCTCAAACAATTTTTTTCATTATAGAATTATTGTTTATCGTAAAAACGTTTTTATAATCAGAGGTTAAGAATAATAAATAAATCTAAATTAAATTAAAGAAAAGTTAAAAACAAAAATATTAAGTCTGATTCGAACCGATATACCTTCCCCTTGTAAGATCCAAACATTTCAATAATTAAAATTTTATTTGGCTAAAACTCTAGAACTAATGGAAATAAGTATCACTGATATATTGTTGAAAAGCTGTTAATGAGGGCTTATTACTGCGATTAAGAAAAAGTCGAAAATCCAAAGAAATTTGGATTTTGGGCTTTTTTGGACACTTTTGGTACAATCGATTGCAATCAAAAGGGGAGGTGCACAACTAAATGTTACAACAGACCTAAATCCAAAATTTCAACATCCTACGGCTAATCGTTTTTGAATTATGTGAGATACATACGTCACGCCGAAACTAGTCAAAATGGATTCAAGGATGTTCAAAATGGATATTTTCGTTGAAATCTGAAAACGGACATTTTTCGCAATCACAGTACTTTACTTCGTACAAGGAAGTAAAATGGCAAAAATTATATTTATCATCCCCATACCCATCACCGAATGAAATCTTCAAAATACATAGCCTAACTCGTGCGCTAACGTAATGGAATCACACGATTACTAAAAGTATGTCTGAGTTCAGAGACGAAAAATGGAGAATTAAAGATTTTTGCATCCACCTCTTTTGGAGAGGGAAGTTGAATAAGACCAAACACCATCAGAAAGTGTCTTAGCTACCTAAGGAGCTTTAAATTAAGTGAAAAATTTTACGTACTCTTAAAGAATATTTTGAAATACAGACCAGCAAAGTCTCGTATCTCAAAATCTAAAAAAAAAGTTTAATTTTTGTGTTAAAAATAGATTTAATATTTTTTTAAACTTCACATTATTTTACAATTATTTAGTATTATATTTAATTGAAAGTAAAATATACTTACAAAAAAGCGGCCAGTATGAAAATAGCTGATCTTAAGAAACGCAATGATAAATAAAAAATACATCTTGATAAAAGTATGAAAACAAACAATGTTAAGAGATTACTAATAACCAGAAACTAAACTACGTGAAGTGAAAATGTGTTATTAATTACCATAAGCTTTCCAAATAATTTCTTGACTTCTTGTACGAAATATATTATACATCGGAATATCAGACTATCGTAACGCCGTAAGAAACTATTAAAAGCAATGATGCTGGCAAAACAAAACTTAAATCGTCAATGCCAACTATGTAATATTTTTTAAATCTTCTACGTCGTTTGAAAAACTTAAACTGGACCGACAGAAAAAATTCCTGTATAAAATAAAAAAGAATCATCGATTAGACTTAAACATACGTAGCAAAAATAATATATAGGTAAAAAAAACGCACAAGTCAATTTTTCACATCTATCTCCCTGGAGACATAGCAGCATTCCCTCGATATTTCTCCAACTCAGATTCAATTTACTCGTAAAAAATAAAAATGTAATACAATCAATCTGTCTAACACAAAAATAAGAAGTCAAATTTAATAAATTTAGTTTAAACTGTTTTCCTTTTACGTAAAACAATATATACGAGTATACAAGTATGTACATAAATATATACATTTATTATATTATATATATATATATATATAACTTTTAGCCAACTTTAAAAAGCAGGATGCATAAGACATTTTCACGGCATTTCTTTCTCTATTTTTCCTTAAACCATCATTTCTTTCTTGGTAACTTTCTTTTAAACATCGCTGTCTGATTTAAGCAGCGCGTTTCGTAGGCCTAACAATAATTTAATTATATATATATATATATATATATATATATATAAAGTACTAGATACTACTAAAAATTGTGAAATAAAAAATTTAAAAAACAAAAATATAATCCAACTCCAACAAATAATACTACTAAAAAGTTATAAACAATTATATTTTTATTTATTAATACTAAAGTAAAAGTATTTACAACAAATAAAAATGTTTGAAGTCGGTGCCAGCCCACATGTTAAACAAAGTTACCAAAAGTTAGTACCTCAACCGACCGCTAGGCGGCTAAACGGGATTTCCACATGTAATGCGGGATCTCAAGAACATATAAAAGAGAGCATCTCACCATTAAACCTCATTTTCAGTATCGCATTTTATTCTGATATTATATTTTTTGTAGATCTCATTTTATTGTAGTAAAACTTCTATTATCAATTTTTCATTGTTTGAAGTAGAATTTGCATTATACAAATTAAAGAAATTTGTTTTTTTTTTGTTTTTGTTTAACTTGTGTTAAACATTTGTTGTAAATACTTTTATTTTAGGTAATAAAATAAAATATAATTATTTGTCACTTTTTAGTACTATTATTTTTTGAAGTCGGTTTTTACTTTTATTCTTTAAATTATTTCATTATAAAAAAACACATTCAAATATATGTATATACATAATCGTACAACCTCAGAATCTCAAACCGTCTTTTTTTACTAGCAGTATATTTTATTTCCACACACTGGCCACAAAAATAAAAAGAAAGCATTAGATTATGTACCCAAGTTTTATTAATTTTAATCTGAAGCTATTTGAATTTCCATTTTATTTAAAAAAATTAGCGTACACGTCTTTAACCTGGTTGTCCCCACCTCTATTTCAAATAATGATACAAATTCATAAAAATTTTCTTAAGAGATTGGGCTGAGAAAAATACGTATTTCACGTCGTAATAACAATAAATTTAATGAGGAGATTATTGTATTTGAACGCATTGAATAATTTTTGAAATTTGAAACACTACTTTTTTGAGATCCAGAGAATTTTGTAAGTTTGAAATGTAAGAATCACCATTTAAGTCGTACTTACACCAGAAAAAAGATAAATCGGCCATTAATTTTCGAATTTTGAATCTCCCCCATTCTGGGGTCCTGGGCACATACTCCGAAATTTTTCATGGCCTACAATCCAACTTGGTTCCACCTTGCGAGTTTCATATAGTTTGGTTGAGCGATTCACATACGTTTCATACGCAGAACCGAATCGTATTCTTTATTATTATTAAGTAATTTATTAATTTACGTGTTTTTCAACCATCTATTTTATCCTATTCAGAAAAAAATTATTAGTATGATATACAGACAGATTAAATATTAGGGAAGTTATTCAAATATATCAGCTATACAAGTAACAAGGACAAAAATGATTACATCAGAAAACGTTTATACTTAATCGTTAACTTACGTAAACTATCACTTAAAATTAACCATACCAGGTTTGTCCCAAAAATAAGGGTACTGATTTTTTATTTAATTATCAAACCCTCCTGAATGTTACCGAAGACAACGTTAATGACATGAGCATATTTTACTCGGATTCTTGCTTGACCAGCGTACCGAATTGATGCGCCGGAAACGGAAAAGTTCCGCCGTTATATTCTGAATCATCGGTACCATTTTGTTGATCCTCAAAGAAATGTTCTCAAACCGTTGACACTAACGGGAGGTCACTCAAATTAATTCTTTTAAATTGGCTCAAAAAAGTTTTATCTATAGAGCACTGATGGCTGTAAATTTTATAAAAAATATTTTTGAAAATGAAGGATTTTTTCCGAGAATTAAATTTTTGAATTTTTCTACAGATATCGAAGAAAATTGAGCTTAAGAAATATGAACATATTTATTAAGTTATTTAAAATTCCACAGCTTTTAACTGGATCAGATTTTAGGGATGGCAGATATTCAATATTATTTCCGATCGGTTTTTGTGTCATATCTCGAAAATCCGTCGATCAACAGAGCTGATATTCGGTATAAATATTTATCTAAATATAATCCAACCTTCGCCTGTTTTTCAACCCCATCGGAGAAGCAGTCGCGATACCCTATTTTTTTTGTTTTTTTTTAATTTTTTATTTATTTTTCTAAAATAATAATTTTTTGCAACAAAATCGTGCTAAATTATTGAAATAAATAATTATCCCGACAAATAAACGTGTAAATCACAAAAACAACGGGGTTGAATGAGACTCGTACTTAAAACATAACTTTTTGTAACTTTCATTTTCAAAATTGAAAATCCAACTGTATCCTAGCATTAATGTAGGTAACATGAGAACTTTTTAAAAAAGGAAGTTCCATGATCAAAGTTAGAAGACAACGGTCATCTGCACCCAGTTCGTGTTACCGAAAACCGCTATCGTACTCACTGCATACACCAATTGCTGCTTGCAGGGGAGGCGAGATAAATTCCATTATTGTTTTATAAATACTAAAGACGGTAAAAACGGATTATCCCGTCTCCTTTCAGGTCTCACAAAGGCTCATTGCTGCAGTCAATACCGTCCGTACTGCTTGCACCGCTTCAGTTCATCGGATCCACTTGTTGGCAAACAAAATTTAGACAAAAATTTGTTGAAATTGTAGCGACACGGTAAAACGATAAATGAATTGCTTTTGCGGTGGATGAATTCCTCGGTCACGCCGATAGATTGCACATGATTACCGAAAAACCGATGGTGATGACACCCGAAGACACTGAAACATTTAACAGGGCTACCGAGTGTTTTCTGTCATTTTGGGTTTAATGACGATCGAGTACGTCATCACTCGCATACCTTCACGGTTTTTTTGGTAACAAGTTAATATAAACTGTAAGCGCATCGAGCATATTCCAGTATTTTTTCATAACTCCGCAGATACGATAGCCACCACATAGTTCAAGCTTTGAATAAATACAAGAACGATGCAAAAATAAACTGCATCGCCAACAAATCCGAGCGATTACAGTCACTGTCCATCGGTTAGTTGCGGTTCTTGGACTCTACAGATTCTTTCATAACTGGAAAAACTTGTAGATAATCTGGCAAAAGACTTTCTGGATAATGACGCCGTATTTAAAATACTTTTTTTAGGGCGAAAAACGGTTGGACGTTATCAAACTAATTAAGGTTGTTACATAAAATTAAAACTTAAAACTACTATCACAGGAAACAAAATCCGGAATGGGTGTAAAAGGCCCATTCTCGGATAACAAAAACACTAACATGTAACTTAAAACTACGTTAAAAACTATCATATTAAAAATAAATAAAACTTAAAACTAAAAAAGGACATAAAACTTAAAACTATTATGTTTAAAGTCTTACAACTAATATCACAAAAATCTTACAACTATCACAGACGAATTTAAAAAATGAATATATATATAAAAAAATTCCGATAGGGAGTGTAAAAGGAAGTAGTTCTCTGTAGATTGCGGATAGGACACACGAGTACCTGTTTACAAGAGGACAATTACCTCTATGCGCACGATGCAACTGCCGCGTAACTGTGCGCCACATACTCGTGGACTGCATATGTTATGCGGCATTGCGTCGTAAATTTAAACTACCCAGAAACATCCGTGGTATCGTGTGTAATGATAGAGGTTTTAAACTGGATGTTTCTGTTTTTGCGTAGTATAGGGTTAATACAAAAAATTTAATTACTCTAGTCCTATGTATTGTTTTTGCTATCCGAGTAGCGAGCCTTTTAAAATACTTTGCTTCCCGCTATCCGAGAAAAGGGATTGTTTAATCCGTAAAGGCGTCTATCCCCATGAATACATAACCGATGTACGCAAGTTTTTCGAAACCCATTTTCCATCACAATCGGCATTCTATAGTACGCTAAGAGAGAACGTTACAGATGAAGAGTACGCCTATGCTCAAAATATGTGGAAAACGTTTGACTGCAAGACGTTAGGCGATTACCACGATATTTACCTTCTTAGCGATATATTACTGTTGGCAGACATCTGAGAATTTTCGAAGAACGTCTATGCATACTATAGTTTTCACCCGTCACTTTTTTCTACCCCCCCACCATACTTTGTCAGGAATGCCATGTTAAAATTTACCCGCCAAAAACTCGAACTGCTGATTGATATCGATATGCATCTGTTTGTTGCAAAAGACACAAGAAGGGGTTTGGCGATGATTTGAAGTAGGTACCCAAAGGCGAACAAACCAATTATTCCAGACTAGTATGGCCCATCAAACCCCACCTTCTGGGTCCAATACCTTGATTGCAATAATTTATATAGGACAGCCATGGTTCAGCCCTTTCGCCATACGAATTTCAGGTGGTGAATGAAGAGGAGATTGACAGTCTCGATATTAACACTTTAGACGTTTGTGGTGAAAAAGGTTAAATCATGGAAGTAAATCTTGAGTATCCAAAAAAATTAGACGATCGTCACAAGGACTATCCGCTTGCACCCGAATGTTCAATATCAAAAAGACATGTTATCTCCTTATTTGAAAAATATACAGGTGTGCAGTGAAAAAACTGACAACATTGTATGACAAAAACGTTACGTATTACATTACAGGAACCTTAAGTAGTACACCCGACTTGAATTCAGAGTGAAAAAATTCAGTTTTGGAATTCTCCCGGTCGCCTTGGCTAAACCCTTAGATCGAATTCAATACTGAAAAACGTGCACAAGCAAGAGACAGTTCTGAAAAGAACTTTTCTAAGTTGATGAATAACGCGTCCTTTTTCGAAGGACGCAAGTCCTTAGAAAACGTACGAAACAGAATAGACTTCCACCTGGTTACTAACGAACGTAAACTGGATAAGTTGATTGCAAAACCAAGAGTTAAGGCTTGCTATGTTTATAACACTGAGGTCGTCGGGGTAAGTTTGAAGAAAACGGAAATATTTCTTAATCGCCCGATGTACGTTGAATTCACCATTCAATTTACTGGACATTAGTAAAATGATTATGTACGAATTCCATTATAATTATTCAAGAGGACTTTTGGAACAGTAATTGAAAGTATAATGATATATGGATTTGAGGCATGAGTTTTGGGTGTGAAAGTATGTAGGAGATCGATGACTACGGGAATGGACTTTTGGTGTAGGTACTTAGGATTTTACTACAAAAAAACAGTGTAAAGTAATTTTTAAATTACGGACGCTATAAAAAAAGTTAAATAAACTAAAAAAGCCGGTTTTTTTAATCTAAAAAGCAGCTTAATCGGTGTAAACAAATACGAGTAGAATATCATATAAAGGGCTATCACACAGGTTGTATAAATTGATACGTCTATGCGTAAAATAGAAGCCCACCGGGCTGATCTATTTCTTAGCTCGTCATCGCAAATCAGCTGATTTCGAGGTCGACAGTTCTAAGATTCAAATCCTAGTCAAGGCAGTTAATTTTATACGGAATTGAATACTAGATCGTGGACACCGGTATTCTTAGGTGATCGGGTTTCAATTAACCACACATTTCAGGAAAGGTCGACCTGACACTGTACAAGACTAAATTTCATTTACATTCATATATATCATCCTCTGAAGGTAATATTTTACGGTGGTGCTAAAGGCTAAACAGAAAAAGAGAGGCGTAAAAAAGGACGGCCACGAACGAGATGGTAGTAGATTGAGGTCTGTTTGAAGATGATTAGAACGATTAAAAAAATCAAGGAGGCTACAAAGCGATAATCATACGTGCAGTTACGTTACACAAAAATCTACTCTTTCGCTAGAGTAAGTTATGTATATACCGTAGATTATTTTGAAGTAAAATTTAAAACGTAATTCGAGTAATTTTATTGATATAATTATCTTAATTACATTAAAGTATACATTTATATCGTCTTTTCTCCGTTCTCTCTTTTATAAGCCTTCTTACCTACTTAAAATTTGCAAACGCGATACTATGATAATTTTATACTCACTATTATTTACCCGAAAAAATGTACAACGAATAAATTAACTATGGATTATTATGTCACTAAATATGAGTCTTGTTGATTCGTATAAGCGGATCAAATCAGATATTATTTTTACTATAATAACTAGATTAATAATCTTTTTTAAATTCATAAAGCGTATTAATTTGTTTATAATCACGATCGGAGGAGGAATTATAGTGTCTCTGATTTTCATGCACGATTTCGGGTTCGTATCCGGAAGGAAATCCGATCATAAAATCACTCCCGGATGGAAAAATGAAAACGTTTTAAATCATCGGAATTTATGCGATATTTGTAGTATTTAAATATCAATTATTAAATTACGAGTATCATTTTAAAAAGAAAGCGAGGGGATAACATATATTCACGGAACGAGAATTCTGGAGTATATTAAGTAAAAAAGAAAATATACAAAGAAATAAAGAGTAAATTGAACGACAAAATAAACTGCCGTCGTTGCAATGAAGAATAGGCGGTTGAAATTTTCTTTGTACGTGACAAGAATGATGTCAAAAGGAACCGGATTTTAAAAAGACAGTAGAAAAATTGTAAACAACAAGGAGCATGAATACCGGTATACCAAGAATAATGGGATAAGACGACGCGTTAAGACATCTTAAGGATTGTAAACATAATTTTTCGGACGCTAAATAAATTCTACGAAAAATAATACGATCAAACAACCGGTCGGTACACCTATACCGAATGGATTGTAAAAATGTCTGAGATAAAGATAAATTTTCGATTCACAACGATTAAAATTAAAATAAAAGTTATCAATTACTACGGTAAGCGATTTTATTTTTAAATTATTAAATATTAAATGGCAGTTTCAAATTAAACTTTTACCGAAGAATTTTCACGGCAAATTATCTGTTCCTTGATTACCGGTATCTCTATTATTAATTGAGCCGCCATAAAATATTACGAAACTATTTAAGGATGTGTTCGAATATAAATCGGTCAACATCGCGTTTATTACGTTCATTTGTGTGGTATCGTGTTATCGTTTTTTATAAACTTTTTGTATCAGTAAAACTGAAATACGTTCAAATCTTGGTTTTTGTGTTACCTGTAAAATTTGGATATTTTTTTTTACCAAGATGTTTGTACTTACCGTTCGTGTATATTGTTACTACGAGATGATTTATAAAATTTGATTTTTTTAAATTGTGCGCAGACTGTATGTTTTATCGTATCGGGAGAATACACATCCGATATAAAAACATTTTTTGTACAAGTGTCTCACAGAAACTGAAAATCCTGAAATACAGATATTTATAATATAAAAACCGGAAAAGAGTTCCATAATTCGAGTACGCCAGGAAAGTTAAACTCTAGCTTCGTCCTCGACAGACTAAGTGGAAATTAAAGTATATAAGCGTGCAAGTAAAGAACTAAAATACTGCTCTACCTTTCAGTAAAATTTTCGGGTACGCGACTGATTGTGACTGTACCATCTCACCCTCTTATTAAAATTAAATGGCATCAACGATCGATTTGTAAGTATCTCAAGATATCAAGCGAAACAGAAAATATGATGTGAACCCAAATGACTTCCTTGTACGCCTATTAAATTATATATACACATTTTTTTTTAAATGAAAATTACATAAAATTTTATTTCATTAATAACTTCTGTTAATTTCTCAAACAATTTTTTTTCATTATAGAATTATTGTTTATCGTAAAAACGTTTTTATAATCAGAGGTTAAGAATAATAAATAAATCTAAATTAAATTAAAGAAAAGTTAAAAAAAAATATTAAGTTGATTCGAACCGATGTACCTTCCCCTTGTAAGATCAAAACATTTCATTAATTAAAAATTTTATTTGGCTAAAACTCTGGAACCAATGAAAATAAGTATCACTGATATAATGATGAATAGCTCTCAATGAGGGCTTATTACTGCGATTAAGAAAAAGTCAAAAAACCAAAGAAATTTGGATTTTGGGCTTTTTTGGACACTTTTGGTTCAATCGATTGCAATCAAAAGGGGAGGTGCACAACTAAATGTTACAACAGACCTAAATCCAAAATTTCAACATCCTACGGCTAATCGTTTTTGAATTATGTGAGATACATACGTCACGCCGAAACTAGTCAAAATGGATTCAAGGATGTTCAAAATGGATATTTTCGTTGAAATCTGAAAACGGACATTTTTCGCAATCACAGTACTTTACTTCGTACAAGGAAGTAAAAAGGCAAAAATTATATTTATCATCCCCATACCCATCACCGAATGAAATCTTCAAAATACATAGCCTAACTCGTGCGCTAACGTAATACGATTACTAAAAGTATGTCTGAGTTCAGAGACGAAAAATGGAGAATTAAAGATTTTTGCATCCACCTCTTTTGGAGAGGGAAGTTGAATAAGACCAAACACCATCAGAAAGTGTCTTAGCTACCTAAGGAGCTTTAAATTAAGTGAAAAATTTTACCTACTCTTAAAGAATATTTTGAAATACGAGACCAGCAAAGTCTCGTATCTCAAAATCTAAAAAAAAGTTTCAATTTTTGTTTTAAAAATAGATTTAATATTTTTTTAAACTTCACATTATTTTACAATTATTTAGTATTATATTTAATTGAAAGTAAAATATACTTATAAAAAAACGGCCAGTATGAAAATAGCTGATCTTAAGGAACGCAATGATAAATAAAAAAAATACCATAAGCTTTCCAAATAATTTCTTGACTTCTTGTACGAAATATATTATACATCGGAATATCAGACTATCGTAACGCCGTAAGAAACTATTAAAAGCAATGATGCTGGCAAAACAAAACTTAAATCGTCAATGCCAACTATGTAATATTTTTTAAATCTTCTACGTCGTTTGAAAAACTTAAACTGGACCGACAGAAAAAATTCCTGTATAAAATAAAAAAGAATCATCGATTAGACTTAAACATACGTAGCAAAAATAATATATAGGTAAAAAAAACGCACAAGTCAATTTTTCACATCTATCTCCCTGGAGACATAGCAGCATTCCCTCGATATTTCTCCAACTCAGATTCAATTTACTCGTAAAAAATAAAAATGTAATACAATCAATCTGTCTAACACAAAAATAAGAAGTCAAATTTAATAAATTTAGTTTAAACTGTTTTCCTTTTACGTAAAACAATATATACGAGTATACAAGTATGTACATAAATATATACATTTATTATATTATATATATATATATATAACTTTTAGCCAACTTTAAAAAGCAGGATGCATAAGACATTTTCACAGCATTTCTTTCTCTATTTTTCCTTAAACCATCATTTCTTTCTTGGTAACTTTCTTTTAAACATCGCTGTCTGATTTAAGCAGCGCGTTTCGTAGGCCCAACAATAATTTAATTATATATACATATATATATATATATATTAAGTACTAGATACTACTAAAAATTGTGAAATAAAAAATTTAAAAAACAAAAATATAATCCAACTCCAACAAATAATACTACTAAAAAGTTATAAACAATTATATTTTTATTTATTAATACTAAAGTAAAAGTATTTACAACAAATAAAAATGTTTGAAGTCGGTGCCAGCCCACATGGTAAACAAAGTTACCAAAAGTTAGTACCTCAACCGACTGCTAGGCGGCTAAACGGGATTTCCACATGTAATGCGGGATCTCAAGAACATATAAAAGAGAGCATCTCACCATTAAACCTCATTTTGAGTATCGCATTTTATTCTGATATTATATTTTTTGTAGATCTCATTTTATTGTAGTAAAACTTCTATTATCAATTTTTCATTGTTTGAAGTAGAATTTGCATTATACAAATTAAAGAATTTTTGTTTTTTTTTGTTTTTGTTTAACTTGTGTTAAACATTTGTTGTAAATACTTTTATTTTAGGTAATAAAATAAAATATAATTATTTGTCACTTTTTAGTACTATTATTTTTTGAAGTCGGTTTTTACTTTTATTCTTTAAATTATTTCATTATAAAAAAACACATTCAAATATATGTATATACATAATCGTACAACCTCAGAATCTCAAACCGTCTTTTTTTACTAGCAGTATATTTTATTTCCACACACTGGCCACAAAAATAAAAAGAAAGCATTAGATTATGTACCTAAGTTTTATTAATTTTAATCTGAAGCTATTTGAATTTCCATTTTATTTAAAAAAAATTAGCGTACACGTCTTTAACCTGGTTGTCCCCACCTCTATTTCAAATATTGATACAAATTCATAAAAATTTTCTTAAGAGATTGGGCTGAGAAAAATACGTATTTCACGTCGTAATAACGATAAATTTAATGAGGAGATTATTGTATTTGAACGCATTGAATAATTTTTGAAATTTGAAACACTACTTTTTTGAGATCCAGAGAATTTTGTAAGTTTGAAATGTAAGAATCACCATTTAAGTCGTACTTACACCAGAAAAAAAGATAAATCGGTCCATTAATTTTCGAATTTTGAATCTCCCCCATTCTGGGGTCCTGGGCACATACTCCGAAATTTTTCATGGCCTACAATCCAACTTGGTTCCACCTTGCGAGTTTCATATAGTTTGGTTGAGCGATTCACATACGTTTCATACGCAGAACCGAATCGTATTCTTTATTATTCTTAAGTAATTTATTAATTTACGTGTTTTTCAACCATCTATTTTATCCTATTCAGAAAAAAATTATTAGTATGATATACAGACAGATTAAATATTAGGGAAGTTATTCAAATATATCAGCTATACAAGTAACAAGGACAAAAATGATTACATCAGAAAACGTTTATACTTAATCGTTAACTTACGTAAACTATCACTTAAAATTAACCATACCAGGTTTGTCCCAAAAATAAGGGTACTGATTTTTTATTTAATTATCAAACCCTCCTGAATGTTACCGAAGACAACGTTAATGACATGAGCATATTTTACTCGGATTCTTGCTTGACCAGCGTACCGAATTGATGCGCCGGAAACGGAAAAGTTCCGCCGTTATATTCTGAATCATCGGTACCATTTTGTTGATCCTCAAAGAAATGTTCTCAAACCGTTGACACTAACGGGAGGTCACTCAAATTAAATTCTTCCAAAATGGCTCAAAAAAGTTTTATCTATAGAGCACTGATGGCTGTAAATTTTATAAAAAATATTTTTGAAAATGAAGGATTTTTTCCGAGAATTAAATTTTTGAATTTTTCTACAGATATCGAAGAAAATTGAGCTTTAGAAATATGAACAAATTTATTAAGTTATTTAAAATTCCACAGCTTTTAACTGGATCAGATTTTAGGGATGGCAGATATTCAATATTATTTCCGATCGGTTTTTGTGTCATATCTCGAAAATCCGTCGATCAACAGAGCTGATATTCGGTATAAATATTTATCTAAATATAATCGAACCTTCGCCTGATTTTCAACCCCATCGGAGAAGCAGTCGCGATACCCTATTTTTTTTGTTTTTTTTTTTTTAATTTTTTATTTATTTTACTAAAATAATAATTTTTTGCAACAAAATCGTGCTAAATTATTGAAATAAATAATTATCCCGACAAATAAACGTGTAAATCACAAAAAAAAGGGTTTGAATGAGACTCGTACTTAAAACATAACTTTTTGTAACTTTCATTTTCAAAATTGAAAATCCAACTGTATCCTAGCATTAATGTAGGTAACATGAGAACTTTTTAAAAAAGGAAGTTCCATGATCAAAGTTAGAAGACAACGATCATCTGCACCCAGTTCGTGTTACCGAAAACCGCTATCGTACTCACTGCATACACCAATTGCTGCTTGCAGGGGAGGCGAGATAAATTCCATTATTGTTTTATAAATACTAAAGACGGTAAAAACGGATTATCCCGTCTCCTTTCGGGTCTCACAAAGGCTCATTGCTGCAGTCAATACCGTCCGTACTGCTTGCACCGCTTCAGTTCATCGGATCCACTTGTTGGCAAACAAAATTTAGACAAAGATTTGTTGAAATTGTAGCGACACGGTAAAACGATAAATGAATTGCTTTTGCGGTGGATGAATTCCTCGGTCACGCCGATAGATTGCACATGATTACCGAAAAACCGATGGTGATGACACCCGAAGACACTGAAACATTTAACAGGGCTACCGAGTGTTTTCTGTCATTTTGGGTTTAATGACGATCGAGTACGTCATCACTCGCATACCTTCACGGTTTTTTTGGTAACAAGTTAATATAAACTGTAAGCGCATCGAGCATATTCCAGTATTTTTTCATAACTCCGCAGATACGATAGCCACCACATAGTTCAAGCTTTGAATAAATACAAGAACGATGCAAAAATAAACTGCATCGCCAACAAATCCGAGCGATTACAGTCACTGTCCATCGGTTAGTTGCGGTTCTTGGACTCTACAGATTCTTTCATAACTGGAAAAACTTGTAGATAATCTGGCAAAAGACTTTCTGGATAATGACGCCGTATTTAAAATACTTTTTTTAGGGCGAAAAACGGTTGGACGTTATCAAACTAATAAGGTTGTTACATAAAATTAAAACTTAAAAATACTATCACAGGAAACAAAATCCGGAATGGGTGTAAAAGGCCCATTCTCGGATAACAAAAACACTAACATGTAACTTAAAACTACGTTAAAAACTATCATATTAAAAATAAATAAAACTTAAAACTAAAAAAGGACATGAAACTTAAAACTATTATGTTTAAAGTCTTACAACTAATATCACAAAAATCTTACAACTATCACAGACGAATTTAAAAAATGAATATATATATAAAAAAATTCCGATAGGGAGTGTAAAAGGAAGTAGTTCTCTGTCGATTGCGGATAGGACACACGAGTACCTGTTTACAAGAGGACAAGTACCTCTATGCGCACGATGCAACTGCCGCGTAACTGTGCGCCACATACTCGTGGACTGCATATGTTATGCGGCATTGCGTCGTAAATTTAAACTACCCAGAAACATCCGTGGTATCGTGTGTAATGATAGAGGTTTTAAACTGGATGTTTTTGTTTTTGCGTAGTATAGGGTTAATACAAAAAATTTAATTACTCTAGTCCTATGTATTGTTTTTGCTATCCGAGTAGCGAGCCTTTTAAAATACTTTGCTTCCCGCTATCCGAGAAAAGGGATTGTTTAATCCGTAAAGGCGTCTATCCCCATGAATACATAACCGATGTACGCAAGTTTTTCGAAACCCATTTTCCATCACAGTCGGCATTCTATAGTACGCTAAGAGAGAACATTACAGATGAAGAGTACGCCTATGCTCAAAATATGTGGAAAACGTTTGACTGCAAGACGTTAGGCGATTACCACGATATTTACCTTCTTAGCGATGTATTACTGTTGGCAGACATCTGAGAATTTTCGAAGAACGTCTATGCATACTATAGTTTTCACCCGTCACTTTTTTCTACCCCCCACTTTGTCAGGAATGCCATGTTAAAATTTACCCGCCAAAAACTCGAACTGCTGATTGATATCGATATGCATCTGTTTGTTGCAAAAGGCACAAGAGGTGGTTTGGCGATGATTTCAAGTAGGTACCCAAAGGCGAACAAACCAATTATTCCAGACTAGTATGGCCCATCAAACCCCACCTCCTGGGTCCAATACCTTGATTGCAATAATTTATATAGGACAGCCATGGTTCAGCCCTTTCGCCATACCAATTTTTGGTGGTGAATGAAGAGGTGATTGACAGTCTCGATATTAACACTATAGACGTTTGTGGTGAAAAAGGTTATATCATGGAAGTAAATCTTGAGTATCCAAAAGAATTACACGATCGTCACAAGGACTATCCGCTTGCACCAAAATGTTCAATATCAAAAAGACATGTTATCTCCTTATTTGAAAAATATACAGGTGTGCAGTGAAAAAACTGACAACATTGTATGACAAAGAACGTTACGTATTACATTACAGGAACCTTAAGTAGTACACCCGACTTGAATTCAGAGTGAAAAAATTCAGTTTTGGAATTCTCCCGGTCGCCTTGGCTAAACCCTTAGATCGAATTCAATACTGAAAAACGTGCACAAGCAAGAGACAGTTCTGAAAAGAACCTTTTTAAGTTGATGAATAACGCGTCCTTTTTCGAAGTACGCAAGTCCTTAGAAAACGTACGAAACAGAATAGACTTCCAACTGGTTACTAACGAACGTAAACTGGATAAGTTGATTGCAAAACCAATAGTTAAGGCTTGCTATGTTTATAACACTGAGGTCGTCGGGGTAAGTTTGAAGAAAACGGAAATATTTCTTAATCGCCCGATGTACGTTGAATTCACCATTCAATTTACTGGACATTAGTAAAATGATTATGTACGAATTCCATTATAATTACATGGTAGAAAAGCACGGTCTCAGCATAAAGCTTCTAATGACCGATACGGATAGTCTAATGTATCACATCGTGACATAACGTTTACGACGATATTCTTCATGATATTGATAGGTTTCATACTTCGGATTACCCCCGCGATTATATTTGTTTTAGTAAAAGGAACCGGATTTTCAAAGACAGTAGAAAAATTATAAGCAACAAGGAGCATGAATACCGGTATACCGAGAATAATGGGATAAGACGACGCGTTAAGACATCTTAAGGATTGTAAACATAATTTTTCGGACGCTAAATAAATTCTACGAAAAATAATACGATCAAACAACCGGTCGGTACACCTATACCGAATGGATTGTAAAAATGTCTGAGATAAAGATAAATTTTCGATTCACAACGATTAAAATTAAAATAAAAGTTATCAATTACTACGGTAAGCGATTTTATTTTTAAATTATTAAATATTAAATGGCAGTTTCAAATTAAACTTTTACCGAAGAATTTTCACGGCAAATTATCTGTTCCTTGATTACCGGTATCTGTATTATTAATTGAGCCGCCATAAAATATTACGAAACTATTTAAGGATGTGTTCGAATATAAATCGGTCAACATCGCGTTTATTACGTTCATTTGTGTGGTATCGTGTTATCGTTTTTTATAAACTTTTTGTATCAGTAAAACTGAAATACGTTCAAATCTTGGTTTTTGTGTTACCTGTAAAATTTGGATATTTTGTTTTACCAAGATGTTTGTACTTACCGTTCGTGTATATTGTTACTACGAGATGATTTATAAAATTTGATTTTTTTAAATTGTGCGCAGACTGTATGTTTTATCGTATCGGAAGAATACACATCCGATATAAAAACATTTTTTGTACAAGTGTCTCACAGAAACTGAAAATCCTGAAATACAGATATTTATAATATAAAAACCGGAAAAGAGTTCCATAATTCGAGTACGCCAGGAAAGTTAAACTCTAGCTTCGTCCTCGACAGACTAAGTGGAAATTAAAGTATATAAGCGTGCAAGTAAAGAACTAAAATACTGCTCTACCTTTCAGTAAAATTTTCGGGTACGCGACTGATTGTGACTGTACCATCTCACCCTCTTATTAAAATTAAATGGCATCAACGATCGATTTGTAAGTATCTCAAGATATCAAGCGAAACAGAAAATATGATGTAAACCCAAATGACTTCTTTGTACGCCTATTAAATTACATATACACTTTTTTTTTAAATGAAAAGTACATAAAATTTTATTTCATTAATAACTTCTGTTAATTTCTCAAACAATTTTTTTTCATTATAGAATTATTGTTTATCGTAAAAACGTTTTTATAATCAGAGGTTAAGAATAATAAATAAATCTAAATTAAATTAAAGAAAAGTTAAAAACAAAAATATTAAGTCTGATTCGAACCGATATACCTTCCCCTTGTAAGATCCAAACATTTCAATAATTAAAATTTTATTTGGCTAAAACTCTAGAACTAATGGAAATAAGTATCACTGATATATTGTTGAAAAGCTGTTAATGAGGGCTTATTACTGCGATTAAGAAAAAGTCGAAAATCCAAAGAAATTTGGATTTTGGGCTTTTTTGGACACTTTTGGTACAATCGATTGCAATCAAAAGGGGAGGTGCACAACTAAATGTTACAACAGACCTAAATCCAAAATTTCAACATCCTACGGCTAATCGTTTTTGAATTATGTGAGATACATACGTCACGCCGAAACTAGTCAAAATGGATTCAAGGATGTTCAAAATGGATATTTTCGTTGAAATCTGAAAACGGACATTTTTCGCAATCACAATACTTTACTTCGTACAAGGAAGTAAAAAGGCAAAAATTATATTTATCATCCCCATACCCATCACCGAATGAAATCTTCAAAATACATAGCCTAACTCGTGCGCTAACGTAATACGATTACTAAAAGTATGTCTGAGTTCAGAGACGAAAAATGGAGAATTAAGGATGTTTGCATCCACCTCTTTTGGAGAGGGAAGTTGAATAAGACCAAACACCATCAGAAAGTGTCTTAGCTACCTAAGGAGCTTTAAATTAAGTGAAAAATTTTACCTACTCTTAAAGAATATTTTGAAATACGAGACCAGCAAAGTCTCGTATCTCAAAATCTAAAAAAAAGTTTCAATTTTTGTTTTAAAAATAGATTTAATATTTTTTTAAACTTCACATTATTTTACAATTATTTAGTATTATATTTAATTGAAAGTAAAATATACTTATAAAAAAACGGCCAGTATGAAAATAGCTGATCTTAAGGAACGCAATGATAAATAAAAAAAATACCATAAGCTTTCCAAATAATTTCTTGACTTCTTGTACGAAATATATTATACATCGGAATATCAGACTATCGTAACGCCGTAAGAAACTATTAAAAGCAATGATGCTGGCAAAACAAAACTTAAATCGTCAATGCCAACTATGTAATATTTTTTAAATCTTCTACGTCGTTTGAAAAACTTAAACTGGACCGACAGAAAAAATTCCTGTATAAAATAAAAAAGAATCATCGATTAGACTTAAACATACGTAGCAAAAATAATATATAGGTAAAAAAAACGCACAAGTCAATTTTTCACATCTATCTCCCTGGAGACATAGCAGCATTCCCTCGATATTTCTCCAACTCAGATTCAATTTACTCGTAAAAAATAAAAATGTAATACAATCAATCTGTCTAACACAAAAATAAGAAGTCAAATTTAATAAATTTAGTTTAAACTGTTTTCCTTTTACGTAAAACAATATATACGAGTATACAAGTATGTACATAAATATATACATTTATTATATTATATATATATATATATAACTTTTAGCCAACTTTAAAAAGCAGGATGCATAAGACATTTTCACAGCATTTCTTTCTCTATTTTTCCTTAAACCATCATTTCTTTCTTGGGAACTTTCTTTTAAACATCGCTGTCTGATTTAAGCAGCGCGTTTCGTAGGCCCAACAATAATTTAATTATATATACATATATATATATATATATTAAGTACTAGATACTACTAAAAATTGTGAAATAAAAAATTTAAAAAACAAAAATATAATCCAACTCCAACAAATAATACTACTAAAAAGTTATAAACAATTATATTTTTATTTATTAATACTAAAGTAAAAGTATTTACAACAAATAAAAATGTTTGAAGTCGGTGCCAACCCACATGTTAAACAAAGTTACCAAAAGTTAGTACCTCAACCGACCGCTAGGCGGCTAAACGGGATTTCCACATGTAATGCGGGATCTCAAGAACATATAAAAGAGAGCATCTCACCATTAAACCTCATTTTGAGTATCGCATTTTATTCTGATATTATATTTTTTGTAGATCTCATTTTATTGTAGTAAAACTTCTATTATCAATTTTTCATTGTTTGAAGTAGAATTTGCATTATACAAATTAAAGAATTTTTGTTTTTTTTTGTTTTTGTTTAACTTGTGTTAAACATTTGTTGTAAATACTTTTATTTTAGGTAATAAAATAAAATATAATTATTTGTCACTTTTTAGTACTATTATTTTTTGAAGTCGGTTTTTACTTTTATTCTTTAAATTATTTCATTATAAAAAAACACATTCAAATATATGTATATACATAATCGTGCAACCTCAGAATCTCAAACCGTCTTTTTTTACTAGCAGTATATTTTATTTCCACACACTGGCCACAAAAATAAAAAGAAAGCATTAGATTATGTACCTAAGTTTTATTAATTTTAATCTGAAGCTATTTGAATTTCCATTTTATTTAAAAAAATTAGCGTACACGTCTTTAACCTGGTTGTCCCCACCTCTATTTCAAATATTGATACAAATTCATAAAAATTTTCTTAAGAGATTGGGCTGAGAAAAATACGTATTTCACGTCGTAATAACGATAAATTTAATGAGGGGATTATTGTATTTGAACGCATTGAATAATTTTTGAAATTTGAAACACTACTTTTTTGAGATCCAGAGAATTTTGTAAGTTTGAAATGTAAGAATCACCATTTAAGTCGTACTTACACCAGAAAAAAAGATAAATCGGTCCATTAATTTTCGAATTTTGAATCTCCCCCATTCTGGGGTCCTGGGCACATACTCCGAAATTTTTCATGGCCTACAATCCAACTTGGTTCCACCTTGCGAGTTTCATATAGTTTGGTTGAGCGATTCACATACGTTTCATACGCAGAACCGAATCGTATTCTTTATTATTCTTAAGTAATTTATTAATTTACGTGTTTTTCAACCATCTATTTTATCCTATTCAGAAAAAAATTATTAGTATGATATACAGACAGATTAAATATTAGGGAAGTTATTCAAATATATCAGCTATACAAGTAACAAGGACAAAAATGATTACATCAGAAAACGTTTATACTTAATCGTTAACTTACGTAAACTATCACTTAAAATTAACCATACCAGGTTTGTCCCAAAAATAAGGGTACTGATTTTTTATTTAATTATCAAACCCTCCTGAATGTTACCGAAGACAACGTTAATGACATGAGCATATTTTACTCGGATTCTTGCTTGACCAGCGTACCGAATTGATGCGCCGGAAACGGAAAAGTTCCGCCGTTATATTCTGAATCATCGGTACCATTTTGTTGATCCTCAAAGAAATGTTCTCAAACCGTTGACACTAACGGGAGGTCACTCAAATTAAATTCTTCCAAAATGGCTCAAAAAAGTTTTATCTATAGAGCACTGATGGCTGTAAATTTTATAAAAAATATTTTTGAAAATGAAGGATTTTTTCCGAGAATTAAATTTTTGAATTTTTCTACAGATATCGAAGAAAATTGAGCTTTAGAAATATGAACAAATTTATTAAGTTATTTAAAATTCCACAGCTTTTAACTGGATCAGATTTTAGGGATGGCAGATATTCAATATTATTTCCGATCGGTTTTTGTGTCATATCTCGAAAATCCGTCGATCAACAGAGCTGATATTCGGTATAAATATTTATCTAAATATAATCGAACCTTCGCCTGATTTTCAACCCCATCGGAGAAGCAGTCGCGATACCCTATTTTTTTTGTTTTTTTTTTTAATTTTTTATTTATTTTACTAAAATAATAATTTTTTGCAACAAAATCGTGCTAAATTATTGATATAAATAATTATCCCGACAAATAAACGTGTAAATCACAAAAAAAAGGGGTTGAATGAGACTCGTACTTAAAACATAACTTTTTGTAACTTTCATTTTCAAAATTGAAAATCCAACTGTATCCTAGCATTAATGTAGGTAACATGAGAACTTTTTAAAAAAGGAAGTTCCATGATCAAAGTTAGAAGACAACGATCATCTGCACCCAGTTCGTGTTACCGAAAACCGCTATCGTACTCACTGCATACACCAATTGCTGCTTGCAGGGGAGGCGAGATAAATTCCATTATTGTTTTATAAATACTAAAGACGGTAAAAACGGATTATCCCGTCTCCTTTCGGGTCTCACAAAGGCTCATTGCTGCAGTCAATACCGTCCGTACTGCTTGCACCGCTTCAGTTCATCGGATCCACTTGTTGGCAAACAAAATTTAGACAAAGATTTGTTGAAATTGTAGCGACACGGTAAAACGATAAATGAATTGCTTTTGCGGTGGATGAATTCCTCGGTCACGCCGATAGATTGCACATGATTACCGAAAAACCGATGGTGATGACACCCGAAGACACTGAAACATTTAACAGGGCTACCGAGTGTTTTCTGTCATTTTGGGTTTAATGACGATCGAGTACGTCATCACTCGCATACCTTCACGGTTTTTTTGGTAACAAGTTAATATAAACTGTAAGCGCATCGAGCATATTCCAGTATTTTTTCATAACTCCGCAGATACGATAGCCACCACATAGTTCAAGCTTTGAATAAATACAAGAACGATGCAAAAATAAACTGCATCGCCAACAAATCCGAGCGATTACAGTCACTGTCCATCGGTTAGTTGCGGTTCTTGGACTCTACAGATTCTTTCATAACTGGAAAAACTTGTAGATAATCTGGCAAAAGACTTTCTGGATAATGACGCCGTATTTAAAATACTTTTTTTAGGGCGAAAAACGGTTGGACGTTATCAAACTAATAAGGTTGTTACATAAAATTAAAACTTAAAAATACTATCACAGGAAACAAAATCCGGAATGGGTGTAAAAGGCCCATTCTCGGATAACAAAAACACTAACATGTAACTTAAAACTACGTTAAAAACTATCATATTAAAAATAAATAAAACTTAAAACTAAAAAAGGACATGAAACTTAAAACTATTATGTTTAAAGTCTTACAACTAATATCACAAAAATCTTACAACTATCACAGACGAATTTAAAAAATGAATATATATATAAAAAAATTCCGATAGGGAGTGTAAAAGGAAGTAGTTCTCTGTCGATTGCGGATAGGACACACGAGTACCTGTTTACAAGAGGACAAGTACCTCTATGCGCACGATGCAACTGCCGCGTAACTGTGCGCCACATACTCGTGGACTGCATATGTTATGCGGCATTGCGTCGTAAATTTAAACTACCCAGAAACATCCGTGGTATCGTGTGTAATGATAGAGGTTTTAAACTGGATGTTTTTGTTTTTGCGTAGTATAGGGTTAATACAAAAAATTTAATTACTCTAGTCCTATGTATTGTTTTTGCTATCCGAGTAGCGAGCCTTTTAAAATACTTTGCTTCCCGCTATCCGAGAAAAGGGATTGTTTAATCCGTAAAGGCGTCTATCCCCATGAATACATAACCGATGTACGCAAGTTTTTCGAAACCCATTTTCCATCACAGTCGGCATTCTATAGTACGCTAAGAGAGAACATTACAGATGAAGAGTACGCCTATGCTCAAAATATGTGGAAAACGTTTGACTGCAAGACGTTAGGCGATTACCACGATATTTACCTTCTTAGCGATGTATTACTGTTGGCAGACATCTGAGAATTTTCGAAGAACGTCTATGCATACTATAGTTTTCACCCGTCACTTTTTTCTACCCCCCACTTTGTCAGGAATGCCATGTTAAAATTTACCCGCCAAAAACTCGAACTGCTGATTGATATCGATATGCATCTGTTTGTTGCAAAAGGCACAAGAGGTGGTTTGGCGATGATTTCAAGTAGGTACCCAAAGGCGAACAAACCAATTATTCCAGACTAGTATGGCCCATCAAACCCCACCTCCTGGGTCCAATACCTTGATTGCAATAATTTATATAGGACAGGCACGGTTCAGCCCTTTCGCCATACCAATTTTTGGTGGTGAATGAAGAGGTGATTGACAGTCTCGATATTAACACTATAGACGTTTGTGGTGAAAAAGGTTATATCATGGAAGTAAATCTTGAGTATCCAAAAGAATTACACGATCGTCACAAGGACTATCCGCTTGCACCAAAATGTTCAATATCAAAAAGACATGTTATCTCCTTATTTGAAAAATATACAGGTGTGCAGTGAAAAAACTGACAACATTGTATGACAAAGAACGTTACGTATTACATTACAGGAACCTTAAGTAGTACACCCGACTTGAATTCAGAGTGAAAAAATTCAGTTTTGGAATTCTCCCGGTCGCCTTGGCTAAACCCTTAGATCGAATTCAATACTGAAAAACGTGCACAAGCAAGAGACAGTTCTGAAAAGAACCTTTTTAAGTTGATGAATAACGCGTCCTTTTTCGAAGTACGCAAGTCCTTAGAAAACGTACGAAACAGAATAGACTTCCAACTGGTTACTAACGAACGTAAACTGGATAAGTTGATTGCAAAACCAATAGTTAAGGCTTGCTATGTTTATAACACTGAGGTCGTCGGGGTAAGTTTGAAGAAAACGGAAATATTTCTTAATCGCCCGATGTACGTTGAATTCACCATTCAATTTACTGGACATTAGTAAAATGATTATGTACGAATTCCATTATAATTACATGGTAGAAAAGCACGGTCTCAGCATAAAGCTTCTAATGACCGATACGGATAGTCTAATGTATCACATCGTGACATAACGTTTACGACGATATTCTTCATGATATTGATAGGTTTCATACTTCGGATTACCCCCGCGATTATATTTGTTTTAGTAAAAGGAACCGGATTTTTAAAGACAGTAGAAAAATTATAAGCAACAAGGAGCATGAATACCGGTATACCGAGAATAATGGGATAAGACGACGCGTTAAGACATCTTAAGGATTGTAAACATAATTTTTCGGACGCTAAATAAATTCTACGAAAAATAATACGATCAAACAACCGGTCGGTACACCTATACCGAATGGATTGTAAAAATGTCTGAGATAAAGATAAATTTTCGATTCACAACGATTAAAATTAAAATAAAAGTTATCAATTACTACGGTAAGCGATTTTATTTTTAAATTATTAAATATTAAATGGCAGTTTCAAATTAAACTTTTACCGAAGAATTTTCACGGCAAATTATCTGTTCCTTGATTACCGGTATCTGTATTATTAATTGAGCCGCCATAAAATATTACGAAACTATTTAAGGATGTGTTCGAATATAAATCGGTCAACATCGCGTTTATTACGTTCATTTGTGTGGTATCGTGTTATCGTTTTTTATAAACTTTTTGTATCAGTAAAACTGAAATACGTTCAAATCTTGGTTTTTGTGTTACCTGTAAAATTTGGATATTTTGTTTTACCAAGATGTTTGTACTTACCGTTCGTGTATATTGTTACTACGAGATGATTTATAAAATTTGATTTTTTTAAATTGTGCGCAGACTGTATGTTTTATCGTATCGGGAGAATACACATCCGATATAAAAACATTTTTTGTACAAGTGTCTCACAGAAACTGAAAATCCTGAAATACAGATATTTATAATATAAAAACCGGAAAAGAGTTCCATAATTCGAGTACGCCAGGAAAGTTAAACTCTAGCTTCGTCCTCGACAGACTAAGTGGAAATTAAAGTATATAAGCGTGCAAGTAAAGAACTAAAATACTGCTCTACCTTTCAGTAAAATTTTCGGGTACGCGACTGATTGTGACTGTACCATCTCACCCTCTTATTAAAATTAAATGGCATCAACGATCGATTTGTAAGTATCTCAAGATATCAAGCGAAACAGAAAATATGATGTAAACCCAAATGACTTCTTTGTACGCCTATTAAATTACATATACACTTTTTTTTTAAATGAAAAGTACATAAAATTTTATTTCATTAATAACTTCTGTTAATTTCTCAAACAATTTTTTTTCATTATAGAATTATTGTTTATCGTAAAAACGTTTTTATAATCAGAGGTTAAGAATAATAAATAAATCTAAATTAAATTAAAGAAAAGTTAAAAACAAAAATATTAAGTCTGATTCGAACCGATATACCTTCCCCTTGTAAGATCCAAACATTTCAATAATTAAAATTTTATTTGGCTAAAACTCTAGAACTAATGGAAATAAGTATCACTGATATATTGTTGAAAAGCTGTTAATGAGGGCTTATTACTGCGATTAAGAAAAAGTCGAAAATCCAAAGAAATTTGGATTTTGGGCTTTTTTGGACACTTTTGGTACAATCGATTGCAATCAAAAGGGGAGGTGCACAACTAAATGTTACAACAGACCTAAATCCAAAATTTCAACATCCTACGGCTAATCGTTTTTGAATTATGTGAGATACATACGTCACGCCGAAACTAGTCAAAATGGATTCAAGGATGTTCAAAATGGATATTTTCGTTGAAATCTGAAAACGGACATTTTTCGCAATCACAATACTTTACTTCGTACAAGGAAGTAAAAAGGCAAAAATTATATTTATCATCCCCATACCCATCACCGAATGAAATCTTCAAAATACATAGCCTAACTCGTGCGCTAACGTAATACGATTACTAAAAGTATGTCTGAGTTCAGAGACGAAAAATGGAGAATTAAAGATTTTTGCATCCACCTCTTTTGGAGAGGGAAGTTGAATAAGACCAAACACCATCAGAAAGTGTCTTAGCTACCTAAGGAGCTTTAAATTAAGTGAAAAATTTTACCTACTCTTAAAGAATATTTTGAAATACGAGACCAGCAAAGTCTCGTATCTCAAAATCTAAAAAAAAGTTTCAATTTTTGTTTTAAAAATAGATTTAATATTTTTTTAAACTTCACATTATTTTACAATTATTTAGTATTATATTTAATTGAAAGTAAAATATACTTATAAAAAAACGGCCAGTATGAAAATAGCTGATCTTAAGGAACGCAATGATAAATAAAAAAAATACCATAAGCTTTCCAAATAATTTCTTGACTTCTTGTACGAAATATATTATACATCGGAATATCAGACTATCGTAACGCCGTAAGAAACTATTAAAAGCAATGATGCTGGCAAAACAAAACTTAAATCGTCAATGCCAACTATGTAATATTTTTTAAATCTTCTACGTCGTTTGAAAAACTTAAACTGGACCGACAGAAAAAATTCCTGTATAAAATAAAAAAGAATCATCGATTAGACTTAAACATACGTAGCAAAAATAATATATAGGTAAAAAAAACGCACAAGTCAATTTTTCACATCTATCTCCCTGGAGACATAGCAGCATTCCCTCGATATTTCTCCAACTCAGATTCAATTTACTCGTAAAAAATAAAAATGTAATACAATCAATCTGTCTAACACAAAAATAAGAAGTCAAATTTAATAAATTTAGTTTAAACTGTTTTCCTTTTACGTAAAACAATATATACGAGTATACAAGTATGTACATAAATATATACATTTATTATATTATATATATATATATATAACTTTTAGCCAACTTTAAAAAGCAGGATGCATAAGACATTTTCACAGCATTTCTTTCTCTATTTTTCCTTAAACCATCATTTCTTTCTTGGTAACTTTCTTTTAAACATCGCTGTCTGATTTAAGCAGCGCGTTTCGTAGGCCCAACAATAATTTAATTATATATACATATATATATATATATATTAAGTACTAGATACTACTAAAAATTGTGAAATAAAAAATTTAAAAAACAAAAATATAATCCAACTCCAACAAATAATACTACTAAAAAGTTATAAACAATTATATTTTTATTTATTAATACTAAAGTAAAAGTATTTACAACAAATAAAAATGTTTGAAGTCGGTGCCAGCCCACATGGTAAACAAAGTTACCAAAAGTTAGTACCTCAACCGACTGCTAGGCGGCTAAACGGGATTTCCACATGTAATGCGGGATCTCAAGAACATATAAAAGAGAGCATCTCACCATTAAACCTCATTTTGAGTATCGCATTTTATTCTGATATTATATTTTTTGTAGATCTCATTTTATTGTAGTAAAACTTCTATTATCAATTTTTCATTGTTTGAAGTAGAATTTGCATTATACAAATTAAAGAATTTTTGTTTTTTTTTGTTTTTGTTTAACTTGTGTTAAACATTTGTTGTAAATACTTTTATTTTAGGTAATAAAATAAAATATAATTATTTGTCACTTTTTAGTACTATTATTTTTTGAAGTCGGTTTTTACTTTTATTCTTTAAATTATTTCATTATAAAAAAACACATTCAAATATATGTATATACATAATCGTACAACCTCAGAATCTCAAACCGTCTTTTTTTACTAGCAGTATATTTTATTTCCACACACTGGCCACAAAAATAAAAAGAAAGCATTAGATTATGTACCTAAGTTTTATTAATTTTAATCTGAAGCTATTTGAATTTCCATTTTATTTAAAAAAAATTAGCGTACACGTCTTTAACCTGGTTGTCCCCACCTCTATTTCAAATATTGATACAAATTCATAAAAATTTTCTTAAGAGATTGGGCTGAGAAAAATACGTATTTCACGTCGTAATAACGATAAATTTAATGAGGAGATTATTGTATTTGAACGCATTGAATAATTTTTGAAATTTGAAACACTACTTTTTTGAGATCCAGAGAATTTTGTAAGTTTGAAATGTAAGAATCACCATTTAAGTCGTACTTACACCAGAAAAAAAGATAAATCGGTCCATTAATTTTCGAATTTTGAATCTCCCCCATTCTGGGGTCCTGGGCACATACTCCGAAATTTTTCATGGCCTACAATCCAACTTGGTTCCACCTTGCGAGTTTCATATAGTTTGGTTGAGCGATTCACATACGTTTCATACGCAGAACCGAATCGTATTCTTTATTATTCTTAAGTAATTTATTAATTTACGTGTTTTTCAACCATCTATTTTATCCTATTCAGAAAAAAATTATTAGTATGATATACAGACAGATTAAATATTAGGGAAGTTATTCAAATATATCAGCTATACAAGTAACAAGGACAAAAATGATTACATCAGAAAACGTTTATACTTAATCGTTAACTTACGTAAACTATCACTTAAAATTAACCATACCAGGTTTGTCCCAAAAATAAGGGTACTGATTTTTTATTTAATTATCAAACCCTCCTGAATGTTACCGAAGACAACGTTAATGACATGAGCATATTTTACTCGGATTCTTGCTTGACCAGCGTACCGAATTGATGCGCCGGAAACGGAAAAGTTCCGCCGTTATATTCTGAATCATCGGTACCATTTTGTTGATCCTCAAAGAAATGTTCTCAAACCGTTGACACTAACGGGAGGTCACTCAAATTAAATTCTTCCAAAATGGCTCAAAAAAGTTTTATCTATAGAGCACTGATGGCTGTAAATTTTATAAAAAATATTTTTGAAAATGAAGGATTTTTTCCGAGAATTAAATTTTTGAATTTTTCTACAGATATCGAAGAAAATTGAGCTTTAGAAATATGAACAAATTTATTAAGTTATTTAAAATTCCACAGCTTTTAACTGGATCAGATTTTAGGGATGGCAGATATTCAATATTATTTCCGATCGGTTTTTGTGTCATATCTCGAAAATCCGTCGATCAACAGAGCTGATATTCGGTATAAATATTTATCTAAATATAATCGAACCTTCGCCTGATTTTCAACCCCATCGGAGAAGCAGTCGCGATACCCTATTTTTTTTGTTTTTTTTTTTTTAATTTTTTATTTATTTTACTAAAATAATAATTTTTTGCAACAAAATCGTGCTAAATTATTGATATAAATAATTATCCCGACAAATAAACGTGTAAATCACAAAAAAAAGGGGTTGAATGAGACTCGTACTTAAAACATAACTTTTTGTAACTTTCATTTTCAAAATTGAAAATCCAACTGTATCCTAGCATTAATGTAGGTAACATGAGAACTTTTTAAAAAAGGAAGTTCCATGATCAAAGTTAGAAGACAACGATCATCTGCACCCAGTTCGTGTTACCGAAAACCGCTATCGTACTCACTGCATACACCAATTGCTGCTTGCAGGGGAGGCGAGATAAATTCCATTATTGTTTTATAAATACTAAAGACGGTAAAAACGGATTATCCCGTCTCCTTTCGGGTCTCACAAAGGCTCATTGCTGCAGTCAATACCGTCCGTACTGCTTGCACCGCTTCAGTTCATCGGATCCACTTGTTGGCAAACAAAATTTAGACAAAGATTTGTTGAAATTGTAGCGACACGGTAAAACGATAAATGAATTGCTTTTGCGGTGGATGAATTCCTCGGTCACGCCGATAGATTGCACATGATTACCGAAAAACCGATGGTGATGACACCCGAAGACACTGAAACATTTAACAGGGCTACCGAGTGTTTTCTGTCATTTTGGGTTTAATGACGATCGAGTACGTCATCACTCGCATACCTTCACGGTTTTTTTGGTAACAAGTTAATATAAACTGTAAGCGCATCGAGCATATTCCAGTATTTTTTCATAACTCCGCAGATACGATAGCCACCACATAGTTCAAGCTTTGAATAAATACAAGAACGATGCAAAAATAAACTGCATCGCCAACAAATCCGAGCGATTACAGTCACTGTCCATCGGTTAGTTGCGGTTCTTGGACTCTACAGATTCTTTCATAACTGGAAAAACTTGTAGATAATCTGGCAAAAGACTTTCTGGATAATGACGCCGTATTTAAAATACTTTTTTTAGGGCGAAAAACGGTTGGACGTTATCAAACTAATAAGGTTGTTACATAAAATTAAAACTTAAAAATACTATCACAGGAAACAAAATCCGGAATGGGTGTAAAAGGCCCATTCTCGGATAACAAAAACACTAACATGTAACTTAAAACTACGTTAAAAACTATCATATTAAAAATAAATAAAACTTAAAACTAAAAAAGGACATGAAACTTAAAACTATTATGTTTAAAGTCTTACAACTAATATCACAAAAATCTTACAACTATCACAGACGAATTTAAAAAATGAATATATATATAAAAAAATTCCGATAGGGAGTGTAAAAGGAAGTAGTTCTCTGTCGATTGCGGATAGGACACACGAGTACCTGTTTACAAGAGGACAAGTACCTCTATGCGCACGATGCAACTGCCGCGTAACTGTGCGCCACATACTCGTGGACTGCATATGTTATGCGGCATTGCGTCGTAAATTTAAACTACCCAGAAACATCCGTGGTATCGTGTGTAATGATAGAGGTTTTAAACTGGATGTTTTTGTTTTTGCGTAGTATAGGGTTAATACAAAAAATTTAATTACTCTAGTCCTATGTATTGTTTTTGCTATCCGAGTAGCGAGCCTTTTAAAATACTTTGCTTCCCGCTATCCGAGAAAAGGGATTGTTTAATCCGTAAAGGCGTCTATCCCCATGAATACATAACCGATGTACGCAAGTTTTTCGAAACCCATTTTCCATCACAGTCGGCATTCTATAGTACGCTAAGAGAGAACATTACAGATGAAGAGTACGCCTATGCTCAAAATATGTGGAAAACGTTTGACTGCAAGACGTTAGGCGATTACCACGATATTTACCTTCTTAGCGATGTATTACTGTTGGCAGACATCTGAGAATTTTCGAAGAACGTCTATGCATACTATAGTTTTCACCCGTCACTTTTTTCTACCCCCCACTTTGTCAGGAATGCCATGTTAAAATTTACCCGCCAAAAACTCGAACTGCTGATTGATATCGATATGCATCTGTTTGTTGCAAAAGGCACAAGAGGTGGTTTGGCGATGATTTCAAGTAGGTACCCAAAGGCGAACAAACCAATTATTCCAGACTAGTATGGCCCATCAAACCCCACCTCCTGGGTCCAATACCTTGATTGCAATAATTTATATAGGACAGGCACGGTTCAGCCCTTTCGCCATACCAATTTTTGGTGGTGAATGAAGAGGTGATTGACAGTCTCGATATTAACACTATAGACGTTTGTGGTGAAAAAGGTTATATCATGGAAGTAAATCTTGAGTATCCAAAAGAATTACACGATCGTCACAAGGACTATCCGCTTGCACCAAAATGTTCAATATCAAAAAGACATGTTATCTCCTTATTTGAAAAATATACAGGTGTGCAGTGAAAAAACTGACAACATTGTATGACAAAGAACGTTACGTATTACATTACAGGAACCTTAAGTAGTACACCCGACTTGAATTCAGAGTGAAAAAATTCAGTTTTGGAATTCTCCCGGTCGCCTTGGCTAAACCCTTAGATCGAATTCAATACTGAAAAACGTGCACAAGCAAGAGACAGTTCTGAAAAGAACCTTTTTAAGTTGATGAATAACGCGTCCTTTTTCGAAGTACGCAAGTCCTTAGAAAACGTACGAAACAGAATAGACTTCCAACTGGTTACTAACGAACGTAAACTGGATAAGTTGATTGCAAAACCAATAGTTAAGGCTTGCTATGTTTATAACACTGAGGTCGTCGGGGTAAGTTTGAAGAAAACGGAAATATTTCTTAATCGCCCGATGTACGTTGAATTCACCATTCAATTTACTGGACATTAGTAAAATGATTATGTACGAATTCCATTATAATTACATGGTAGAAAAGCACGGTCTCAGCATAAAGCTTCTAATGACCGATACGGATAGTCTAATGTATCACATCGTGACATAACGTTTACGACGATATTCTTCATGATATTGATAGGTTTCATACTTCGGATTACCCCCGCGATTATATTTGTTTTAGTAAAAGGAACCGGATTTTTAAAGACAGTAGAAAAATTATAAGCAACAAGGAGCATGAATACCGGTATACCGAGAATAATGGGATAAGACGACGCGTTAAGACATCTTAAGGATTGTAAACATAATTTTTCGGACGCTAAATAAATTCTACGAAAAATAATACGATCAAACAACCGGTCGGTACACCTATACCGAATGGATTGTAAAAATGTCTGAGATAAAGATAAATTTTCGATTCACAACGATTAAAATTAAAATAAAAGTTATCAATTACTACGGTAAGCGATTTTATTTTTAAATTATTAAATATTAAATGGCAGTTTCAAATTAAACTTTTACCGAAGAATTTTCACGGCAAATTATCTGTTCCTTGATTACCGGTATCTGTATTATTAATTGAGCCGCCATAAAATATTACGAAACTATTTAAGGATGTGTTCGAATATAAATCGGTCAACATCGCGTTTATTACGTTCATTTGTGTGGTATCGTGTTATCGTTTTTTATAAACTTTTTGTATCAGTAAAACTGAAATACGTTCAAATCTTGGTTTTTGTGTTACCTGTAAAATTTGGATATTTTGTTTTACCAAGATGTTTGTACTTACCGTTCGTGTATATTGTTACTACGAGATGATTTATAAAATTTGATTTTTTTAAATTGTGCGCAGACTGTATGTTTTATCGTATCGGGAGAATACACATCCGATATAAAAACATTTTTTGTACAAGTGTCTCACAGAAACTGAAAATCCTGAAATACAGATATTTATAATATAAAAACCGGAAAAGAGTTTCATAATTCGAGTACGCCAGGAAAGTTAAACTCTAGCTTCGTCCTCGACAGACTAAGTGGAAATTAAAGTATATAAGCGTGCAAGTAAAGAACTAAAATACTGCTCTACCTTTCAGTAAAATTTTCGGGTACGCGACTGATTGTGACTGTACCATCTCACCCTCTTATTAAAATTAAATGGCATCAACGATCGATTTGTAAGTATCTCAAGATATCAAGCGAAACAGAAAATATGATGTAAACCCAAATGACTTCTTTGTACGCCTATTAAATTACATATACACTTTTTTTTTAAATGAAAAGTACATAAAATTTTATTTCATTAATAACTTCTGTTAATTTCTCAAACAATTTTTTTTCATTATAGAATTATTGTTTATCGTAAAAACGTTTTTATAATCAGAGGTTAAGAATAATAAATAAATCTAAATTAAATTAAAGAAAAGTTAAAAACAAAAATATTAAGTCTGATTCGAACCGATATACCTTCCCCTTGTAAGATCCAAACATTTCAATAATTAAAATTTTATTTGGCTAAAACTCTAGAACTAATGGAAATAAGTATCACTGATATATTGTTGAAAAGCTGTTAATGAGGGCTTATTACTGCGATTAAGAAAAAGTCGAAAATCCAAAGAAATTTGGATTTTGGGCTTTTTTGGACACTTTTGGTACAATCGATTGCAATCAAAAGGGGAGGTGCACAACTAAATGTTACAACAGACCTAAATCCAAAATTTCAACATCCTACGGCTAATCGTTTTTGAATTATGTGAGATACATACGTCACGCCGAAACTAGTCAAAATGGATTCAAGGATGTTCAAAATGGATATTTTCGTTGAAATCTGAAAACGGACATTTTTCGCAATCACAATACTTTACTTCGTACAAGGAAGTAAAAAGGCAAAAATTATATTTATCATCCCCATACCCATCACCGAATGAAATCTTCAAAATACATAGCCTAACTCGTGCGCTAACGTAATACGATTACTAAAAGTATGTCTGAGTTCAGAGACGAAAAATGGAGAATTAAAGATTTTTGCATCCACCTCTTTTGGAGAGGGAAGTTGAATAAGACCAAACACCATCAGAAAGTGTCTTAGCTACCTAAGGAGCTTTAAATTAAGTGAAAAATTTTACCTACTCTTAAAGAATATTTTGAAATACGAGACCAGCAAAGTCTCGTATCTCAAAATCTAAAAAAAAGTTTCAATTTTTGTTTTAAAAATAGATTTAATATTTTTTTAAACTTCACATTATTTTACAATTATTTAGTATTATATTTAATTGAAAGTAAAATATACTTATAAAAAAACGGCCAGTATGAAAATAGCTGATCTTAAGGAACGCAATGATAAATAAAAAAAATACCATAAGCTTTCCAAATAATTTCTTGACTTCTTGTACGAAATATATTATACATCGGAATATCAGACTATCGTAACGCCGTAAGAAACTATTAAAAGCAATGATGCTGGCAAAACAAAACTTAAATCGTCAATGCCAACTATGTAATATTTTTTAAATCTTCTACGTCGTTTGAAAAACTTAAACTGGACCGACAGAAAAAATTCCTGTATAAAATAAAAAAGAATCATCGATTAGACTTAAACATACGTAGCAAAAATAATATATAGGTAAAAAAAACGCACAAGTCAATTTTTCACATCTATCTCCCTGGAGACATAGCAGCATTCCCTCGATATTTCTCCAACTCAGATTCAATTTACTCGTAAAAAATAAAAATGTAATACAATCAATCTGTCTAACACAAAAATAAGAAGTCAAATTTAATAAATTTAGTTTAAACTGTTTTCCTTTTACGTAAAACAATATATACGAGTATACAAGTATGTACATAAATATATACATTTATTATATTATATATATATATATATAACTTTTAGCCAACTTTAAAAAGCAGGATGCATAAGACATTTTCACAGCATTTCTTTCTCTATTTTTCCTTAAACCATCATTTCTTTCTTGGGAACTTTCTTTTAAACATCGCTGTCTGATTTAAGCAGCGCGTTTCGTAGGCCCAACAATTATTTAATTATATATACATATATATATATATATATTAAGTACTAGATACTACTAAAAATTGTGAAATAAAAAATTTAAAAAACAAAAATATAATCCAACTCCAACAAATAATACTACTAAAAAGTTATAAACAATTATATTTTTATTTATTAATACTAAAGTAAAAGTATTTACAACAAATAAAAATGTTTGAAGTCGGTGCCAGCCCACATGTTAAACAAAGTTACCAAAAGTTAGTACCTCAACCGACCGCTAGGCGGCTAAACGGGATTTCCACATGTAATGCGGGATCTCAAGAACATATAAAAGAGAGCATCTCACCATTAAACCTCATTTTGAGTATCGCATTTTATTCTGATATTATATTTTTTGTAGATCTCATTTTATTGTAGTAAAACTTCTATTATCAATTTTTCATTGTTTGAAGTAGAATTTGCATTATACAAATTAAAGAATTTTTGTTTTTTTTTGTTTTTGTTTAACTTGTGTTAAACATTTGTTGTAAATACTTTTATTTTAGGTAATAAAATAAAATATAATTATTTGTCACTTTTTAGTACTATTATTTTTTGAAGTCGGTTTTTACTTTTATTCTTTAAATTATTTCATTATAAAAAAACACATTCAAATATATGTATATACATAATCGTGCAACCTCAGAATCTCAAACCGTCTTTTTTTACTAGCAGTATATTTTATTTCCACACACTGGCCACAAAAATAAAAAGAAAGCATTAGATTATGTACCTAAGTTTTATTAATTTTAATCTGAAGCTATTTGAATTTCCATTTTATTTAAAAAAATTAGCGTACACGTCTTTAACCTGGTTGTCCCCACCTCTATTTCAAATATTGATACAAATTCATAAAAATTTTCTTAAGAGATTGGGCTGAGAAAAATACGTATTTCACGTCGTAATAACGATAAATTTAATGAGGGGATTATTGTATTTGAACGCATTGAATAATTTTTGAAATTTGAAACACTACTTTTTTGAGATCCAGAGAATTTTGTAAGTTTGAAATGTAAGAATCACCATTTAAGTCGTACTTACACCAGAAAAAAAGATAAATCGGTCCATTAATTTTCGAATTTTGAATCTCCCCCATTCTGGGGTCCTGGGCACATACTCCGAAATTTTTCATGGCCTACAATCCAACTTGGTTCCACCTTGCGAGTTTCATATAGTTTGGTTGAGCGATTCACATACGTTTCATACGCAGAACCGAATCGTATTCTTTATTATTCTTAAGTAATTTATTAATTTACGTGTTTTTCAACCATCTATTTTATCCTATTCAGAAAAAAATTATTAGTATGATATACAGACAGATTAAATATTAGGGAAGTTATTCAAATATATCAGCTATACAAGTAACAAGGACAAAAATGATTACATCAGAAAACGTTTATACTTAATCGTTAACTTACGTAAACTATCACTTAAAATTAACCATACCAGGTTTGTCCCAAAAATAAGGGTACTGATTTTTTATTTAATTATCAAACCCTCCTGAATGTTACCGAAGACAACGTTAATGACATGAGCATATTTTACTCGGATTCTTGCTTGACCAGCGTACCGAATTGATGCGCCGGAAACGGAAAAGTTCCGCCGTTATATTCTGAATCATCGGTACCATTTTGTTGATCCTCAAAGAAATGTTCTCAAACCGTTGACACTAACGGGAGGTCACTCAAATTAAATTCTTCCAAAATGGCTCAAAAAAGTTTTATCTATAGAGCACTGATGGCTGTAAATTTTATAAAAAATATTTTTGAAAATGAAGGATTTTTTCCGAGAATTAAATTTTTGAATTTTTCTACAGATATCGAAGAAAATTGAGCTTTAGAAATATGAACAAATTTATTAAGTTATTTAAAATTCCACAGCTTTTAACTGGATCAGATTTTAGGGATGGCAGATATTCAATATTATTTCCGATCGGTTTTTGTGTCATATCTCGAAAATCCGTCGATCAACAGAGCTGATATTCGGTATAAATATTTATCTAAATATAATCGAACCTTCGCCTGATTTTCAACCCCATCGGAGAAGCAGTCGCGATACCCTATTTTTTTTGTTTTTTTTTTTAATTTTTTATTTATTTTACTAAAATAATAATTTTTTGCAACAAAATCGTGCTAAATTATTGATATAAATAATTATCCCGACAAATAAACGTGTAAATCACAAAAAAAAGGGGTTGAATGAGACTCGTACTTAAAACATAACTTTTTGTAACTTTCATTTTCAAAATTGAAAATCCAACTGTATCCTAGCATTAATGTAGGTAACATGAGAACTTTTTAAAAAAGGAAGTTCCATGATCAAAGTTAGAAGACAACGATCATCTGCACCCAGTTCGTGTTACCGAAAACCGCTATCGTACTCACTGCATACACCAATTGCTGCTTGCAGGGGAGGCGAGATAAATTCCATTATTGTTTTATAAATACTAAAGACGGTAAAAACGGATTATCCCGTCTCCTTTCGGGTCTCACAAAGGCTCATTGCTGCAGTCAATACCGTCCGTACTGCTTGCACCGCTTCAGTTCATCGGATCCACTTGTTGGCAAACAAAATTTAGACAAAGATTTGTTGAAATTGTAGCGACACGGTAAAACGATAAATGAATTGCTTTTGCGGTGGATGAATTCCTCGGTCACGCCGATAGATTGCACATGATTACCGAAAAACCGATGGTGATGACACCCGAAGACACTGAAACATTTAACAGGGCTACCGAGTGTTTTCTGTCATTTTGGGTTTAATGACGATCGAGTACGTCATCACTCGCATACCTTCACGGTTTTTTTGGTAACAAGTTAATATAAACTGTAAGCGCATCGAGCATATTCCAGTATTTTTTCATAACTCCGCAGATACGATAGCCACCACATAGTTCAAGCTTTGAATAAATACAAGAACGATGCAAAAATAAACTGCATCGCCAACAAATCCGAGCGATTACAGTCACTGTCCATCGGTTAGTTGCGGTTCTTGGACTCTACAGATTCTTTCATAACTGGAAAAACTTGTAGATAATCTGGCAAAAGACTTTCTGGATAATGACGCCGTATTTAAAATACTTTTTTTAGGGCGAAAAACGGTTGGACGTTATCAAACTAATAAGGTTGTTACATAAAATTAAAACTTAAAAATACTATCACAGGAAACAAAATCCGGAATGGGTGTAAAAGGCCCATTCTCGGATAACAAAAACACTAACATGTAACTTAAAACTACGTTAAAAACTATCATATTAAAAATAAATAAAACTTAAAACTAAAAAAGGACATGAAACTTAAAACTATTATGTTTAAAGTCTTACAACTAATATCACAAAAATCTTACAACTATCACAGACGAATTTAAAAAATGAATATATATATAAAAAAATTCCGATAGGGAGTGTAAAAGGAAGTAGTTCTCTGTCGATTGCGGATAGGACACACGAGTACCTGTTTACAAGAGGACAAGTACCTCTATGCGCACGATGCAACTGCCGCGTAACTGTGCGCCACATACTCGTGGACTGCATATGTTATGCGGCATTGCGTCGTAAATTTAAACTACCCAGAAACATCCGTGGTATCGTGTGTAATGATAGAGGTTTTAAACTGGATGTTTTTGTTTTTGCGTAGTATAGGGTTAATACAAAAAATTTAATTACTCTAGTCCTATGTATTGTTTTTGCTATCCGAGTAGCGAGCCTTTTAAAATACTTTGCTTCCCGCTATCCGAGAAAAGGGATTGTTTAATCCGTAAAGGCGTCTATCCCCATGAATACATAACCGATGTACGCAAGTTTTTCGAAACCCATTTTCCATCACAGTCGGCATTCTATAGTACGCTAAGAGAGAACATTACAGATGAAGAGTACGCCTATGCTCAAAATATGTGGAAAACGTTTGACTGCAAGACGTTAGGCGATTACCACGATATTTACCTTCTTAGCGATGTATTACTGTTGGCAGACATCTGAGAATTTTCGAAGAACGTCTATGCATACTATAGTTTTCACCCGTCACTTTTTTCTACCCCCCACTTTGTCAGGAATGCCATGTTAAAATTTACCCGCCAAAAACTCGAACTGCTGATTGATATCGATATGCATCTGTTTGTTGCAAAAGGCACAAGAGGTGGTTTGGCGATGATTTCAAGTAGGTACCCAAAGGCGAACAAACCAATTATTCCAGACTAGTATGGCCCATCAAACCCCACCTCCTGGGTCCAATACCTTGATTGCAATAATTTATATAGGACAGGCACGGTTCAGCCCTTTCGCCATACCAATTTTTGGTGGTGAATGAAGAGGTGATTGACAGTCTCGATATTAACACTATAGACGTTTGTGGTGAAAAAGGTTATATCATGGAAGTAAATCTTGAGTATCCAAAAGAATTACACGATCGTCACAAGGACTATCCGCTTGCACCAAAATGTTCAATATCAAAAAGACATGTTATCTCCTTATTTGAAAAATATACAGGTGTGCAGTGAAAAAACTGACAACATTGTATGACAAAGAACGTTACGTATTACATTACAGGAACCTTAAGTAGTACACCCGACTTGAATTCAGAGTGAAAAAATTCAGTTTTGGAATTCTCCCGGTCGCCTTGGCTAAACCCTTAGATCGAATTCAATACTGAAAAACGTGCACAAGCAAGAGACAGTTCTGAAAAGAACCTTTTTAAGTTGATGAATAACGCGTCCTTTTTCGAAGTACGCAAGTCCTTAGAAAACGTACGAAACAGAATAGACTTCCAACTGGTTACTAACGAACGTAAACTGGATAAGTTGATTGCAAAACCAATAGTTAAGGCTTGCTATGTTTATAACACTGAGGTCGTCGGGGTAAGTTTGAAGAAAACGGAAATATTTCTTAATCGCCCGATGTACGTTGAATTCACCATTCAATTTACTGGACATTAGTAAAATGATTATGTACGAATTCCATTATAATTACATGGTAGAAAAGCACGGTCTCAGCATAAAGCTTCTAATGACCGATACGGATAGTCTAATGTATCACATCGTGACATAACGTTTACGACGATATTCTTCATGATATTGATAGGTTTCATACTTCGGATTACCCCCGCGATTATATTTGTTTTAGTAAAAGGAACCGGATTTTTAAAGACAGTAGAAAAATTATAAGCAACAAGGAGCATGAATACCGGTATACCGAGAATAATGGGATAAGACGACGCGTTAAGACATCTTAAGGATTGTAAACATAATTTTTCGGACGCTAAATAAATTCTACGAAAAATAATACGATCAAACAACCGGTCGGTACACCTATACCGAATGGATTGTAAAAATGTCTGAGATAAAGATAAATTTTCGATTCACAACGATTAAAATTAAAATAAAAGTTATCAATTACTACGGTAAGCGATTTTATTTTTAAATTATTAAATATTAAATGGCAGTTTCAAATTAAACTTTTACCGAAGAATTTTCACGGCAAATTATCTGTTCCTTGATTACCGGTATCTGTATTATTAATTGAGCCGCCATAAAATATTACGAAACTATTTAAGGATGTGTTCGAATATAAATCGGTCAACATCGCGTTTATTACGTTCATTTGTGTGGTATCGTGTTATCGTTTTTTATAAACTTTTTGTATCAGTAAAACTGAAATACGTTCAAATCTTGGTTTTTGTGTTACCTGTAAAATTTGGATATTTTGTTTTACCAAGATGTTTGTACTTACCGTTCGTGTATATTGTTACTACGAGATGATTTATAAAATTTGATTTTTTTAAATTGTGCGCAGACTGTATGTTTTATCGTATCGGGAGAATACACATCCGATATAAAAACATTTTTTGTACAAGTGTCTCACAGAAACTGAAAATCCTGAAATACAGATATTTATAATATAAAAACCGGAAAAGAGTTCCATAATTCGAGTACGCCAGGAAAGTTAAACTCTAGCTTCGTCCTCGACAGACTAAGTGGAAATTAAAGTATATAAGCGTGCAAGTAAAGAACTAAAATACTGCTCTACCTTTCAGTAAAATTTTCGGGTACGCGACTGATTGTGACTGTACCATCTCACCCTCTTATTAAAATTAAATGGCATCAACGATCGATTTGTAAGTATCTCAAGATATCAAGCGAAACAGAAAATATGATGTAAACCCAAATGACTTCTTTGTACGCCTATTAAATTACATATACACTTTTTTTTTAAATGAAAAGTACATAAAATTTTATTTCATTAATAACTTCTGTTAATTTCTCAAACAATTTTTTTTCATTATAGAATTATTGTTTATCGTAAAAACGTTTTTATAATCAGAGGTTAAGAATAATAAATAAATCTAAATTAAATTAAAGAAAAGTTAAAAACAAAAATATTAAGTCTGATTCGAACCGATATACCTTCCCCTTGTAAGATCCAAACATTTCAATAATTAAAATTTTATTTGGCTAAAACTCTAGAACTAATGGAAATAAGTATCACTGATATATTGTTGAAAAGCTGTTAATGAGGGCTTATTACTGCGATTAAGAAAAAGTCGAAAATCCAAAGAAATTTGGATTTTGGGCTTTTTTGGACACTTTTGGTACAATCGATTGCAATCAAAAGGGGAGGTGCACAACTAAATGTTACAACAGACCTAAATCCAAAATTTCAACATCCTACGGCTAATCGTTTTTGAATTATGTGAGATACATACGTCACGCCGAAACTAGTCAAAATGGATTCAAGGATGTTCAAAATGGATATTTTCGTTGAAATCTGAAAACGGACATTTTTCGCAATCACAATACTTTACTTCGTACAAGGAAGTAAAAAGGCAAAAATTATATTTATCATCCCCATACCCATCACCGAATGAAATCTTCAAAATACATAGCCTAACTCGTGCGCTAACGTAATACGATTACTAAAAGTATGTCTGAGTTCAGAGACGAAAAATGGAGAATTAAAGATTTTTGCATCCACCTCTTTTGGAGAGGGAAGTTGAATAAGACCAAACACCATCAGAAAGTGTCTTAGCTACCTAAGGAGCTTTAAATTAAGTGAAAAATTTTACCTACTCTTAAAGAATATTTTGAAATACGAGACCAGCAAAGTCTCGTATCTCAAAATCTAAAAAAAAGTTTCAATTTTTGTTTTAAAAATAGATTTAATATTTTTTTAAACTTCACATTATTTTACAATTATTTAGTATTATATTTAATTGAAAGTAAAATATACTTATAAAAAAACGGCCAGTATGAAAATAGCTGATCTTAAGGAACGCAATGATAAATAAAAAAAATACCATAAGCTTTCCAAATAATTTCTTGACTTCTTGTACGAAATATATTATACATCGGAATATCAGACTATCGTAACGCCGTAAGAAACTATTAAAAGCAATGATGCTGGCAAAACAAAACTTAAATCGTCAATGCCAACTATGTAATATTTTTTAAATCTTCTACGTCGTTTGAAAAACTTAAACTGGACCGACAGAAAAAATTCCTGTATAAAATAAAAAAGAATCATCGATTAGACTTAAACATACGTAGCAAAAATAATATATAGGTAAAAAAAACGCACAAGTCAATTTTTCACATCTATCTCCCTGGAGACATAGCAGCATTCCCTCGATATTTCTCCAACTCAGATTCAATTTACTCGTAAAAAATAAAAATGTAATACAATCAATCTGTCTAACACAAAAATAAGAAGTCAAATTTAATAAATTTAGTTTAAACTGTTTTCCTTTTACGTAAAACAATATATACGAGTATACAAGTATGTACATAAATATATACATTTATTATATTATATATATATATATATAACTTTTAGCCAACTTTAAAAAGCAGGATGCATAAGACATTTTCACAGCATTTCTTTCTCTATTTTTCCTTAAACCATCATTTCTTTCTTGGTAACTTTCTTTTAAACATCGCTGTCTGATTTAAGCAGCGCGTTTCGTAGGCCCAACAATAATTTAATTATATATACATATATATATATATATATTAAGTACTAGATACTACTAAAAATTGTGAAATAAAAAATTTAAAAAACAAAAATATAATCCAACTCCAACAAATAATACTACTAAAAAGTTATAAACAATTATATTTTTATTTATTAATACTAAAGTAAAAGTATTTACAACAAATAAAAATGTTTGAAGTCGGTGCCAGCCCACATGGTAAACAAAGTTACCAAAAGTTAGTACCTCAACCGACTGCTAGGCGGCTAAACGGGATTTCCACATGTAATGCGGGATCTCAAGAACATATAAAAGAGAGCATCTCACCATTAAACCTCATTTTGAGTATCGCATTTTATTCTGATATTATATTTTTTGTAGATCTCATTTTATTGTAGTAAAACTTCTATTATCAATTTTTCATTGTTTGAAGTAGAATTTGCATTATACAAATTAAAGAATTTTTGTTTTTTTTTGTTTTTGTTTAACTTGTGTTAAACATTTGTTGTAAATACTTTTATTTTAGGTAATAAAATAAAATATAATTATTTGTCACTTTTTAGTACTATTATTTTTTGAAGTCGGTTTTTACTTTTATTCTTTAAATTATTTCATTATAAAAAAACACATTCAAATATATGTATATACATAATCGTACAACCTCAGAATCTCAAACCGTCTTTTTTTACTAGCAGTATATTTTATTTCCACACACTGGCCACAAAAATAAAAAGAAAGCATTAGATTATGTACCTAAGTTTTATTAATTTTAATCTGAAGCTATTTGAATTTCCATTTTATTTAAAAAAAATTAGCGTACACGTCTTTAACCTGGTTGTCCCCACCTCTATTTCAAATATTGATACAAATTCATAAAAATTTTCTTAAGAGATTGGGCTGAGAAAAATACGTATTTCACGTCGTAATAACGATAAATTTAATGAGGAGATTATTGTATTTGAACGCATTGAATAATTTTTGAAATTTGAAACACTACTTTTTTGAGATCCAGAGAATTTTGTAAGTTTGAAATGTAAGAATCACCATTTAAGTCGTACTTACACCAGAAAAAAAGATAAATCGGTCCATTAATTTTCGAATTTTGAATCTCCCCCATTCTGGGGTCCTGGGCACATACTCCGAAATTTTTCATGGCCTACAATCCAACTTGGTTCCACCTTGCGAGTTTCATATAGTTTGGTTGAGCGATTCACATACGTTTCATACGCAGAACCGAATCGTATTCTTTATTATTCTTAAGTAATTTATTAATTTACGTGTTTTTCAACCATCTATTTTATCCTATTCAGAAAAAAATTATTAGTATGATATACAGACAGATTAAATATTAGGGAAGTTATTCAAATATATCAGCTATACAAGTAACAAGGACAAAAATGATTACATCAGAAAACGTTTATACTTAATCGTTAACTTACGTAAACTATCACTTAAAATTAACCATACCAGGTTTGTCCCAAAAATAAGGGTACTGATTTTTTATTTAATTATCAAACGCTCCTGAATGTTACCGAAGACAACGTTAATGACATGAGCATATTTTACTCGGATTCTTGCTTGACCAGCGTACCGAATTGATGCGCCGGAAACGGAAAAGTTCCGCCGTTATATTCTGAATCATCGGTACCATTTTGTTGATCCTCAAAGAAATGTTCTCAAACCGTTGACACTAACGGGAGGTCACTCAAATTAAATTCTTCCAAAATGGCTCAAAAAAGTTTTATCTATAGAGCACTGATGGCTGTAAATTTTATAAAAAATATTTTTGAAAATGAAGGATTTTTTCCGAGAATTAAATTTTTGAATTTTTCTACAGATATCGAAGAAAATTGAGCTTTAGAAATATGAACAAATTTATTAAGTTATTTAAAATTCCACAGCTTTTAACTGGATCAGATTTTAGGGATGGCAGATATTCAATATTATTTCCGATCGGTTTTTGTGTCATATCTCGAAAATCCGTCGATCAACAGAGCTGATATTCGGTATAAATATTTATCTAAATATAATCGAACCTTCGCCTGATTTTCAACCCCATCGGAGAAGCAGTCGCGATACCCTATTTTTTTTGTTTTTTTTTTTTTAATTTTTTATTTATTTTACTAAAATAATAATTTTTTGCAACAAAATCGTGCTAAATTATTGATATAAATAATTATCCCGACAAATAAACGTGTAAATCACAAAAAAAAGGGGTTGAATGAGACTCGTACTTAAAACATAACTTTTTGTAACTTTCATTTTCAAAATTGAAAATCCAACTGTATCCTAGCATTAATGTAGGTAACATGAGAACTTTTTAAAAAAGGAAGTTCCATGATCAAAGTTAGAAGACAACGATCATCTGCACCCAGTTCGTGTTACCGAAAACCGCTATCGTACTCACTGCATACACCAATTGCTGCTTGCAGGGGAGGCGAGATAAATTCCATTATTGTTTTATAAATACTAAAGACGGTAAAAACGGATTATCCCGTCTCCTTTCGGGTCTCACAAAGGCTCATTGCTGCAGTCAATACCGTCCGTACTGCTTGCACCGCTTCAGTTCATCGGATCCACTTGTTGGCAAACAAAATTTAGACAAAGATTTGTTGAAATTGTAGCGACACGGTAAAACGATAAATGAATTGCTTTTGCGGTGGATGAATTCCTCGGTCACGCCGATAGATTGCACATGATTACCGAAAAACCGATGGTGATGACACCCGAAGACACTGAAACATTTAACAGGGCTACCGAGTGTTTTCTGTCATTTTGGGTTTAATGACGATCGAGTACGTCATCACTCGCATACCTTCACGGTTTTTTTGGTAACAAGTTAATATAAACTGTAAGCGCATCGAGCATATTCCAGTATTTTTTCATAACTCCGCAGATACGATAGCCACCACATAGTTCAAGCTTTGAATAAATACAAGAACGATGCAAAAATAAACTGCATCGCCAACAAATCCGAGCGATTACAGTCACTGTCCATCGGTTAGTTGCGGTTCTTGGACTCTACAGATTCTTTCATAACTGGAAAAACTTGTAGATAATCTGGCAAAAGACTTTCTGGATAATGACGCCGTATTTAAAATACTTTTTTTAGGGCGAAAAACGGTTGGACGTTATCAAACTAATAAGGTTGTTACATAAAATTAAAACTTAAAAATACTATCACAGGAAACAAAATCCGGAATGGGTGTAAAAGGCCCATTCTCGGATAACAAAAACACTAACATGTAACTTAAAACTACGTTAAAAACTATCATATTAAAAATAAATAAAACTTAAAACTAAAAAAGGACATGAAACTTAAAACTATTATGTTTAAAGTCTTACAACTAATATCACAAAAATCTTACAACTATCACAGACGAATTTAAAAAATGAATATATATATAAAAAAATTCCGATAGGGAGTGTAAAAGGAAGTAGTTCTCTGTCGATTGCGGATAGGACACACGAGTACCTGTTTACAAGAGGACAAGTACCTCTATGCGCACGATGCAACTGCCGCGTAACTGTGCGCCACATACTCGTGGACTGCATATGTTATGCGGCATTGCGTCGTAAATTTAAACTACCCAGAAACATCCGTGGTATCGTGTGTAATGATAGAGGTTTTAAACTGGATGTTTTTGTTTTTGCGTAGTATAGGGTTAATACAAAAAATTTAATTACTCTAGTCCTATGTATTGTTTTTGCTATCCGAGTAGCGAGCCTTTTAAAATACTTTGCTTCCCGCTATCCGAGAAAAGGGATTGTTTAATCCGTAAAGGCGTCTATCCCCATGAATACATAACCGATGTACGCAAGTTTTTCGAAACCCATTTTCCATCACAGTCGGCATTCTATAGTACGCTAAGAGAGAACATTACAGATGAAGAGTACGCCTATGCTCAAAATATGTGGAAAACGTTTGACTGCAAGACGTTAGGCGATTACCACGATATTTACCTTCTTAGCGATGTATTACTGTTGGCAGACATCTGAGAATTTTCGAAGAACGTCTATGCATACTATAGTTTTCACCCGTCACTTTTTTCTACCCCCCACTTTGTCAGGAATGCCATGTTAAAATTTACCCGCCAAAAACTCGAACTGCTGATTGATATCGATATGCATCTGTTTGTTGCAAAAGGCACAAGAGGTGGTTTGGCGATGATTTCAAGTAGGTACCCAAAGGCGAACAAACCAATTATTCCAGACTAGTATGGCCCATCAAACCCCACCTCCTGGGTCCAATACCTTGATTGCAATAATTTATATAGGACAGCCATGGTTCAGCCCTTTCGCCATACCAATTTTTGGTGGTGAATGAAGAGGTGATTGACAGTCTCGATATTAACACTATAGACGTTTGTGGTGAAAAAGGTTATATCATGGAAGTAAATCTTGAGTATCCAAAAGAATTACACGATCGTCACAAGGACTATCCGCTTGCACCAAAATGTTCAATATCAAAAAGACATGTTATCTCCTTATTTGAAAAATATACAGGTGTGCAGTGAAAAAACTGACAACATTGTATGACAAAGAACGTTACGTATTACATTACAGGAACCTTAAGTAGTACACCCGACTTGAATTCAGAGTGAAAAAATTCAGTTTTGGAATTCTCCCGGTCGCCTTGGCTAAACCCTTAGATCGAATTCAATACTGAAAAACGTGCACAAGCAAGAGACAGTTCTGAAAAGAACCTTTTTAAGTTGATGAATAACGCGTCCTTTTTCGAAGTACGCAAGTCCTTAGAAAACGTACGAAACAGAATAGACTTCCAACTGGTTACTAACGAACGTAAACTGGATAAGTTGATTGCAAAACCAATAGTTAAGGCTTGCTATGTTTATAACACTGAGGTCGTCGGGGTAAGTTTGAAGAAAACGGAAATATTTCTTAATCGCCCGATGTACGTTGAATTCACCATTCAATTTACTGGACATTAGTAAAATGATTATGTACGAATTCCATTATAATTAAATGGTAGAAAAGCACGGTCTCAGCATAAAGCTTCTAATGACCGATACGGATAGTCTAATGTATCACATCGTGACATAACGTTTACGACGATATTCTTCATGATATTGATAGGTTTCATACTTCGGATTACCCCCGCGATTATATTTGTTTTAGTAAAAGGAACCGGATTTTTAAAGACAGTAGAAAAATTATAAGCAACAAGGAGCATGAATACCGGTATACCGAGAATAATGGGATAAGACGACGCGTTAAGACATCTTAAGGATTGTAAACATAATTTTTCGGACGCTAAATAAATTCTACGAAAAATAATACGATCAAACAACCGGTCGGTACACCTATACCGAATGGATTGTAAAAATGTCTGAGATAAAGATAAATTTTCGATTCACAACGATTAAAATTAAAATAAAAGTTATCAATTACTACGGTAAGCGATTTTATTTTTAAATTATTAAATATTAAATGGCAGTTTCAAATTAAACTTTTACCGAAGAATTTTCACGGCAAATTATCTGTTCCTTGATTACCGGTATCTGTATTATTAATTGAGCCGCCATAAAATATTACGAAACTATTTAAGGATGTGTTCGAATATAAATCGGTCAACATCGCGTTTATTACGTTCATTTGTGTGGTATCGTGTTATCGTTTTTTATAAACTTTTTGTATCAGTAAAACTGAAATACGTTCAAATCTTGGTTTTTGTGTTACCTGTAAAATTTGGATATTTTGTTTTACCAAGATGTTTGTACTTACCGTTCGTGTATATTGTTACTACGAGATGATTTATAAAATTTGATTTTTTTAAATTGTGCGCAGACTGTATGTTTTATCGTATCGGGAGAATACACATCCGATATAAAAACATTTTTTGTACAAGTGTCTCACAGAAACTGAAAATCCTGAAATACAGATATTTATAATATAAAAACCGGAAAAGAGTTCCATAATTCGAGTACGCCAGGAAAGTTAAACTCTAGCTTCGTCCTCGACAGACTAAGTGGAAATTAAAGTATATAAGCGTGCAAGTAAAGAACTAAAATACTGCTCTACCTTTCAGTAAAATTTTCGGGTACGCGACTGATTGTGACTGTACCATCTCACCCTCTTATTAAAATTAAATGGCATCAACGATCGATTTGTAAGTATCTCAAGATATCAAGCGAAACAGAAAATATGATGTAAACCCAAATGACTTCTTTGTACGCCTATTAAATTACATATACACTTTTTTTTTAAATGAAAAGTACATAAAATTTTATTTCATTAATAACTTCTGTTAATTTCTCAAACAATTTTTTTTCATTATAGAATTATTGTTTATCGTAAAAACGTTTTTATAATCAGAGGTTAAGAATAATAAATAAATCTAAATTAAATTAAAGAAAAGTTAAAAACAAAAATATTAAGTCTGATTCGAACCGATATACCTTCCCCTTGTAAGATCCAAACATTTCAATAATTAAAATTTTATTTGGCTAAAACTCTAGAACTAATGGAAATAAGTATCACTGATATATTGTTGAAAAGCTGTTAATGAGGGCTTATTACTGCGATTAAGAAAAAGTCGAAAATCCAAAGAAATTTGGATTTTGGGCTTTTTTGGACGCTTTTGGTACAATCGATTGCAATCAAAAGGGGAGGTGCACAACTAAATGTTACAACAGACCTAAATCCAAAATTTCAACATCCTACGGCTAATCGTTTTTGAATTATGTGAGATACATACGTCACGCCGAAACTAGTCAAAATGGATTCAAGGATGTTCAAAATGGATATTTTCGTTGAAATCTGAAAACGGACATTTTTCGCAATCACAATACTTTACTTCGTACAAGGAAGTAAAAAGGCAAAAATTATATTTATCATCCCCATACCCATCACCGAATGAAATCTTCAAAATACATAGCCTAACTCGTGCGCTAACGTAATACGATTACTAAAAGTATGTCTGAGTTCAGAGACGAAAAATGGAGAATTAAAGATTTTTGCATCCACCTCTTTTGGAGAGGGAAGTTGAATAAGACCAAACACCATCAGAAAGTGTCTTAGCTACCTAAGGAGCTTTAAATTAAGTGAAAAATTTTACCTACTCTTAAAGAATATTTTGAAATACGAGACCAGCAAAGTCTCGTATCTCAAAATCTAAAAAAAAGTTTCAATTTTTGTTTTAAAAATAGATTTAATATTTTTTTAAACTTCACATTATTTTACAATTATTTAGTATTATATTTAATTGAAAGTAAAATATACTTATAAAAAAACGGCCAGTATGAAAATAGCTGATCTTAAGGAACGCAATGATAAATAAAAAAAATACCATAAGCTTTCCAAATAATTTCTTGACTTCTTGTACGAAATATATTATACATCGGAATATCAGACTATCGTAACGCCGTAAGAAACTATTAAAAGCAATGATGCTGGCAAAACAAAACTTAAATCGTCAATGCCAACTATGTAATATTTTTTAAATCTTCTACGTCGTTTGAAAAACTTAAACTGGACCGACAGAAAAAATTCCTGTATAAAATAAAAAAGAATCATCGATTAGACTTAAACATACGTAGCAAAAATAATATATAGGTAAAAAAAAACGCACAAGTCAATTTTTCACATCTATCTCCCTGGAGACATAGCAGCATTCCCTCGATATTTCTCCAACTCAGATTCAATTTACTCGTAAAAAATAAAAATGTAATACAATCAATCTGTCTAACACAAAAATAAGAAGTCAAATTTAATAAATTTAGTTTAAACTGTTTTCCTTTTACGTAAAACAATATATACGAGTATACAAGTATGTACATAAATATATACATTTATTATATTATATATATATATATATAACTTTTAGCCAACTTTAAAAAGCAGGATGCATAAGACATTTTCACAGCATTTCTTTCTCTATTTTTCCTTAAACCATCATTTCTTTCTTGGTAACTTTCTTTTAAACATCGCTGTCTGATTTAAGCAGCGCGTTTCGTAGGCCCAACAATAATTTAATTATATATACATATATATATATATATATTAAGTACTAGATACTACTAAAAATTGTGAAATAAAAAATTTAAAAAACAAAAATATAATCCAACTCCAACAAATAATACTACTAAAAAGTTATAAACAATTATATTTTTATTTATTAATACTAAAGTAAAAGTATTTACAACAAATAAAAATGTTTGAAGTCGGTGCCAGCCCACATGGTAAACAAAGTTACCAAAAGTTAGTACCTCAACCGACTGCTAGGCGGCTAAACGGGATTTCCACATGTAATGCGGGATCTCAAGAACATATAAAAGAGAGCATCTCACCATTAAACCTCATTTTGAGTATCGCATTTTATTCTGATATTATATTTTTTGTAGATCTCATTTTATTGTAGTAAAACTTCTATTATCAATTTTTCATTGTTTGAAGTAGAATTTGCATTATACAAATTAAAGAATTTTTGTTTTTTTTTGTTTTTGTTTAACTTGTGTTAAACATTTGTTGTAAATACTTTTATTTTAGGTAATAAAATAAAATATAATTATTTGTCACTTTTTAGTACTATTATTTTTTGAAGTCGGTTTTTACTTTTATTCTTTAAATTATTTCATTATAAAAAAACACATTCAAATATATGTATATACATAATCGTACAACCTCAGAATCTCAAACCGTCTTTTTTTACTAGCAGTATATTTTATTTCCACACACTGGCCACAAAAATAAAAAGAAAGCATTAGATTATGTACCTAAGTTTTATTAATTTTAATCTGAAGCTATTTGAATTTCCATTTTATTTAAAAAAAATTAGCGTACACGTCTTTAACCTGGTTGTCCCCACCTCTATTTCAAATATTGATACAAATTCATAAAAATTTTCTTAAGAGATTGGGCTGAGAAAAATACGTATTTCACGTCGTAATAACGATAAATTTAATGAGGAGATTATTGTATTTGAACGCATTGAATAATTTTTGAAATTTGAAACACTACTTTTTTGAGATCCAGAGAATTTTGTAAGTTTGAAATGTAAGAATCACCATTTAAGTCGTACTTACACCAGAAAAAAAGATAAATCGGTCCATTAATTTTCGAATTTTGAATCTCCCCCATTCTGGGGTCCTGGGCACATACTCCGAAATTTTTCATGGCCTACAATCCAACTTGGTTCCACCTTGCGAGTTTCATATAGTTTGGTTGAGCGATTCACATACGTTTCATACGCAGAACCGAATCGTATTCTTTATTATTCTTAAGTAATTTATTAATTTACGTGTTTTTCAACCATCTATTTTATCCTATTCAGAAAAAAATTATTAGTATGATATACAGACAGATTAAATATTAGGGAAGTTATTCAAATATATCAGCTATACAAGTAACAAGGACAAAAATGATTACATCAGAAAACGTTTATACTTAATCGTTAACTTACGTAAACTATCACTTAAAATTAACCATACCAGGTTTGTCCCAAAAATAAGGGTACTGATTTTTTATTTAATTATCAAACCCTCCTGAATGTTACCGAAGACAACGTTAATGACATGAGCATATTTTACTCGGATTCTTGCTTGACCAGCGTACCGAATTGATGCGCCGGAAACGGAAAAGTTCCGCCGTTATATTCTGAATCATCGGTACCATTTTGTTGATCCTCAAAGAAATGTTCTCAAACCGTTGACACTAACGGGAGGTCACTCAAATTAAATTCTTCCAAAATGGCTCAAAAAAGTTTTATCTATAGAGCACTGATGGCTGTAAATTTTATAAAAAATATTTTTGAAAATGAAGGATTTTTTCCGAGAATTAAATTTTTGAATTTTTCTACAGATATCGAAGAAAATTGAGCTTTAGAAATATGAACAAATTTATTAAGTTATTTAAAATTCCACAGCTTTTAACTGGATCAGATTTTAGGGATGGCAGATATTCAATATTATTTCCGATCGGTTTTTGTGTCATATCTCGAAAATCCGTCGATCAACAGAGCTGATATTCGGTATAAATATTTATCTAAATATAATCGAACCTTCGCCTGATTTTCAACCCCATCGGAGAAGCAGTCGCGATACCCTATTTTTTTTGTTTTTTTTTTTTAATTTTTTATTTATTTTACTAAAATAATAATTTTTTGCAACAAAATCGTGCTAAATTATTGAAATAAATAATTATCCCGACAAATAAACGTGTAAATCACAAAAAAAAGGGGTTGAATGAGACTCGTACTTAAAACATAACTTTTTGTAACTTTCATTTTCAAAATTGAAAATCCAACTGTATCCTAGCATTAATGTAGGTAACATGAGAACTTTTTAAAAAAGGAAGTTCCATGATCAAAGTTAGAAGACAACGATCATCTGCACCCAGTTCGTGTTACCGAAAACCGCTATCGTACTCACTGCATACACCAATTGCTGCTTGCAGGGGAGGCGAGATAAATTCCATTATTGTTTTATAAATACTAAAGACGGTAAAAACGGATTATCCCGTCTCCTTTCGGGTCTCACAAAGGCTCATTGCTGCAGTCAATACCGTCCGTACTGCTTGCACCGCTTCAGTTCATCGGATCCACTTGTTGGCAAACAAAATTTAGACAAAGATTTGTTGAAATTGTAGCGACACGGTAAAACGATAAATGAATTGCTTTTGCGGTGGATGAATTCCTCGGTCACGCCGATAGATTGCACATGATTACCGAAAAACCGATGGTGATGACACCCGAAGACACTGAAACATTTAACAGGGCTACCGAGTGTTTTCTGTCATTTTGGGTTTAATGACGATCGAGTACGTCATCACTCGCATACCTTCACGGTTTTTTTGGTAACAAGTTAATATAAACTATAAGCGCATCGAGCATATTCCTGTATTTCTTCATAACTCCGCAGATACGATAGCCACCACATAGTTCAAGCTTTGAATAAATACAAGAACGATGCAAAAATAAACTGCATCGCCAACAAATCCGAGCGATTACAGTCACTGTCCATCGGTTAGTTGCGGTTCTTGGACTCTACAGATTCTTTCATAACTGGAAAAACTTGTAGATAATCTGGCAAAAGACTTTCTGGATAATGACGCCGTATTTAAAATACTTTTTTTAGGGCGAAAAACGGTTGGACGTTATCAAACTAATAAGGTTGTTACATAAAATTAAAACTTAAAAATACTATCACAGGAAACAAAATCCGGAATGGGTGTAAAAGGCCCATTCTCGGATAACAAAAACACTAACATGTAACTTAAAACTACGTTAAAAACTATCATATTAAAAATAAATAAAACTTAAAACTAAAAAAGGACATGAAACTTAAAACTATTATGTTTAAAGTCTTACAACTAATATCACAAAAATCTTACAACTATCACAGACGAATTTAAAAAATGAATATATATATAAAAAAATTCCGATAGGGAGTGTAAAAGGAAGTAGTTCTCTGTCGATTGCGGATAGGACACACGAGTACCTGTTTACAAGAGGACAAGTACCTCTATGCGCACGATGCAACTGCCGCGTAACTGTGCGCCACATACTCGTGGACTGCATATGTTATGCGGCATTGCGTCGTAAATTTAAACTACCCAGAAACATCCGTGGTATCGTGTGTAATGATAGAGGTTTTAAACTGGATGTTTTTGTTTTTGCGTAGTATAGGGTTAATACAAAAAATTTAATTACTCTAGTCCTATGTATTGTTTTTGCTATCCGAGTAGCGAGCCTTTTAAAATACTTTGCTTCCCGCTATCCGAGAAAAGGGATTGTTTAATCCGTAAAGGCGTCTATCCCCATGAATACATAACCGATGTACGCAAGTTTTTCGAAACCCATTTTCCATCACAGTCGGCATTCTATAGTACGCTAAGAGAGAACATTACAGATGAAGAGTACGCCTATGCTCAAAATATGTGGAAAACGTTTGACTGCAAGACGTTAGGCGATTACCACGATATTTACCTTCTTAGCGATGTATTACTGTTGGCAGACATCTGAGAATTTTCGAAGAACGTCTATGCATACTATAGTTTTCACCCGTCACTTTTTTCTACCCCCCACTTTGTCAGGAATGCCATGTTAAAATTTACCCGCCAAAAACTCGAACTGCTGATTGATATCGATATGCATCTGTTTGTTGCAAAAGGCACAAGAGGTGGTTTGGCGATGATTTCAAGTAGGTACCCAAAGGCGAACAAACCAATTATTCCAGACTAGTATGGCCCATCAAACCCCACCTCCTGGGTCCAATACCTTGATTGCAATAATTTATATAGGACAGGCACGGTTCAGCCCTTTCGCCATACCAATTTTTGGTGGTGAATGAAGAGGTGATTGACAGTCTCGATATTAACACTATAGACGTTTGTGGTGAAAAAGGTTATATCATGGAAGTAAATCTTGAGTATCCAAAAGAATTACACGATCGTCACAAGGACTATCCGCTTGCACCAAAATGTTCAATATCAAAAAGACATGTTATCTCCTTATTTGAAAAATATACAGGTGTGCAGTGAAAAAACTGACAACATTGTATGACAAAGAACGTTACGTATTACATTACAGGAACCTTAAGTAGTACACCCGACTTGAATTCAGAGTGAAAAAATTCAGTTTTGGAATTCTCCCGGTCGCCTTGGCTAAACCCTTAGATCGAATTCAATACTGAAAAACGTGCACAAGCAAGAGACAGTTCTGAAAAGAACCTTTTTAAGTTGATGAATAACGCGTCCTTTTTCGAAGTACGCAAGTCCTTAGAAAACGTACGAAACAGAATAGACTTCCAACTGGTTACTAACGAACGTAAACTGGATAAGTTGATTGCAAAACCAATAGTTAAGGCTTGCTATGTTTATAACACTGAGGTCGTCGGGGTAAGTTTGAAGAAAACGGAAATATTTCTTAATCGCCCGATGTACGTTGAATTCACCATTCAATTTACTGGACATTAGTAAAATGATTATGTACGAATTCCATTATAATTACATGGTAGAAAAGCACGGTCTCAGCATAAAGCTTCTAATGACCGATACGGATAGTCTAATGTATCACATCGTGACATAACGTTTACGACGATATTCTTCATGATATTGATAGGTTTCATACTTCGGATTACCCCCGCGATTATATTTGTTTTAGTAAAAGGAACCGGATTTTTAAAGACAGTAGAAAAATTATAAGCAACAAGGAGCATGAATACCGGTATACCGAGAATAATGGGATAAGACGACGCGTTAAGACATCTTAAGGATTGTAAACATAATTTTTCGGACGCTAAATAAATTCTACGAAAAATAATACGATCAAACAACCGGTCGGTACACCTATACCGAATGGATTGTAAAAATGTCTGAGATAAAGATAAATTTTCGATTCACAACGATTAAAATTAAAATAAAAGTTATCAATTACTACGGTAAGCGATTTTATTTTTAAATTATTAAATATTAAATGGCAGTTTCAAATTAAACTTTTACCGAAGAATTTTCACGGCAAATTATCTGTTCCTTGATTACCGGTATCTGTATTATTAATTGAGCCGCCATAAAATATTACGAAACTATTTAAGGATGTGTTCGAATATAAATCGGTCAACATCGCGTTTATTACGTTCATTTGTGTGGTATCGTGTTATCGTTTTTTATAAACTTTTTGTATCAGTAAAACTGAAATACGTTCAAATCTTGGTTTTTGTGTTACCTGTAAAATTTGGATATTTTGTTTTACCAAGATGTTTGTACTTACCGTTCGTGTATATTGTTACTACGAGATGATTTATAAAATTTGATTTTTTTAAATTGTGCGCAGACTGTATGTTTTATCGTATCGGGAGAATACACATCCGATATAAAAACATTTTTTGTACAAGTGTCTCACAGAAACTGAAAATCCTGAAATACAGATATTTATAATATAAAAACCGGAAAAGAGTTCCATAATTCGAGTACGCCAGGAAAGTTAAACTCTAGCTTCGTCCTCGACAGACTAAGTGGAAATTAAAGTATATAAGCGTGCAAGTAAAGAACTAAAATACTGCTCTACCTTTCAGTAAAATTTTCGGGTACGCGACTGATTGTGACTGTACCATCTCACCCTCTTATTAAAATTAAATGGCATCAACGATCGATTTGTAAGTATCTCAAGATATCAAGCGAAACAGAAAATATGATGTAAACCCAAATGACTTCTTTGTACGCCTATTAAATTACATATACACTTTTTTTTTAAATGAAAAGTACATAAAATTTTATTTCATTAATAACTTCTGTTAATTTCTCAAACAATTTTTTTTCATTATAGAATTATTGTTTATCGTAAAAACGTTTTTATAATCAGAGGTTAAGAATAATAAATAAATCTAAATTAAATTAAAGAAAAGTTAAAAACAAAAATATTAAGTCTGATTCGAACCGATATACCTTCCCCTTGTAAGATCCAAACATTTCAATAATTAAAATTTTATTTGGCTAAAACTCTAGAACTAATGGAAATAAGTATCACTGATATATTGTTGAAAAGCTGTTAATGAGGGCTTATTACTGCGATTAAGAAAAAGTCGAAAATCCAAAGAAATTTGGATTTTGGGCTTTTTTGGACACTTTTGGTACAATCGATTGCAATCAAAAGGGGAGGTGCACAACTAAATGTTACAACAGACCTAAATCCAAAATTTCAACATCCTACGGCTAATCGTTTTTGAATTATGTGAGATACATACGTCACGCCGAAACTAGTCAAAATGGATTCAAGGATGTTCAAAATGGATATTTTCGTTGAAATCTGAAAACGGACATTTTTCGCAATCACAATACTTTACTTCGTACAAGGAAGTAAAAAGGCAAAAATTATATTTATCATCCCCATACCCATCACCGAATGAAATCTTCAAAATACATAGCCTAACTCGTGCGCTAACGTAATACGATTACTAAAAGTATGTCTGAGTTCAGAGACGAAAAATGGAGAATTAAAGATTTTTGCATCCACCTCTTTTGGAGAGGGAAGTTGAATAAGACCAAACACCATCAGAAAGTGTCTTAGCTACCTAAGGAGCTTTAAATTAAGTGAAAAATTTTACCTACTCTTAAAGAATATTTTGAAATACGAGACCAGCAAAGTCTCGTATCTCAAAATCTAAAAAAAAGTTTCAATTTTTGTTTTAAAAATAGATTTAATATTTTTTTAAACTTCACATTATTTTACAATTATTTAGTATTATATTTAATTGAAAGTAAAATATACTTATAAAAAAACGGCCAGTATGAAAATAGCTGATCTTAAGGAACGCAATGATAAATAAAAAAAATACCATAAGCTTTCCAAATAATTTCTTGACTTCTTGTACGAAATATATTATACATCGGAATATCAGACTATCGTAACGCCGTAAGAAACTATTAAAAGCAATGATGCTGGCAAAACAAAACTTAAATCGTCAATGCCAACTATGTAATATTTTTTAAATCTTCTACGTCGTTTGAAAAACTTAAACTGGACCGACAGAAAAAATTCCTGTATAAAATAAAAAAGAATCATCGATTAGACTTAAACATACGTAGCAAAAATAATATATAGGTAAAAAAAACGCACAAGTCAATTTTTCACATCTATCTCCCTGGAGACATAGCAGCATTCCCTCGATATTTCTCCAACTCAGATTCAATTTACTCGTAAAAAATAAAAATGTAATACAATCAATCTGTCTAACACAAAAATAAGAAGTCAAATTTAATAAATTTAGTTTAAACTGTTTTCCTTTTACGTAAAACAATATATACGAGTATACAAGTATGTACATAAATATATACATTTATTATATTATATATATATATATATAACTTTTAGCCAACTTTAAAAAGCAGGATGCATAAGACATTTTCACAGCATTTCTTTCTCTATTTTTCCTTAAACCATCATTTCTTTCTTGGGAACTTTCTTTTAAACATCGCTGTCTGATTTAAGCAGCGCGTTTCGTAGGCCCAACAATAATTTAATTATATATACATATATATATATATATATTAAGTACTAGATACTACTAAAAATTGTGAAATAAAAAATTTAAAAAACAAAAATATAATCCAACTCCAACAAATAATACTACTAAAAAGTTATAAACAATTATATTTTTATTTATTAATACTAAAGTAAAAGTATTTACAACAAATAAAATTGTTTGAAGTCGGTGCCAGCCCACATGTTAAACAAAGTTACCAAAAGTTAGTACCTCAACCGACCGCTAGGCGGCTAAACGGGATTTCCACATGTAATGCGGGATCTCAAGAACATATAAAAGAGAGCATCTCACCATTAAACCTCATTTTGAGTATCGCATTTTATTCTGATATTATATTTTTTGTAGATCTCATTTTATTGTAGTAAAACTTCTATTATCAATTTTTCATTGTTTGAAGTAGAATTTGCATTATACAAATTAAAGAATTTTTGTTTTTTTTTGTTTTTGTTTAACTTGTGTTAAACATTTGTTGTAAATACTTTTATTTTAGGTAATAAAATAAAATATAATTATTTGTCACTTTTTAGTACTATTATTTTTTGAAGTCGGTTTTTACTTTTATTCTTTAAATTATTTCATTATAAAAAAACACATTCAAATATATGTATATACATAATCGTGCAACCTCAGAATCTCAAACCGTCTTTTTTTACTAGCAGTATATTTTATTTCCACACACTGGCCACAAAAATAAAAAGAAAGCATTAGATTATGTACCTAAGTTTTATTAATTTTAATCTGAAGCTATTTGAATTTCCATTTTATTTAAAAAAATTAGCGTACACGTCTTTAACCTGGTTGTCCCCACCTCTATTTCAAATATTGATACAAATTCATAAAAATTTTCTTAAGAGATTGGGCTGAGAAAAATACGTATTTCACGTCGTAATAACGATAAATTTAATGAGGGGATTATTGTATTTGAACGCATTGAATAATTTTTGAAATTTGAAACACTACTTTTTTGAGATCCAGAGAATTTTGTAAGTTTGAAATGTAAGAATCACCATTTAAGTCGTACTTACACCAGAAAAAAAGATAAATCGGTCCATTAATTTTCGAATTTTGAATCTCCCCCATTCTGGGGTCCTGGGCACATACTCCGAAATTTTTCATGGCCTACAATCCAACTTGGTTCCACCTTGCGAGTTTCATATAGTTTGGTTGAGCGATTCACATACGTTTCATACGCAGAACCGAATCGTATTCTTTATTATTCTTAAGTAATTTATTAATTTACGTGTTTTTCAACCATCTATTTTATCCTATTCAGAAAAAAATTATTAGTATGATATACAGACAGATTAAATATTAGGGAAGTTATTCAAATATATCAGCTATACAAGTAACAAGGACAAAAATGATTACATCAGAAAACGTTTATACTTAATCGTTAACTTACGTAAACTATCACTTAAAATTAACCATACCAGGTTTGTCCCAAAAATAAGGGTACTGATTTTTTATTTAATTATCAAACCCTCCTGAATGTTACCGAAGACAACGTTAATGACATGAGCATATTTTACTCGGATTCTTGCTTGACCAGCGTACCGAATTGATGCGCCGGAAACGGAAAAGTTCCGCCGTTATATTCTGAATCATCGGTACCATTTTGTTGATCCTCAAAGAAATGTTCTCAAACCGTTGACACTAACGGGAGGTCACTCAAATTAAATTCTTCCAAAATGGCTCAAAAAAGTTTTATCTATAGAGCACTGATGGCTGTAAATTTTATAAAAAATATTTTTGAAAATGAAGGATTTTTTCCGAGAATTAAATTTTTGAATTTTTCTACAGATATCGAAGAAAATTGAGCTTTAGAAATATGAACAAATTTATTAAGTTATTTAAAATTCCACAGCTTTTAACTGGATCAGATTTTAGGGATGGCAGATATTCAATATTATTTCCGATCGGTTTTTGTGTCATATCTCGAAAATCCGTCGATCAACAGAGCTGATATTCGGTATAAATATTTATCTAAATATAATCGAACCTTCGCCTGATTTTCAACCCCATCGGAGAAGCAGTCGCGATACCCTATTTTTTTTGTTTTTTTTTTTAATTTTTTATTTATTTTACTAAAATAATAATTTTTTGCAACAAAATCGTGCTAAATTATTGATATAAATAATTATCCCGACAAATAAACGTGTAAATCACAAAAAAAAGGGGTTGAATGAGACTCGTACTTAAAACATAACTTTTTGTAACTTTCATTTTCAAAATTGAAAATCCAACTGTATCCTAGCATTAATGTAGGTAACATGAGAACTTTTTAAAAAAGGAAGTTCCATGATCAAAGTTAGAAGACAACGATCATCTGCACCCAGTTCGTGTTACCGAAAACCGCTATCGTACTCACTGCATACACCAATTGCTGCTTGCAGGGGAGGCGAGATAAATTCCATTATTGTTTTATAAATACTAAAGACGGTAAAAACGGATTATCCCGTCTCCTTTCGGGTCTCACAAAGGCTCATTGCTGCAGTCAATACCGTCCGTACTGCTTGCACCGCTTCAGTTCATCGGATCCACTTGTTGGCAAACAAAATTTAGACAAAGATTTGTTGAAATTGTAGCGACACGGTAAAACGATAAATGAATTGCTTTTGCGGTGGATGAATTCCTCGGTCACGCCGATAGATTGCACATGATTACCGAAAAACCGATGGTGATGACACCCGAAGACACTGAAACATTTAACAGGGCTACCGAGTGTTTTCTGTCATTTTGGGTTTAATGACGATCGAGTACGTCATCACTCGCATACCTTCACGGTTTTTTTGGTAACAAGTTAATATAAACTGTAAGCGCATCGAGCATATTCCAGTATTTTTTCATAACTCCGCAGATACGATAGCCACCACATAGTTCAAGCTTTGAATAAATACAAGAACGATGCAAAAATAAACTGCATCGCCAACAAATCCGAGCGATTACAGTCACTGTCCATCGGTTAGTTGCGGTTCTTGGACTCTACAGATTCTTTCATAACTGGAAAAACTTGTAGATAATCTGGCAAAAGACTTTCTGGATAATGACGCCGTATTTAAAATACTTTTTTTAGGGCGAAAAACGGTTGGACGTTATCAAACTAATAAGGTTGTTACATAAAATTAAAACTTAAAAATACTATCACAGGAAACAAAATCCGGAATGGGTGTAAAAGGCCCATTCTCGGATAACAAAAACACTAACATGTAACTTAAAACTACGTTAAAAACTATCATATTAAAAATAAATAAAACTTAAAACTAAAAAAGGACATGAAACTTAAAACTATTATGTTTAAAGTCTTACAACTAATATCACAAAAATCTTACAACTATCACAGACGAATTTAAAAAATGAATATATATATAAAAAAATTCCGATAGGGAGTGTAAAAGGAAGTAGTTCTCTGTCGATTGCGGATAGGACACACGAGTACCTGTTTACAAGAGGACAAGTACCTCTATGCGCACGATGCAACTGCCGCGTAACTGTGCGCCACATACTCGTGGACTGCATATGTTATGCGGCATTGCGTCGTAAATTTAAACTACCCAGAAACATCCGTGGTATCGTGTGTAATGATAGAGGTTTTAAACTGGATGTTTTTGTTTTTGCGTAGTATAGGGTTAATACAAAAAATTTAATTACTCTAGTCCTATGTATTGTTTTTGCTATCCGAGTAGCGAGCCTTTTAAAATACTTTGCTTCCCGCTATCCGAGAAAAGGGATTGTTTAATCCGTAAAGGCGTCTATCCCCATGAATACATAACCGATGTACGCAAGTTTTTCGAAACCCATTTTCCATCACAGTCGGCATTCTATAGTACGCTAAGAGAGAACATTACAGATGAAGAGTACGCCTATGCTCAAAATATGTGGAAAACGTTTGACTGCAAGACGTTAGGCGATTACCACGATATTTACCTTCTTAGCGATGTATTACTGTTGGCAGACATCTGAGAATTTTCGAAGAACGTCTATGCATACTATAGTTTTCACCCGTCACTTTTTTCTACCCCCCACTTTGTCAGGAATGCCATGTTAAAATTTACCCGCCAAAAACTCGAACTGCTGATTGATATCGATATGCATCTGTTTGTTGCAAAAGGCACAAGAGGTGGTTTGGCGATGATTTCAAGTAGGTACCCAAAGGCGAACAAACCAATTATTCCAGACTAGTATGGCCCATCAAACCCCACCTCCTGGGTCCAATACCTTGATTGCAATAATTTATATAGGACAGGCACGGTTCAGCCCTTTCGCCATACCAATTTTTGGTGGTGAATGAAGAGGTGATTGACAGTCTCGATATTAACACTATAGACGTTTGTGGTGAAAAAGGTTATATCATGGAAGTAAATCTTGAGTATCCAAAAGAATTACACGATCGTCACAAGGACTATCCGCTTGCACCAAAATGTTCAATATCAAAAAGACATGTTATCTCCTTATTTGAAAAATATACAGGTGTGCAGTGAAAAAACTGACAACATTGTATGACAAAGAACGTTACGTATTACATTACAGGAACCTTAAGTAGTACACCCGACTTGAATTCAGAGTGAAAAAATTCAGTTTTGGAATTCTCCCGGTCGCCTTGGCTAAACCCTTAGATCGAATTCAATACTGAAAAACGTGCACAAGCAAGAGACAGTTCTGAAAAGAACCTTTTTAAGTTGATGAATAACGCGTCCTTTTTCGAAGTACGCAAGTCCTTAGAAAACGTACGAAACAGAATAGACTTCCAACTGGTTACTAACGAACGTAAACTGGATAAGTTGATTGCAAAACCAATAGTTAAGGCTTGCTATGTTTATAACACTGAGGTCGTCGGGGTAAGTTTGAAGAAAACGGAAATATTTCTTAATCGCCCGATGTACGTTGAATTCACCATTCAATTTACTGGACATTAGTAAAATGATTATGTACGAATTCCATTATAATTACATGGTAGAAAAGCACGGTCTCAGCATAAAGCTTCTAATGACCGATACGGATAGTCTAATGTATCACATCGTGACATAACGTTTACGACGATATTCTTCATGATATTGATAGGTTTCATACTTCGGATTACCCCCGCGATTATATTTGTTTTAGTAAAAGGAACCGGATTTTTAAAGACAGTAGAAAAATTATAAGCAACAAGGAGCATGAATACCGGTATACCGAGAATAATGGGATAAGACGACGCGTTAAGACATCTTAAGGATTGTAAACATAATTTTTCGGACGCTAAATAAATTCTACGAAAAATAATACGATCAAACAACCGGTCGGTACACCTATACCGAATGGATTGTAAAAATGTCTGAGATAAAGATAAATTTTCGATTCACAACGATTAAAATTAAAATAAAAGTTATCAATTACTACGGTAAGCGATTTTATTTTTAAATTATTAAATATTAAATGGCAGTTTCAAATTAAACTTTTACCGAAGAATTTTCACGGCAAATTATCTGTTCCTTGATTACCGGTATCTGTATTATTAATTGAGCCGCCATAAAATATTACGAAACTATTTAAGGATGTGTTCGAATATAAATCGGTCAACATCGCGTTTATTACGTTCATTTGTGTGGTATCGTGTTATCGTTTTTTATAAACTTTTTGTATCAGTAAAACTGAAATACGTTCAAATCTTGGTTTTTGTGTTACCTGTAAAATTTGGATATTTTGTTTTACCAAGATGTTTGTACTTACCGTTCGTGTATATTGTTACTACGAGATGATTTATAAAATTTGATTTTTTTAAATTGTGCGCAGACTGTATGTTTTATCGTATCGGGAGAATACACATCCGATATAAAAACATTTTTTGTACAAGTGTCTCACAGAAACTGAAAATCCTGAAATACAGATATTTATAATATAAAAACCGGAAAAGAGTTCCATAATTCGAGTACGCCAGGAAAGTTAAACTCTAGCTTCGTCCTCGACAGACTAAGTGGAAATTAAAGTATATAAGCGTGCAAGTAAAGAACTAAAATACTGCTCTACCTTTCAGTAAAATTTTCGGGTACGCGACTGATTGTGACTGTACCATCTCACCCTCTTATTAAAATTAAATGGCATCAACGATCGATTTGTAAGTATCTCAAGATATCAAGCGAAACAGAAAATATGATGTAAACCCAAATGACTTCTTTGTACGCCTATTAAATTACATATACACTTTTTTTTTAAATGAAAAGTACATAAAATTTTATTTCATTAATAACTTCTGTTAATTTCTCAAACAATTTTTTTTCATTATAGAATTATTGTTTATCGTAAAAACGTTTTTATAATCAGAGGTTAAGAATAATAAATAAATCTAAATTAAATTAAAGAAAAGTTAAAAACAAAAATATTAAGTCTGATTCGAACCGATATACCTTCCCCTTGTAAGATCCAAACATTTCAATAATTAAAATTTTATTTGGCTAAAACTCTAGAACTAATGGAAATAAGTATCACTGATATATTGTTGAAAAGCTGTTAATGAGGGCTTATTACTGCGATTAAGAAAAAGTCGAAAATCCAAAGAAATTTGGATTTTGGGCTTTTTTGGACACTTTTGGTACAATCGATTGCAATCAAAAGGGGAGGTGCACAACTAAATGTTACAACAGACCTAAATCCAAAATTTCAACATCCTACGGCTAATCGTTTTTGAATTATGTGAGATACATACGTCACGCCGAAACTAGTCAAAATGGATTCAAGGATGTTCAAAATGGATATTTTCGTTGAAATCTGAAAACGGACATTTTTCGCAATCACAATACTTTACTTCGTACAAGGAAGTAAAAAGGCAAAAATTATATTTATCATCCCCATACCCATCACCGAATGAAATCTTCAAAATACATAGCCTAACTCGTGCGCTAACGTAATACGATTACTAAAAGTATGTCTGAGTTCAGAGACGAAAAATGGAGAATTAAAGATTTTTGCATCCACCTCTTTTGGAGAGGGAAGTTGAATAAGACCAAACACCATCAGAAAGTGTCTTAGCTACCTAAGGAGCTTTAAATTAAGTGAAAAATTTTACCTACTCTTAAAGAATATTTTGAAATACGAGACCAGCAAAGTCTCGTATCTCAAAATCTAAAAAAAAGTTTCAATTTTTGTTTTAAAAATAGATTTAATATTTTTTTAAACTTCACATTATTTTACAATTATTTAGTATTATATTTAATTGAAAGTAAAATATACTTATAAAAAAACGGCCAGTATGAAAATAGCTGATCTTAAGGAACGCAATGATAAATAAAAAAAATACCATAAGCTTTCCAAATAATTTCTTGACTTCTTGTACGAAATATATTATACATCGGAATATCAGACTATCGTAACGCCGTAAGAAACTATTAAAAGCAATGATGCTGGCAAAACAAAACTTAAATCGTCAATGCCAACTATGTAATATTTTTTAAATCTTCTACGTCGTTTGAAAAACTTAAACTGGACCGACAGAAAAAATTCCTGTATAAAATAAAAAAGAATCATCGATTAGACTTAAACATACGTAGCAAAAATAATATATAGGTAAAAAAAACGCACAAGTCAATTTTTCACATCTATCTCCCTGGAGACATAGCAGCATTCCCTCGATATTTCTCCAACTCAGATTCAATTTACTCGTAAAAAATAAAAATGTAATACAATCAATCTGTCTAACACAAAAATAAGAAGTCAAATTTAATAAATTTAGTTTAAACTGTTTTCCTTTTACGTAAAACAATATATACGAGTATACAAGTATGTACATAAATATATACATTTATTATATTATATATATATATATATAACTTTTAGCCAACTTTAAAAAGCAGGATGCATAAGACATTTTCACAGCATTTCTTTCTCTATTTTTCCTTAAACCATCATTTCTTTCTTGGTAACTTTCTTTTAAACATCGCTGTCTGATTTAAGCAGCGCGTTTCGTAGGCCCAACAATAATTTAATTATATATACATATATATATATATATATATTAAGTACTAGATACTACTAAAAATTGTGAAATAAAAAATTTAAAAAACAAAAATATAATCCAACTCCAACAAATAATACTACTAAAAAGTTATAAACAATTATATTTTTATTTATTAATACTAAAGTAAAAGTATTTACAACAAATAAAAATGTTTGAAGTCGGTGCCAGCCCACATGGTAAACAAAGTTACCAAAAGTTAGTACCTCAACCGACTGCTAGGCGGCTAAACGGGATTTCCACATGTAATGCGGGATCTCAAGAACATATAAAAGAGAGCATCTCACCATTAAACCTCATTTTGAGTATCGCATTTTATTCTGATATTATATTTTTTGTAGATCTCATTTTATTGTAGTAAAACTTCTATTATCAATTTTTCATTGTTTGAAGTAGAATTTGCATTATACAAATTAAAGAATTTTTGTTTTTTTTTGTTTTTGTTTAACTTGTGTTAAACATTTGTTGTAAATACTTTTATTTTAGGTAATAAAATAAAATATAATTATTTGTCACTTTTTAGTACTATTATTTTTTGAAGTCGGTTTTTACTTTTATTCTTTAAATTATTTCATTATAAAAAAACACATTCAAATATATGTATATACATAATCGTACAACCTCAGAATCTCAAACCGTCTTTTTTTACTAGCAGTATATTTTATTTCCACACACTGGCCACAAAAATAAAAAGAAAGCATTAGATTATGTACCTAAGTTTTATTAATTTTAATCTGAAGCTATTTGAATTTCCATTTTATTTAAAAAAAATTAGCGTACACGTCTTTAACCTGGTTGTCCCCACCTCTATTTCAAATATTGATACAAATTCATAAAAATTTTCTTAAGAGATTGGGCTGAGAAAAATACGTATTTCACGTCGTAATAACGATAAATTTAATGAGGAGATTATTGTATTTGAACGCATTGAATAATTTTTGAAATTTGAAACACTACTTTTTTGAGATCCAGAGAATTTTGTAAGTTTGAAATGTAAGAATCACCATTTAAGTCGTACTTACACCAGAAAAAAAGATAAATCGGTCCATTAATTTTCGAATTTTGAATCTCCCCCATTCTGGGGTCCTGGGCACATACTCCGAAATTTTTCATGGCCTACAATCCAACTTGGTTCCACCTTGCGAGTTTCATATAGTTTGGTTGAGCGATTCACATACGTTTCATACGCAGAACCGAATCGTATTCTTTATTATTCTTAAGTAATTTATTAATTTACGTGTTTTTCAACCATCTATTTTATCCTATTCAGAAAAAAATTATTAGTATGATATACAGACAGATTAAATATTAGGGAAGTTATTCAAATATATCAGCTATACAAGTAACAAGGACAAAAATGATTACATCAGAAAACGTTTATACTTAATCGTTAACTTACGTAAACTATCACTTAAAATTAACCATACCAGGTTTGTCCCAAAAATAAGGGTACTGATTTTTTATTTAATTATCAAACCCTCCTGAATGTTACCGAAGACAACGTTAATGACATGAGCATATTTTACTCGGATTCTTGCTTGACCAGCGTACCGAATTGATGCGCCGGAAACGGAAAAGTTCCGCCTTATATTCTGAATCATCGGTACCATTTTGTTGATCCTCAAAGAAATGTTCTCAAACCGTTGACACTAACGGGAGGTCACTCAAATTAATTCTTTTAAATTGGCTCAAAAAAGTTTTATCTATAGAGCACTGATGGCTGTAAATTTTATAAAAAATATTTTTGAAAATGAAGGATTTTTTCCGAGAATTAAATTTTTGAATTTTTCTACAGATATCGAAGAAAATTGAGCTTAAGAAATATGAACATATTTATTAAGTTATTTAAAATTCCACAGCTTTTAACTGGATCAGATTTTAGGGATGGCAGATATTCAATATTATTTCCGATCGGTTTTTGTGTCATATCTCGAAAATCCGTCGATCAACAGAGCTGATATTCGGTATAAATATTTATCTAAATATAATCGAACCTTCGCCTGATTTTCAACCCCATCGGAGAAGCAGTCGCGATACCCTATTTTTTTTGTTTTTTTTTTTTAATTTTTTATTTATTTTACTAAAATAATAATTTTTTGCAACAAAATCGTGCTAAATTATTGATATAAATAATTATCCCGACAAATAAACGTGTAAATCACAAAAAAAAGGGGTTGAATGAGACTCGTACTTAAAACATAACTTTTTGTAACTTTCATTTTCAAAATTGAAAATCCAACTGTATCCTAGCATTAATGTAGGTAACATGAGAACTTTTTAAAAAAGGAAGTTCCATGATCAAAGTTAGAAGACAACGATCATCTGCACCCAGTTCGTGTTACCGAAAACCGCTATCGTACTCACTGCATACACCAATTGCTGCTTGCAGGGGAGGCGAGATAAATTCCATTATTGTTTTATAAATACTAAAGACGGTAAAAACGGATTATCCCGTCTCCTTTCGGGTCTCACAAAGGCTCATTGCTGCAGTCAATACCGTCCGTACTGCTTGCACCGCTTCAGTTCATCGGATCCACTTGTTGGCAAACAAAATTTAGACAAAGATTTGTTGAAATTGTAGCGACACGGTAAAACGATAAATGAATTGCTTTTGCGGTGGATGAATTCCTCGGTCACGCCGATAGATTGCACATGATTACCGAAAAACCGATGGTGATGACACCCGAAGACACTGAAACATTTAACAGGGCTACCGAGTGTTTTCTGTCATTTTGGGTTTAATGACGATCGAGTACGTCATCACTCGCATACCTTCACGGTTTTTTTGGTAACAAGTTAATATAAACTGTAAGCGCATCGAGCATATTCCAGTATTTTTTCATAACTCCGCAGATACGATAGCCACCACATAGTTCAAGCTTTGAATAAATACAAGAACGATGCAAAAATAAACTGCATCGCCAACAAATCCGAGCGATTACAGTCACTGTCCATCGGTTAGTTGCGGTTCTTGGACTCTACAGATTCTTTCATAACTGGAAAAACTTGTAGATAATCTGGCAAAAGACTTTCTGGATAATGACGCCGTATTTAAAATACTTTTTTTAGGGCGAAAAACGGTTGGACGTTATCAAACTAATAAGGTTGTTACATAAAATTAAAACTTAAAAATACTATCACAGGAAACAAAATCCGGAATGGGTGTAAAAGGCCCATTCTCGGATAACAAAAACACTAACATGTAACTTAAAACTACGTTAAAAACTATCATATTAAAAATAAATAAAACTTAAAACTAAAAAAGGACATGAAACTTAAAACTATTATGTTTAAAGTCTTACAACTAATATCACAAAAATCTTACAACTATCACAGACGAATTTAAAAAATGAATATATATATAAAAAAATTCCGATAGGGAGTGTAAAAGGAAGTAGTTCTCTGTCGATTGCGGATAGGACACACGAGTACCTGTTTACAAGAGGACAAGTACCTCTATGCGCACGATGCAACTGCCGCGTAACTGTGCGCCACATACTCGTGGACTGCATATGTTATGCGGCATTGCGTCGTAAATTTAAACTACCCAGAAACATCCGTGGTATCGTGTGTAATGATAGAGGTTTTAAACTGGATGTTTTTGTTTTTGCGTAGTATAGGGTTAATACAAAAAATTTAATTACTCTAGTCCTATGTATTGTTTTTGCTATCCGAGTAGCGAGCCTTTTAAAATACTTTGCTTCCCGCTATCCGAGAAAAGGGATTGTTTAATCCGTAAAGGCGTCTATCCCCATGAATACATAACCGATGTACGCAAGTTTTTCGAAACCCATTTTCCATCACAGTCGGCATTCTATAGTACGCTAAGAGAGAACATTACAGATGAAGAGTACGCCTATGCTCAAAATATGTGGAAAACGTTTGACTGCAAGACGTTAGGCGATTACCACGATATTTACCTTCTTAGCGATGTATTACTGTTGGCAGACATCTGAGAATTTTCGAAGAACGTCTATGCATACTATAGTTTTCACCCGTCACTTTTTTCTACCCCCCACTTTGTCAGGAATGCCATGTTAAAATTTACCCGCCAAAAACTCGAACTGCTGATTGATATCGATATGCATCTGTTTGTTGCAAAAGGCACAAGAGGTGGTTTGGCGATGATTTCAAGTAGGTACCCAAAGGCGAACAAACCAATTATTCCAGACTAGTATGGCCCATCAAACCCCACCTCCTGGGTCCAATACCTTGATTGCAATAATTTATATAGGACAGCCATGGTTCAGCCCTTTCGCCATACCAATTTTTGGTGGTGAATGAAGAGGTGATTGACAGTCTCGATATTAACACTATAGACGTTTGTGGTGAAAAAGGTTATATCATGGAAGTAAATCTTGAGTATCCAAAAGAATTACACGATCGTCACAAGGACTATCCGCTTGCACCAAAATGTTCAATATCAAAAAGACATGTTATCTCCTTATTTGAAAAATATACAGGTGTGCAGTGAAAAAACTGACAACATTGTATGACAAAGAACGTTACGTATTACATTACAGGAACCTTAAGTAGTACACCCGACTTGAATTCAGAGTGAAAAAATTCAGTTTTGGAATTCTCCCGGTCGCCTTGGCTAAACCCTTAGATCGAATTCAATACTGAAAAACGTGCACAAGCAAGAGACAGTTCTGAAAAGAACCTTTTTAAGTTGATGAATAACGCGTCCTTTTTCGAAGTACGCAAGTCCTTAGAAAACGTACGAAACAGAATAGACTTCCAACTGGTTACTAACGAACGTAAACTGGATAAGTTGATTGCAAAACCAATAGTTAAGGCTTGCTATGTTTATAACACTGAGGTCGTCGGGGTAAGTTTGAAGAAAACGGAAATATTTCTTAATCGCCCGATGTACGTTGAATTCACCATTCAATTTACTGGACATTAGTAAAATGATTATGTACGAATTCCATTATAATTACATGGTAGAAAAGCACGGTCTCAGCATAAAGCTTCTAATGACCGATACGGATAGTCTAATGTATCACATCGTGACATAACGTTTACGACGATATTCTTCATGATATTGATAGGTTTCATACTTCGGATTACCCCCGCGATTATATTTGTTTTAGTAAAAGGAACCGGATTTTTAAAGACAGTAGAAAAATTATAAGCAACAAGGAGCATGAATACCGGTATACCGAGAATAATGGGATAAGACGACGCGTTAAGACATCTTAAGGATTGTAAACATAATTTTTCGGACGCTAAATAAATTCTACGAAAAATAATACGATCAAACAACCGGTCGGTACACCTATACCGAATGGATTGTAAAAATGTCTGAGATAAAGATAAATTTTCGATTCACAACGATTAAAATTAAAATAAAAGTTATCAATTACTACGGTAAGCGATTTTATTTTTAAATTATTAAATATTAAATGGCAGTTTCAAATTAAACTTTTACCGAAGAATTTTCACGGCAAATTATCTGTTCCTTGATTACCGGTATCTGTATTATTAATTGAGCCGCCATAAAATATTACGAAACTATTTAAGGATGTGTTCGAATATAAATCGGTCAACATCGCGTTTATTACGTTCATTTGTGTGGTATCGTGTTATCGTTTTTTATAAACTTTTTGTATCAGTAAAACTGAAATACGTTCAAATCTTGGTTTTTGTGTTACCTGTAAAATTTGGATATTTTGTTTTACCAAGATGTTTGTACTTACCGTTCGTGTATATTGTTACTACGAGATGATTTATAAAATTTGATTTTTTTAAATTGTGCGCAGACTGTATGTTTTATCGTATCGGGAGAATACACATCCGATATAAAAACATTTTTTGTACAAGTGTCTCACAGAAACTGAAAATCCTGAAATACAGATATTTATAATATAAAAACCGGAAAAGAGTTCCATAATTCGAGTACGCCAGGAAAGTTAAACTCTAGCTTCGTCCTCGACAGACTAAGTGGAAATTAAAGTATATAAGCGTGCAAGTAAAGAACTAAAATACTGCTCTACCTTTCAGTAAAATTTTCGGGTACGCGACTGATTGTGACTGTACCATCTCACCCTCTTATTAAAATTAAATGGCATCAACGATCGATTTGTAAGTATCTCAAGATATCAAGCGAAACAGAAAATATGATGTAAACCCAAATGACTTCTTTGTACGCCTATTAAATTACATATACACTTTTTTTTTAAATGAAAAGTACATAAAATTTTATTTCATTAATAACTTCTGTTAATTTCTCAAACAATTTTTTTTCATTATAGAATTATTGTTTATCGTAAAAACGTTTTTATAATCAGAGGTTAAGAATAATAAATAAATCTAAATTAAATTAAAGAAAAGTTAAAAACAAAAATATTAAGTCTGATTCGAACCGATATACCTTCCCCTTGTAAGATCCAAACATTTCAATAATTAAAATTTTATTTGGCTAAAACTCTAGAACTAATGGAAATACGTATCACTGATATATTGTTGAAAAGCTGTTAATGAGGGCTTATTACTGCGATTAAGAAAAAGTCGAAAATCCAAAGAAATTTGGATTTTGGGCTTTTTTGGACGCTTTTGGTACAATCGATTGCAATCAAAAGGGGAGGTGCACAACTAAATGTTACAACAGACCTAAATCCAAAATTTCAACATCCTACGGCTAATCGTTTTTGAATTATGTGAGATACATACGTCACGCCGAAACTAGTCAAAATGGATTCAAGGATGTTCAAAATGGATATTTTCGTTGAAATCTGAAAACGGACATTTTTCGCAATCACAATACTTTACTTCGTACAAGGAAGTAAAAAGGCAAAAATTATATTTATCATCCCCATACCCATCACCGAATGAAATCTTCAAAATACATAGCCTAACTCGTGCGCTAACGTAATACGATTACTAAAAGTATGTCTGAGTTCAGAGACGAAAAATGGAGAATTAAAGATTTTTGCATCCACCTCTTTTGGAGAGGGAAGTTGAATAAGACCAAACACCATCAGAAAGTGTCTTAGCTACCTAAGGAGCTTTAAATTAAGTGAAAAATTTTACCTACTCTTAAAGAATATTTTGAAATACGAGACCAGCAAAGTCTCGTATCTCAAAATCTAAAAAAAAGTTTCAATTTTTGTTTTAAAAATAGATTTAATATTTTTTTAAACTTCACATTATTTTACAATTATTTAGTATTATATTTAATTGAAAGTAAAATATACTTATAAAAAAACGGCCAGTATGAAAATAGCTGATCTTAAGGAACGCAATGATAAATAAAAAAAATACCATAAGCTTTCCAAATAATTTCTTGACTTCTTGTACGAAATATATTATACATCGGAATATCAGACTATCGTAACGCCGTAAGAAACTATTAAAAGCAATGATGCTGGCAAAACAAAACTTAAATCGTCAATGCCAACTATGTAATATTTTTTAAATCTTCTACGTCGTTTGAAAAACTTAAACTGGACCGACAGAAAAAATTCCTGTATAAAATAAAAAAGAATCATCGATTAGACTTAAACATACGTAGCAAAAATAATATATAGGTAAAAAAAACGCACAAGTCAATTTTTCACATCTATCTCCCTGGAGACATAGCAGCATTCCCTCGATATTTCTCCAACTCAGATTCAATTTACTCGTAAAAAATAAAAATGTAATACAATCAATCTGTCTAACACAAAAATAAGAAGTCAAATTTAATAAATTTAGTTTAAACTGTTTTCCTTTTACGTAAAACAATATATACGAGTATACAAGTATGTACATAAATATATACATTTATTATATTATATATATATATATATAACTTTTAGCCAACTTTAAAAAGCAGGATGCATAAGACATTTTCACAGCATTTCTTTCTCTATTTTTCCTTAAACCATCATTTCTTTCTTGGTAACTTTCTTTTAAACATCGCTGTCTGATTTAAGCAGCGCGTTTCGTAGGCCCAACAATAATTTAATTATATATACATATATATATATATATATATTAAGTACTAGATACTACTAAAAATTGTGAAATAAAAAATTTAAAAAACAAAAATATAATCCAACTCCAACAAATAATACTACTAAAAAGTTATAAACAATTATATTTTTATTTATTAATACTAAAGTAAAAGTATTTACAACAAATAAAAATGTTTGAAGTCGGTGCCAGCCCACATGGTAAACAAAGTTACCAAAAGTTAGTACCTCAACCGACTGCTAGGCGGCTAAACGGGATTTCCACATGTAATGCGGGATCTCAAGAACATATAAAAGAGAGCATCTCACCATTAAACCTCATTTTGAGTATCGCATTTTATTCTGATATTATATTTTTTGTAGATCTCATTTTATTGTAGTAAAACTTCTATTATCAATTTTTCATTGTTTGAAGTAGAATTTGCATTATACAAATTAAAGAATTTTTGTTTTTTTTTGTTTTTGTTTAACTTGTGTTAAACATTTGTTGTAAATACTTTTATTTTAGGTAATAAAATAAAATATAATTATTTGTCACTTTTTAGTACTATTATTTTTTGAAGTCGGTTTTTACTTTTATTCTTTAAATTATTTCATTATAAAAAAACACATTCAAATATATGTATATACATAATCGTACAACCTCAGAATCTCAAACCGTCTTTTTTTACTAGCAGTATATTTTATTTCCACACACTGGCCACAAAAATAAAAAGAAAGCATTAGATTATGTACCTAAGTTTTATTAATTTTAATCTGAAGCTATTTGAATTTCCATTTTATTTAAAAAAAATTAGCGTACACGTCTTTAACCTGGTTGTCCCCACCTCTATTTCAAATATTGATACAAATTCATAAAAATTTTCTTAAGAGATTGGGCTGAGAAAAATACGTATTTCACGTCGTAATAACGATAAATTTAATGAGGAGATTATTGTATTTGAACGCATTGAATAATTTTTGAAATTTGAAACACTACTTTTTTGAGATCCAGAGAATTTTGTAAGTTTGAAATGTAAGAATCACCATTTAAGTCGTACTTACACCAGAAAAAAAGATAAATCGGTCCATTAATTTTCGAATTTTGAATCTCCCCCATTCTGGGGTCCTGGGCACATACTCCGAAATTTTTCATGGCCTACAATCCAACTTGGTTCCACCTTGCGAGTTTCATATAGTTTGGTTGAGCGATTCACATACGTTTCATACGCAGAACCGAATCGTATTCTTTATTATTCTTAAGTAATTTATTAATTTACGTGTTTTTCAACCATCTATTTTATCCTATTCAGAAAAAAATTATTAGTATGATATACAGACAGATTAAATATTAGGGAAGTTATTCAAATATATCAGCTATACAAGTAACAAGGACAAAAATGATTACATCAGAAAACGTTTATACTTAATCGTTAACTTACGTAAACTATCACTTAAAATTAACCATACCAGGTTTGTCCCAAAAATAAGGGTACTGATTTTTTATTTAATTATCAAACCCTCCTGAATGTTACCGAAGACAACGTTAATGACATGAGCATATTTTACTCGGATTCTTGCTTGACCAGCGTACCGAATTGATGCGCCGGAAACGGAAAAGTTCCGCCGTTATATTCTGAATCATCGGTACCATTTTGTTGATCCTCAAAGAAATGTTCTCAAACCGTTGACACTAACGGGAGGTCACTCAAATTAAATTCTTCCAAAATGGCTCAAAAAAGTTTTATCTATAGAGCACTGATGGCTGTAAATTTTATAAAAAATATTTTTGAAAATGAAGGATTTTTTCCGAGAATTAAATTTTTGAATTTTTCTACAGATATCGAAGAAAATTGAGCTTTAGAAATATGAACAAATTTATTAAGTTATTTAAAATTCCACAGCTTTTAACTGGATCAGATTTTAGGGATGGCAGATATTCAATATTATTTCCGATCGGTTTTTGTGTCATATCTCGAAAATCCGTCGATCAACAGAGCTGATATTCGGTATAAATATTTATCTAAATATAATCGAACCTTCGCCTGATTTTCAACCCCATCGGAGAAGCAGTCGCGATACCCTATTTTTTTTGTTTTTTTTTTTTAATTTTTTATTTATTTTACTAAAATAATAATTTTTTGCAACAAAATCGTGCTAAATTATTGAAATAAATAATTATCCCGACAAATAAACGTGTAAATCACAAAAAAAAGGGGTTGAATGAGACTCGTACTTAAAACATAACTTTTTGTAACTTTCATTTTCAAAATTGAAAATCCAACTGTATCCTAGCATTAATGTAGGTAACATGAGAACTTTTTAAAAAAGGAAGTTCCATGATCAAAGTTAGAAGACAACGATCATCTGCACCCAGTTCGTGTTACCGAAAACCGCTATCGTACTCACTGCATACACCAATTGCTGCTTGCAGGGGAGGCGAGATAAATTCCATTATTGTTTTATAAATACTAAAGACGGTAAAAACGGATTATCCCGTCTCCTTTCGGGTCTCACAAAGGCTCATTGCTGCAGTCAATACCGTCCGTACTGCTTGCACCGCTTCAGTTCATCGGATCCACTTGTTGGCAAACAAAATTTAGACAAAGATTTGTTGAAATTGTAGCGACACGGTAAAACGATAAATGAATTGCTTTTGCGGTGGATGAATTCCTCGGTCACGCCGATAGATTGCACATGATTACCGAAAAACCGATGGTGATGACACCCGAAGACACTGAAACATTTAACAGGGCTACCGAGTGTTTTCTGTCATTTTGGGTTTAATGACGATCGAGTACGTCATCACTCGCATACCTTCACGGTTTTTTTGGTAACAAGTTAATATAAACTGTAAGCGCATCGAGCATATTCCAGTATTTTTTCATAACTCCGCAGATACGATAGCCACCACAGAGTTCAAGCTTTGAATAAATACAAGAACGATGCAAAAATAAACTGCATCGCCAACAAATCCGAGCGATTACAGTCACTGTCCATCGGTTAGTTGCGGTTCTTGGACTCTACAGATTCTTTCATAACTGGAAAAACTTGTAGATAATCTGGCAAAAGACTTTCTGGATAATGACGCCGTATTTAAAATACTTTTTTTAGGGCGAAAAACGGTTGGACGTTATCAAACTAATAAGGTTGTTACATAAAATTAAAACTTAAAACTACTATCACAGGAAACAAAATCCGGAATGGGTGTAAAAGGCCCATTCTCGGATAACAAAAACACTAACATGTAACTTAAAACTACGTTAAAAACTATCATATTAAAAATAAATAAAACTTAAAACTAAAAAAGGACATGAAACTTAAAACTATTATGTTTAAAGTCTTACAACTAATATCACAAAAATCTTACAACTATCACAGACGAATTTAAAAAATGAATATATATATAAAAAAATTCCGATAGGGAGTGTAAAAGGAAGTAGTTCTCTGTCGATTGCGGATAGGACACACGAGTACCTGTTTACAAGAGGACAAGTACCTCTATGCGCACAATGCAACTGCCGCGTAACTGTGCGCCACATACTCGTGGACTGCATATGTTATGCGGCATTGCGTCGTAAATTTAAACTACCCAGAAACATCCGTGGTATCGTGTGTAATGATAGAGGTTTTAAACTGGATGTTTTTGTTTTTGCGTAGTATAGGGTTAATACAAAAAATTTAATTACTCTAGTCCTATGTATTGTTTTTGCTATCCGAGTAGCGAGCCTTTTAAAATACTTTGCTTCCCGCTATCCGAGAAAAGGGATTGTTTAATCCGTAAAGGCGTCTATCCCCATGAATACATAACCGATGTACGCAAGTTTTTCGAAACCCATTTTCCATCACAGTCGGCATTCTATAGTACGCTAAGAGAGAACATTACAGATGAAGAGTACGCCTATGCTCAAAATATGTGGAAAACGTTTGACTGCAAGACGTTAGGCGATTACCACGATATTTACCTTCTTAGCGATGTATTACTGTTGGCAGACATCTGAGAATTTTCGAAGAACGTCTATGCATACTATAGTTTTCACCCGTCACTTTTTTCTACCCCCCACTTTGTCAGGAATGCCATGTTAAAATTTACCCGCCAAAAACTCGAACTGCTGATTGATATCGATATGCATCTGTTTGTTGCAAAAGGCACAAGAGGTGGTTTGGCGATGATTTCAAGTAGGTACCCAAAGGCGAACAAACCAATTATTCCAGACTAGTATGGCCCATCAAACCCCACCTCCTGGGTCCAATACCTTGATTGCAATAATTTATATAGGACAGCCATGGTTCAGCCCTTTCGCCATACCAATTTTTGGTGGTGAATGAAGAGGTGATTGACAGTCTCGATATTAACACTATAGACGTTTGTGGTGAAAAAGGTTATATCATGGAAGTAAATCTTGAGTATCCAAAAGAATTACACGATCGTCACAAGGACTATCCGCTTGCACCAAAATGTTCAATATCAAAAAGACATGTTATCTCCTTATTTGAAAAATATACAGGTGTGCAGTGAAAAAACTGACAACATTGTATGACAAAGAACGTTACGTATTACATTACAGGAACCTTAAGTAGTACACCCGACTTGAATTCAGAGTGAAAAAATTCAGTTTTGGAATTCTCCCGGTCGCCTTGGCTAAACCCTTAGATCGAATTCAATACTGAAAAACGTGCACAAGCAAGAGACAGTTCTGAAAAGAACCTTTTTAAGTTGATGAATAACGCGTCCTTTTTCGAAGTACGCAAGTCCTTAGAAAACGTACGAAACAGAATAGACTTCCAACTGGTTACTAACGAACGTAAACTGGATAAGTTGATTGCAAAACCAATAGTTAAGGCTTGCTATGTTTATAACACTGAGGTCGTCGGGGTAAGTTTGAAGAAAACGGAAATATTTCTTAATCGCCCGATGTACGTTGAATTCACCATTCAATTTACTGGACATTAGTAAAATGATTATGTACGAATTCCATTATAATTACATGGTAGAAAAGCACGGTCTCAGCATAAAGCTTCTAATGACCGATACGGATAGTCTAATGTATCACATCGTGACATAACGTTTACGACGATATTCTTCATGATATTGATAGGTTTCATACTTCGGATTACCCCCGCGATTATATTTGTTTTAGTAAAAGGAACCGGATTTTTAAAGACAGTAGAAAAATTATAAGCAACAAGGAGCATGAATACCGGTATACCGAGAATAATGGGATAAGACGACGCGTTAAGACATCTTAAGGATTGTAAACATAATTTTTCGGACGCTAAATAAATTCTACGAAAAATAATACGATCAAACAACCGGTCGGTACACCTATACCGAATGGATTGTAAAAATGTCTGAGATAAAGATAAATTTTCGATTCACAACGATTAAAATTAAAATAAAAGTTATCAATTACTACGGTAAGCGATTTTATTTTTAAATTATTAAATATTAAATGGCAGTTTCAAATTAAACTTTTACCGAAGAATTTTCACGGCAAATTATCTGTTCCTTGATTACCGGTATCTGTATTATTAATTGAGCCGCCATAAAATATTACGAAACTATTTAAGGATGTGTTCGAATATAAATCGGTCAACATCGCGTTTATTACGTTCATTTGTGTGGTATCGTGTTATCGTTTTTTATAAACTTTTTGTATCAGTAAAACTGAAATACGTTCAAATCTTGGTTTTTGTGTTACCTGTAAAATTTGGATATTTTGTTTTACCAAGATGTTTGTACTTACCGTTCGTGTATATTGTTACTACGAGATGATTTATAAAATTTGATTTTTTTAAATTGTGCGCAGACTGTATGTTTTATCGTATCGGGAGAATACACATCCGATATAAAAACATTTTTTGTACAAGTGTCTCACAGAAACTGAAAATCCTGAAATACAGATATTTATAATATAAAAACCGGAAAAGAGTTCCATAATTCGAGTACGCCAGGAAAGTTAAACTCTAGCTTCGTCCTCGACAGACTAAGTGGAAATTAAAGTATATAAGCGTGCAAGTAAAGAACTAAAATACTGCTCTACCTTTCAGTAAAATTTTCGGGTACGCGACTGATTGTGACTGTACCATCTCACCCTCTTATTAAAATTAAATGGCATCAACGATCGATTTGTAAGTATCTCAAGATATCAAGCGAAACAGAAAATATGATGTAAACCCAAATGACTTCTTTGTACGCCTATTAAATTACATATACACTTTTTTTTTAAATGAAAAGTACATAAAATTTTATTTCATTAATAACTTCTGTTAATTTCTCAAACAATTTTTTTTCATTATAGAATTATTGTTTATCGTAAAAACGTTTTTATAATCAGAGGTTAAGAATAATAAATAAATCTAAATTAAATTAAAGAAAAGTTAAAAACAAAAATATTAAGTCTGATTCGAACCGATATACCTTCCCCTTGTAAGATCCAAACATTTCAATAATTAAAATTTTATTTGGCTAAAACTCTAGAACTAATGGAAATAAGTATCACTGATATATTGTTGAAAAGCTGTTAATGAGGGCTTATTACTGCGATTAAGAAAAAGTCGAAAATCCAAAGAAATTTGGATTTTGGGCTTTTTTGGACACTTTTGGTACAATCGATTGCAATCAAAAGGGGAGGTGCACAACTAAATGTTACAACAGACCTAAATCCAAAATTTCAACATCCTACGGCTAATCGTTTTTGAATTATGTGAGATACATACGTCACGCCGAAACTAGTCAAAATGGATTCAAGGATGTTCAAAATGGATATTTTCGTTGAAATCTGAAAACGGACATTTTTCGCAATCACAATACTTTACTTCGTACAAGGAAGTAAAAAGGCAAAAATTATATTTATCATCCCCATACCCATCACCGAATGAAATCTTCAAAATACATAGCCTAACTCGTGCGCTAACGTAATACGATTACTAAAAGTATGTCTGAGTTCAGAGACGAAAAATGGAGAATTAAAGATTTTTGCATCCACCTCTTTTGGAGAGGGAAGTTGAATAAGACCAAACACCATCAGAAAGTGTCTTAGCTACCTAAGGAGCTTTAAATTAAGTGAAAAATTTTACCTACTCTTAAAGAATATTTTGAAATACGAGACCAGCAAAGTCTCGTATCTCAAAATCTAAAAAAAAGTTTCAATTTTTGTTTTAAAAATAGATTTAATATTTTTTTAAACTTCACATTATTTTACAATTATTTAGTATTATATTTAATTGAAAGTAAAATATACTTATAAAAAAACGGCCAGTATGAAAATAGCTGATCTTAAGGAACGCAATGATAAATAAAAAAAATACCATAAGCTTTCCAAATAATTTCTTGACTTCTTGTACGAAATATATTATACATCGGAATATCAGACTATCGTAACGCCGTAAGAAACTATTAAAAGCAATGATGCTGGCAAAACAAAACTTAAATCGTCAATGCCAACTATGTAATATTTTTTAAATCTTCTACGTCGTTTGAAAAACTTAAACTGGACCGACAGAAAAAATTCCTGTATAAAATAAAAAAGAATCATCGATTAGACTTAAACATACGTAGCAAAAATAATATATAGGTAAAAAAAACGCACAAGTCAATTTTTCACATCTATCTCCCTGGAGACATAGCAGCATTCCCTCGATATTTCTCCAACTCAGATTCAATTTACTCGTAAAAAATAAAAATGTAATACAATCAATCTGTCTAACACAAAAATAAGAAGTCAAATTTAATAAATTTAGTTTAAACTGTTTTCCTTTTACGTAAAACAATATATACGAGTATACAAGTATGTACATAAATATATACATTTATTATATTATATATATATATATATAACTTTTAGCCAACTTTAAAAAGCAGGATGCATAAGACATTTTCACAGCATTTCTTTCTCTATTTTTCCTTAAACCATCATTTCTTTCTTGGTAACTTTCTTTTAAACATCGCTGTCTGATTTAAGCAGCGCGTTTCGTAGGCCCAACAATAATTTAATTATATATACATATATATATATATATATTAAGTACTAGATACTACTAAAAATTGTGAAATAAAAAATTTAAAAAACAAAAATATAATCCAACTCCAACAAATAATACTACTAAAAAGTTATAAACAATTATATTTTTATTTATTAATACTAAAGTAAAAGTATTTACAACAAATAAAAATGTTTGAAGTCGGTGCCAGCCCACATGGTAAACAAAGTTACCAAAAGTTAGTACCTCAACCGACTGCTAGGCGGCTAAACGGGATTTCCACATGTAATGCGGGATCTCAAGAACATATAAAAGAGAGCATCTCACCATTAAACCTCATTTTGAGTATCGCATTTTATTCTGATATTATATTTTTTGTAGATCTCATTTTATTGTAGTAAAACTTCTATTATCAATTTTTCATTGTTTGAAGTAGAATTTGCATTATACAAATTAAAGAATTTTTGTTTTTTTTTGTTTTTGTTTAACTTGTGTTAAACATTTGTTGTAAATACTTTTATTTTAGGTAATAAAATAAAATATAATTATTTGTCACTTTTTAGTACTATTATTTTTTGAAGTCGGTTTTTACTTTTATTCTTTAAATTATTTCATTATAAAAAAACACATTCAAATATATGTATATACATAATCGTACAACCTCAGAATCTCAAACCGTCTTTTTTTACTAGCAGTATATTTTATTTCCACACACTGGCCACAAAAATAAAAAGAAAGCATTAGATTATGTACCTAAGTTTTATTAATTTTAATCTGAAGCTATTTGAATTTCCATTTTATTTAAAAAAAATTAGCGTACACGTCTTTAACCTGGTTGTCCCCACCTCTATTTCAAATATTGATACAAATTCATAAAAATTTTCTTAAGAGATTGGGCTGAGAAAAATACGTATTTCACGTCGTAATAACGATAAATTTAATGAGGAGATTATTGTATTTGAACGCATTGAATAATTTTTGAAATTTGAAACACTACTTTTTTGAGATCCAGAGAATTTTGTAAGTTTGAAATGTAAGAATCACCATTTAAGTCGTACTTACACCAGAAAAAAAGATAAATCGGTCCATTAATTTTCGAATTTTGAATCTCCCCCATTCTGGGGTCCTGGGCACATACTCCGAAATTTTTCATGGCCTACAATCCAACTTGGTTCCACCTTGCGAGTTTCATATAGTTTGGTTGAGCGATTCACATACGTTTCATACGCAGAACCGAATCGTATTCTTTATTATTCTTAAGTAATTTATTAATTTACGTGTTTTTCAACCATCTATTTTATCCTATTCAGAAAAAAATTATTAGTATGATATACAGACAGATTAAATATTAGGGAAGTTATTCAAATATATCAGCTATACAAGTAACAAGGACAAAAATGATTACATCAGAAAACGTTTATACTTAATCGTTAACTTACGTAAACTATCACTTAAAATTAACCATACCAGGTTTGTCCCAAAAATAAGGGTACTGATTTTTTATTTAATTATCAAACCCTCCTGAATGTTACCGAAGACAACGTTAATGACATGAGCATATTTTACTCGGATTCTTGCTTGACCAGCGTACCGAATTGATGCGCCGGAAACGGAAAAGTTCCGCCGTTATATTCTGAATCATCGGTACCATTTTGTTGATCCTCAAAGAAATGTTCTCAAACCGTTGACACTAACGGGAGGTCACTCAAATTAAATTCTTCCAAAATGGCTCAAAAAAGTTTTATCTATAGAGCACTGATGGCTGTAAATTTTATAAAAAATATTTTTGAAAATGAAGGATTTTTTCCGAGAATTAAATTTTTGAATTTTTCTACAGATATCGAAGAAAATTGAGCTTTAGAAATATGAACAAATTTATTAAGTTATTTAAAATTCCACAGCTTTTAACTGGATCAGATTTTAGGGATGGCAGATATTCAATATTATTTCCGATCGGTTTTTGTGTCATATCTCGAAAATCCGTCGATCAACAGAGCTGATATTCGGTATAAATATTTATCTAAATATAATCGAACCTTCGCCTGATTTTCAACCCCATCGGAGAAGCAGTCGCGATACCCTATTTTTTTGTTTTTTTTTTTTAATTTTTTATTTATTTTACTAAAATAATAATTTTTTGCAACAAAATCGTGCTAAATTATTGATATAAATAATTATCCCGACAAATAAACGTGTAAATCACAAAAAAAAGGGGTTGAATGAGACTCGTACTTAAAACATAACTTTTTGTAACTTTCATTTTCAAAATTGAAAATCCAACTGTATCCTAGCATTAATGTAGGTAACATGAGAACTTTTTAAAAAAGGAAGTTCCATGATCAAAGTTAGAAGACAACGATCATCTGCACCCAGTTCGTGTTACCGAAAACCGCTATCGTACTCACTGCATACACCAATTGCTGCTTGCAGGGGAGGCGAGATAAATTCCATTATTGTTTTATAAATACTAAAGACGGTAAAAACGGATTATCCCGTCTCCTTTCGGGTCTCACAAAGGCTCATTGCTGCAGTCAATACCGTCCGTACTGCTTGCACCGCTTCAGTTCATCGGATCCACTTGTTGGCAAACAAAATTTAGACAAAGATTTGTTGAAATTGTAGCGACACGGTAAAACGATAAATGAATTGCTTTTGCGGTGGATGAATTCCTCGGTCACGCCGATAGATTGCACATGATTACCGAAAAACCGATGGTGATGACACCCGAAGACACTGAAACATTTAACAGGGCTACCGAGTGTTTTCTGTCATTTTGGGTTTAATGACGATCGAGTACGTCATCACTCGCATACCTTCACGGTTTTTTTGGTAACAAGTTAATATAAACTGTAAGCGCATCGAGCATATTCCAGTATTTTTTCATAACTCCGCAGATACGATAGCCACCACATAGTTCAAGCTTTGAATAAATACAAGAACGATGCAAAAATAAACTGCATCGCCAACAAATCCGAGCGATTACAGTCACTGTCCATCGGTTAGTTGCGGTTCTTGGACTCTACAGATTCTTTCATAACTGGAAAAACTTGTAGATAATCTGGCAAAAGACTTTCTGGATAATGACGCCGTATTTAAAATACTTTTTTTAGGGCGAAAAACGGTTGGACGTTATCAAACTAATAAGGTTGTTACATAAAATTAAAACTTAAAAATACTATCACAGGAAACAAAATCCGGAATGGGTGTAAAAGGCCCATTCTCGGATAACAAAAACACTAACATGTAACTTAAAACTACGTTAAAAACTATCATATTAAAAATAAATAAAACTTAAAACTAAAAAAGGACATGAAACTTAAAACTATTATGTTTAAAGTCTTACAACTAATATCACAAAAATCTTACAACTATCACAGACGAATTTAAAAAATGAATATATATATAAAAAAATTCCGATAGGGAGTGTAAAAGGAAGTAGTTCTCTGTCGATTGCGGATAGGACACACGAGTACCTGTTTACAAGAGGACAAGTACCTCTATGCGCACGATGCAACTGCCGCGTAACTGTGCGCCACATACTCGTGGACTGCATATGTTATGCGGCATTGCGTCGTAAATTTAAACTACCCAGAAACATCCGTGGTATCGTGTGTAATGATAGAGGTTTTAAACTGGATGTTTTTGTTTTTGCGTAGTATAGGGTTAATACAAAAAATTTAATTACTCTAGTCCTATGTATTGTTTTTGCTATCCGAGTAGCGAGCCTTTTAAAATACTTTGCTTCCCGCTATCCGAGAAAAGGGATTGTTTAATCCGTAAAGGCGTCTATCCCCATGAATACATAACCGATGTACGCAAGTTTTTCGAAACCCATTTTCCATCACAGTCGGCATTCTATAGTACGCTAAGAGAGAACATTACAGATGAAGAGTACGCCTATGCTCAAAATATGTGGAAAACGTTTGACTGCAAGACGTTAGGCGATTACCACGATATTTACCTTCTTAGCGATGTATTACTGTTGGCAGACATCTGAGAATTTTCGAAGAACGTCTATGCATACTATAGTTTTCACCCGTCACTTTTTTCTACCCCCCACTTTGTCAGGAATGCCATGTTAAAATTTACCCGCCAAAAACTCGAACTGCTGATTGATATCGATATGCATCTGTTTGTTGCAAAAGGCACAAGAGGTGGTTTGGCGATGATTTCAAGTAGGTACCCAAAGGCGAACAAACCAATTATTCCAGACTAGTATGGCCCATCAAACCCCACCTCCTGGGTCCAATACCTTGATTGCAATAATTTATATAGGACAGGCACGGTTCAGCCCTTTCGCCATACCAATTTTTGGTGGTGAATGAAGAGGTGATTGACAGTCTCGATATTAACACTATAGACGTTTGTGGTGAAAAAGGTTATATCATGGAAGTAAATCTTGAGTATCCAAAAGAATTACACGATCGTCACAAGGACTATCCGCTTGCACCAAAATGTTCAATATCAAAAAGACATGTTATCTCCTTATTTGAAAAATATACAGGTGTGCAGTGAAAAAACTGACAACATTGTATGACAAAGAACGTTACGTATTACATTACAGGAACCTTAAGTAGTACACCCGACTTGAATTCAGAGTGAAAAAATTCAGTTTTGGAATTCTCCCGGTCGCCTTGGCTAAACCCTTAGATCGAATTCAATACTGAAAAACGTGCACAAGCAAGAGACAGTTCTGAAAAGAACCTTTTTAAGTTGATGAATAACGCGTCCTTTTTCGAAGTACGCAAGTCCTTAGAAAACGTACGAAACAGAATAGACTTCCAACTGGTTACTAACGAACGTAAACTGGATAAGTTGATTGCAAAACCAATAGTTAAGGCTTGCTATGTTTATAACACTGAGGTCGTCGGGGTAAGTTTGAAGAAAACGGAAATATTTCTTAATCGCCCGATGTACGTTGAATTCACCATTCAATTTACTGGACATTAGTAAAATGATTATGTACGAATTCCATTATAATTACATGGTAGAAAAGCACGGTCTCAGCATAAAGCTTCTAATGACCGATACGGATAGTCTAATGTATCACATCGTGACATAACGTTTACGACGATATTCTTCATGATATTGATAGGTTTCATACTTCGGATTACCCCCGCGATTATATTTGTTTTAGTAAAAGGAACCGGATTTTTAAAGACAGTAGAAAAATTATAAGCAACAAGGAGCATGAATACCGGTATACCGAGAATAATGGGATAAGACGACGCGTTAAGACATCTTAAGGATTGTAAACATAATTTTTCGGACGCTAAATAAATTCTACGAAAAATAATACGATCAAACAACCGGTCGGTACACCTATACCGAATGGATTGTAAAAATGTCTGAGATAAAGATAAATTTTCGATTCACAACGATTAAAATTAAAATAAAAGTTATCAATTACTACGGTAAGCGATTTTATTTTTAAATTATTAAATATTAAATGGCAGTTTCAAATTAAACTTTTACCGAAGAATTTTCACGGCAAATTATCTGTTCCTTGATTACCGGTATCTGTATTATTAATTGAGCCGCCATAAAATATTACGAAACTATTTAAGGATGTGTTCGAATATAAATCGGTCAACATCGCGTTTATTACGTTCATTTGTGTGGTATCGTGTTATCGTTTTTTATAAACTTTTTGTATCAGTAAAACTGAAATACGTTCAAATCTTGGTTTTTGTGTTACCTGTAAAATTTGGATATTTTGTTTTACCAAGATGTTTGTACTTACCGTTCGTGTATATTGTTACTACGAGATGATTTATAAAATTTGATTTTTTTAAATTGTGCGCAGACTGTATGTTTTATCGTATCGGGAGAATACACATCCGATATAAAAACATTTTTTGTACAAGTGTCTCACAGAAACTGAAAATCCTGAAATACAGATATTTATAATATAAAAACCGGAAAAGAGTTCCATAATTCGAGTACGCCAGGAAAGTTAAACTCTAGCTTCGTCCTCGACAGACTAAGTGGAAATTAAAGTATATAAGCGTGCAAGTAAAGAACTAAAATACTGCTCTACCTTTCAGTAAAATTTTCGGGTACGCGACTGATTGTGACTGTACCATCTCACCCTCTTATTAAAATTAAATGGCATCAACGATCGATTTGTAAGTATCTCAAGATATCAAGCGAAACAGAAAATATGATGTAAACCCAAATGACTTCTTTGTACGCCTATTAAATTACATATACACTTTTTTTTTAAATGAAAAGTACATAAAATTTTATTTCATTAATAACTTCTGTTAATTTCTCAAACAATTTTTTTTCATTATAGAATTATTGTTTATCGTAAAAACGTTTTTATAATCAGAGGTTAAGAATAATAAATAAATCTAAATTAAATTAAAGAAAAGTTAAAAACAAAAATATTAAGTCTGATTCGAACCGATATACCTTCCCCTTGTAAGATCCAAACATTTCAATAATTAAAATTTTATTTGGCTAAAACTCTAGAACTAATGGAAATAAGTATCACTGATATATTGTTGAAAAGCTGTTAATGAGGGCTTATTACTGCGATTAAGAAAAAGTCGAAAATCCAAAGAAATTTGGATTTTGGGCTTTTTTGGACACTTTTGGTACAATCGATTGCAATCAAAAGGGGAGGTGCACAACTAAATGTTACAACAGACCTAAATCCAAAATTTCAACATCCTACGGCTAATCGTTTTTGAATTATGTGAGATACATACGTCACGCCGAAACTAGTCAAAATGGATTCAAGGATGTTCAAAATGGATATTTTCGTTGAAATCTGAAAACGGACATTTTTCGCAATCACAATACTTTACTTCGTACAAGGAAGTAAAAAGGCAAAAATTATATTTATCATCCCCATACCCATCACCGAATGAAATCTTCAAAATACATAGCCTAACTCGTGCGCTAACGTAATACGATTACTAAAAGTATGTCTGAGTTCAGAGACGAAAAATGGAGAATTAAAGATTTTTGCATCCACCTCTTTTGGAGAGGGAAGTTGAATAAGACCAAACACCATCAGAAAGTGTCTTAGCTACCTAAGGAGCTTTAAATTAAGTGAAAAATTTTACCTACTCTTAAAGAATATTTTGAAATACGAGACCAGCAAAGTCTCGTATCTCAAAATCTAAAAAAAAGTTTCAATTTTTGTTTTAAAAATAGATTTAATATTTTTTTAAACTTCACATTATTTTACAATTATTTAGTATTATATTTAATTGAAAGTAAAATATACTTATAAAAAAACGGCCAGTATGAAAATAGCTGATCTTAAGGAACGCAATGATAAATAAAAAAAATACCATAAGCTTTCCAAATAATTTCTTGACTTCTTGTACGAAATATATTATACATCGGAATATCAGACTATCGTAACGCCGTAAGAAACTATTAAAAGCAATGATGCTGGCAAAACAAAACTTAAATCGTCAATGCCAACTATGTAATATTTTTTAAATCTTCTACGTCGTTTGAAAAACTTAAACTGGACCGACAGAAAAAATTCCTGTATAAAATAAAAAAGAATCATCGATTAGACTTAAACATACGTAGCAAAAATAATATATAGGTAAAAAAAACGCACAAGTCAATTTTTCACATCTATCTCCCTGGAGACATAGCAGCATTCCCTCGATATTTCTCCAACTCAGATTCAATTTACTCGTAAAAAATAAAAATGTAATACAATCAATCTGTCTAACACAAAAATAAGAAGTCAAATTTAATAAATTTAGTTTAAACTGTTTTCCTTTTACGTAAAACAATATATACGAGTATACAAGTATGTACATAAATATATACATTTATTATATTATATATATATATATATAACTTTTAGCCAACTTTAAAAAGCAGGATGCATAAGACATTTTCACAGCATTTCTTTCTCTATTTTTCCTTAAACCATCATTTCTTTCTTGGTAACTTTCTTTTAAACATCGCTGTCTGATTTAAGCAGCGCGTTTCGTAGGCCCAACAATAATTTAATTATATATACATATATATATATATATATTAAGTACTAGATACTACTAAAAATTGTGAAATAAAAAATTTAAAAAACAAAAATATAATCCAACTCCAACAAATAATACTACTAAAAAGTTATAAACAATTATATTTTTATTTATTAATACTAAAGTAAAAGTATTTACAACAAATAAAAATGTTTGAAGTCGGTGCCAGCCCACATGGTAAACAAAGTTACCAAAAGTTAGTACCTCAACCGACTGCTAGGCGGCTAAACGGGATTTCCACATGTAATGCGGGATCTCAAGAACATATAAAAGAGAGCATCTCACCATTAAACCTCATTTTGAGTATCGCATTTTATTCTGATATTATATTTTTTGTAGATCTCATTTTATTGTAGTAAAACTTCTATTATCAATTTTTCATTGTTTGAAGTAGAATTTGCATTATACAAATTAAAGAATTTTTGTTTTTTTTTGTTTTTGTTTAACTTGTGTTAAACATTTGTTGTAAATACTTTTATTTTAGGTAATAAAATAAAATATAATTATTTGTCACTTTTTAGTACTATTATTTTTTGAAGTCGGTTTTTACTTTTATTCTTTAAATTATTTCATTATAAAAAAACACATTCAAATATATGTATATACATAATCGTACAACCTCAGAATCTCAAACCGTCTTTTTTTACTAGCAGTATATTTTATTTCCACACACTGGCCACAAAAATAAAAAGAAAGCATTAGATTATGTACCTAAGTTTTATTAATTTTAATCTGAAGCTATTTGAATTTCCATTTTATTTAAAAAAAATTAGCGTACACGTCTTTAACCTGGTTGTCCCCACCTCTATTTCAAATATTGATACAAATTCATAAAAATTTTCTTAAGAGATTGGGCTGAGAAAAATACGTATTTCACGTCGTAATAACGATAAATTTAATGAGGAGATTATTGTATTTGAACGCATTGAATAATTTTTGAAATTTGAAACACTACTTTTTTGAGATCCAGAGAATTTTGTAAGTTTGAAATGTAAGAATCACCATTTAAGTCGTACTTACACCAGAAAAAAAGATAAATCGGTCCATTAATTTTCGAATTTTGAATCTCCCCCATTCTGGGGTCCTGGGCACATACTCCGAAATTTTTCATGGCCTACAATCCAACTTGGTTCCACCTTGCGAGTTTCATATAGTTTGGTTGAGCGATTCACATACGTTTCATACGCAGAACCGAATCGTATTCTTTATTATTCTTAAGTAATTTATTAATTTACGTGTTTTTCAACCATCTATTTTATCCTATTCAGAAAAAAATTATTAGTATGATATACAGACAGATTAAATATTAGGGAAGTTATTCAAATATATCAGCTATACAAGTAACAAGGACAAAAATGATTACATCAGAAAACGTTTATACTTAATCGTTAACTTACGTAAACTATCACTTAAAATTAACCATACCAGGTTTGTCCCAAAAATAAGGGTACTGATTTTTTATTTAATTATCAAACCCTCCTGAATGTTACCGAAGACAACGTTAATGACATGAGCATATTTTACTCGGATTCTTGCTTGACCAGCGTACCGAATTGATGCGCCGGAAACGGAAAAGTTCCGCCGTTATATTCTGAATCATCGGTACCATTTTGTTGATCCTCAAAGAAATGTTCTCAAACCGTTGACACTAACGGGAGGTCACTCAAATTAAATTCTTCCAAAATGGCTCAAAAAAGTTTTATCTATAGAGCACTGATGGCTGTAAATTTTATAAAAAATATTTTTGAAAATGAAGGATTTTTTCCGAGAATTAAATTTTTGAATTTTTCTACAGATATCGAAGAAAATTGAGCTTTAGAAATATGAACAAATTTATTAAGTTATTTAAAATTCCACAGCTTTTAACTGGATCAGATTTTAGGGATGGCAGATATTCAATATTATTTCCGATCGGTTTTTGTGTCATATCTCGAAAATCCGTCGATCAACAGAGCTGATATTCGGTATAAATATTTATCTAAATATAATCGAACCTTCGCCTGATTTTCAACCCCATCGGAGAAGCAGTCGCGATACCCTATTTTTTTTGTTTTTTTTTTTTTAATTTTTTATTTATTTTACTAAAATAATAATTTTTTGCAACAAAATCGTGCTAAATTATTGAAATAAATAATTATCCCGACAAATAAACGTGTAAATCACAAAAAAAGGGGTTGAATGAGACTCGTACTTAAAACATAACTTTTTGTAACTTTCATTTTCAAAATTGAAAATCCAACTGTATCCTAGCATTAATGTAGGTAACATGAGAACTTTTTAAAAAAGGAAGTTCCATGATCAAAGTTAGAAGACAACGATCATCTGCACCCAGTTCGTGTTACCGAAAACCGCTATCGTACTCACTGCATACACCAATTGCTGCTTGCAGGGGAGGCGAGATAAATTCCATTATTGTTTTATAAATACTAAAGACGGTAAAAACGGATTATCCCGTCTCCTTTCGGGTCTCACAAAGGCTCATTGCTGCAGTCAATACCGTCCGTACTGCTTGCACCGCTTCAGTTCATCGGATCCACTTGTTGGCAAACAAAATTTAGACAAAGATTTGTTGAAATTGTAGCGACACGGTAAAACGATAAATGAATTGCTTTTGCGGTGGATGAATTCCTCGGTCACGCCGATAGATTGCACATGATTACCGAAAAACCGATGGTGATGACACCCGAAGACACTGAAACATTTAACAGGGCTACCGAGTGTTTTCTGTCATTTTGGGTTTAATGACGATCGAGTACGTCATCACTCGCATACCTTCACGGTTTTTTTGGTAACAAGTTAATATAAACTGTAAGCGCATCGAGCATATTCCAGTATTTTTTCATAACTCCGCAGATACGATAGCCACCACAGAGTTCAAGCTTTGAATAAATACAAGAACGATGCAAAAATAAACTGCATCGCCAACAAATCCGAGCGATTACAGTCACTGTCCATCGGTTAGTTGCGGTTCTTGGACTCTACAGATTCTTTCATAACTGGAAAAACTTGTAGATAATCTGGCAAAAGACTTTCTGGATAATGACGCCGTATTTAAAATACTTTTTTTAGGGCGAAAAACGGTTGGACGTTATCAAACTAATAAGGTTGTTACATAAAATTAAAACTTAAAACTACTATCACAGGAAACAAAATCCGGAATGGGTGTAAAAGGCCCATTCTCGGATAACAAAAACACTAACATGTAACTTAAAACTACGTTAAAAACTATCATATTAAAAATAAATAAAACTTAAAACTAAAAAAGGACATGAAACTTAAAACTATTATGTTTAAAGTCTTACAACTAATATCACAAAAATCTTACAACTATCACAGACGAATTTAAAAAATGAATATATATATAAAAAAATTCCGATAGGGAGTGTAAAAGGAAGTAGTTCTCTGTCGATTGCGGATAGGACACACGAGTACCTGTTTACAAGAGGACAAGTACCTCTATGCGCACAATGCAACTGCCGCGTAACTGTGCGCCACATACTCGTGGACTGCATATGTTATGCGGCATTGCGTCGTAAATTTAAACTACCCAGAAACATCCGTGGTATCGTGTGTAATGATAGAGGTTTTAAACTGGATGTTTTTGTTTTTGCGTAGTATAGGGTTAATACAAAAAATTTAATTACTCTAGTCCTATGTATTGTTTTTGCTATCCGAGTAGCGAGCCTTTTAAAATACTTTGCTTCCCGCTATCCGAGAAAAGGGATTGTTTAATCCGTAAAGGCGTCTATCCCCATGAATACATAACCGATGTACGCAAGTTTTTCGAAACCCATTTTCCATCACAGTCGGCATTCTATAGTACGCTAAGAGAGAACATTACAGATGAAGAGTACGCCTATGCTCAAAATATGTGGAAAACGTTTGACTGCAAGACGTTAGGCGATTACCACGATATTTACCTTCTTAGCGATGTATTACTGTTGGCAGACATCTGAGAATTTTCGAAGAACGTCTATGCATACTATAGTTTTCACCCGTCACTTTTTTCTACCCCCCACTTTGTCAGGAATGCCATGTTAAAATTTACCCGCCAAAAACTCGAACTGCTGATTGATATCGATATGCATCTGTTTGTTGCAAAAGGCACAAGAGGTGGTTTGGCGATGATTTCAAGTAGGTACCCAAAGGCGAACAAACCAATTATTCCAGACTAGTATGGCCCATCAAACCCCACCTCCTGGGTCCAATACCTTGATTGCAATAATTTATATAGGACAGCCATGGTTCAGCCCTTTCGCCATACCAATTTTTGGTGGTGAATGAAGAGGTGATTGACAGTCTCGATATTAACACTATAGACGTTTGTGGTGAAAAAGGTTATATCATGGAAGTAAATCTTGAGTATCCAAAAGAATTACACGATCGTCACAAGGACTATCCGCTTGCACCAAAATGTTCAATATCAAAAAGACATGTTATCTCCTTATTTGAAAAATATACAGGTGTGCAGTGAAAAAACTGACAACATTGTATGACAAAGAACGTTACGTATTACATTACAGGAACCTTAAGTAGTACACCCGACTTGAATTCAGAGTGAAAAAATTCAGTTTTGGAATTCTCCCGGTCGCCTTGGCTAAACCCTTAGATCGAATTCAATACTGAAAAACGTGCACAAGCAAGAGACAGTTCTGAAAAGAACCTTTTTAAGTTGATGAATAACGCGTCCTTTTTCGAAGTACGCAAGTCCTTAGAAAACGTACGAAACAGAATAGACTTCCAACTGGTTACTAACGAACGTAAACTGGATAAGTTGATTGCAAAACCAATAGTTAAGGCTTGCTATGTTTATAACACTGAGGTCGTCGGGGTAAGTTTGAAGAAAACGGAAATATTTCTTAATCGCCCGATGTACGTTGAATTCACCATTCAATTTACTGGACATTAGTAAAATGATTATGTACGAATTCCATTATAATTACATGGTAGAAAAGCACGGTCTCAGCATAAAGCTTCTAATGACCGATACGGATAGTCTAATGTATCACATCGTGACATAACGTTTACGACGATATTCTTCATGATATTGATAGGTTTCATACTTCGGATTACCCCCGCGATTATATTTGTTTTAGTAAAAGGAACCGGATTTTTAAAGACAGTAGAAAAATTATAAGCAACAAGGAGCATGAATACCGGTATACCGAGAATAATGGGATAAGACGACGCGTTAAGACATCTTAAGGATTGTAAACATAATTTTTCGGACGCTAAATAAATTCTACGAAAAATAATACGATCAAACAACCGGTCGGTACACCTATACCGAATGGATTGTAAAAATGTCTGAGATAAAGATAAATTTTCGATTCACAACGATTAAAATTAAAATAAAAGTTATCAATTACTACGGTAAGCGATTTTATTTTTAAATTATTAAATATTAAATGGCAGTTTCAAATTAAACTTTTACCGAAGAATTTTCACGGCAAATTATCTGTTCCTTGATTACCGGTATCTGTATTATTAATTGAGCCGCCATAAAATATTACGAAACTATTTAAGGATGTGTTCGAATATAAATCGGTCAACATCGCGTTTATTACGTTCATTTGTGTGGTATCGTGTTATCGTTTTTTATAAACTTTTTGTATCAGTAAAACTGAAATACGTTCAAATCTTGGTTTTTGTGTTACCTGTAAAATTTGGATATTTTGTTTTACCAAGATGTTTGTACTTACCGTTCGTGTATATTGTTACTACGAGATGATTTATAAAATTTGATTTTTTTAAATTGTGCGCAGACTGTATGTTTTATCGTATCGGGAGAATACACATCCGATATAAAAACATTTTTTGTACAAGTGTCTCACAGAAACTGAAAATCCTGAAATACAGATATTTATAATATAAAAACCGGAAAAGAGTTTCATAATTCGAGTACGCCAGGAAAGTTAAACTCTAGCTTCGTCCTCGACAGACTAAGTGGAAATTAAAGTATATAAGCGTGCAAGTAAAGAACTAAAATACTGCTCTACCTTTCAGTAAAATTTTCGGGTACGCGACTGATTGTGACTGTACCATCTCACCCTCTTATTAAAATTAAATGGCATCAACGATCGATTTGTAAGTATCTCAAGATATCAAGCGAAACAGAAAATATGATGTAAACCCAAATGACTTCTTTGTACGCCTATTAAATTACATATACACTTTTTTTTTAAATGAAAAGTACATAAAATTTTATTTCATTAATAACTTCTGTTAATTTCTCAAACAATTTTTTTTCATTATAGAATTATTGTTTATCGTAAAAACGTTTTTATAATCAGAGGTTAAGAATAATAAATAAATCTAAATTAAATTAAAGAAAAGTTAAAAACAAAAATATTAAGTCTGATTCGAACCGATATACCTTCCCCTTGTAAGATCCAAACATTTCAATAATTAAAATTTTATTTGGCTAAAACTCTAGAACTAATGGAAATAAGTATCACTGATATATTGTTGAAAAGCTGTTAATGAGGGCTTATTACTGCGATTAAGAAAAAGTCGAAAATCCAAAGAAATTTGGATTTTGGGCTTTTTTGGACACTTTTGGTACAATCGATTGCAATCAAAAGGGGAGGTGCACAACTAAATGTTACAACAGACCTAAATCCAAAATTTCAACATCCTACGGCTAATCGTTTTTGAATTATGTGAGATACATACGTCACGCCGAAACTAGTCAAAATGGATTCAAGGATGTTCAAAATGGATATTTTCGTTGAAATCTGAAAACGGACATTTTTCGCAATCACAATACTTTACTTCGTACAAGGAAGTAAAAAGGCAAAAATTATATTTATCATCCCCATACCCATCACCGAATGAAATCTTCAAAATACATAGCCTAACTCGTGCGCTAACGTAATACGATTACTAAAAGTATGTCTGAGTTCAGAGACGAAAAATGGAGAATTAAAGATTTTTGCATCCACCTCTTTTGGAGAGGGAAGTTGAATAAGACCAAACACCATCAGAAAGTGTCTTAGCTACCTAAGGAGCTTTAAATTAAGTGAAAAATTTTACCTACTCTTAAAGAATATTTTGAAATACGAGACCAGCAAAGTCTCGTATCTCAAAATCTAAAAAAAAGTTTCAATTTTTGTTTTAAAAATAGATTTAATATTTTTTTAAACTTCACATTATTTTACAATTATTTAGTATTATATTTAATTGAAAGTAAAATATACTTATAAAAAAACGGCCAGTATGAAAATAGCTGATCTTAAGGAACGCAATGATAAATAAAAAAAATACCATAAGCTTTCCAAATAATTTCTTGACTTCTTGTACGAAATATATTATACATCGGAATATCAGACTATCGTAACGCCGTAAGAAACTATTAAAAGCAATGATGCTGGCAAAACAAAACTTAAATCGTCAATGCCAACTATGTAATATTTTTTAAATCTTCTACGTCGTTTGAAAAACTTAAACTGGACCGACAGAAAAAATTCCTGTATAAAATAAAAAAGAATCATCGATTAGACTTAAACATACGTAGCAAAAATAATATATAGGTAAAAAAAACGCACAAGTCAATTTTTCACATCTATCTCCCTGGAGACATAGCAGCATTCCCTCGATATTTCTCCAACTCAGATTCAATTTACTCGTAAAAAATAAAAATGTAATACAATCAATCTGTCTAACACAAAAATAAGAAGTCAAATTTAATAAATTTAGTTTAAACTGTTTTCCTTTTACGTAAAACAATATATACGAGTATACAAGTATGTACATAAATATATACATTTATTATATTATATATATATATATATATAACTTTTAGCCAACTTTAAAAAGCAGGATGCATAAGACATTTTCACAGCATTTCTTTCTCTATTTTTCCTTAAACCATCATTTCTTTCTTGGCAACTTTCTTTTAAACATCGCTGTCTGATTTAAGCAGCGCGTTTCGTAGGCCCAACAATAATTTAATTATATATACATATATATATATATATATATATATATATATATATATATATTAAGTACTAGATACTACTAAAAATTGTGAAATAAAAAATTTAAAAAACAAAAATATAATCCAACTCCAACAAATAATACTACTAAAAAGTTATAAACAATTATATTTTTATTTATTAATACTAAAGTAAAAGTATTTACAACAAATAAAAATGTTTGAAGTCGGTGCCAGCCCACATGTTAAACAAAGTTACCAAAAGTTAGTACCTCAACCGACCGCTAGGCGGCTAAACGGGATTTCCACATGTAATGCGGGATCTCAAGAACATATAAAAGAGAGCATCTCACCATTAAACCTCATTTTGAGTATCGCATTTTATTCTGATATTATATTTTTTGTAGATCTCATTTTATTGTAGTAAAACTTCTATTATCAATTTTTCATTGTTTGAAGTAGAATTTGCATTATACAAATTAAAGAATTTTTGTTTTTTTTTGTTTTTGTTTAACTTGTGTTAAACATTTGTTGTAAATACTTTTATTTTAGGTAATAAAATAAAATATAATTATTTGTCACTTTTTAGTACTATTATTTTTTGAAGTCGGTTTTTACTTTTATTCTTTAAATTATTTCATTATAAAAAAACACATTCAAATATATGTATATACATAATCGTGCAACCTCAGAATCTCAAACCGTCTTTTTTTACTAGCAGTATATTTTATTTCCACACACTGGCCACAAAAATAAAAAGAAAGCATTAGATTATGTACCTAAGTTTTATTAATTTTAATCTGAAGCTATTTGAATTTCCATTTTATTTAAAAAAAATTAGCGTACACGTCTTTAACCTGGTTGTCCCCACCTCTATTTCAAATATTGATACAAATTCATAAAAATTTTCTTAAGAGATTGGGCTGAGAAAAATACGTATTTCACGTCGTAATAACGATAAATTTAATGAGGGGATTATTGTATTTGAACGCATTGAATAATTTTTGAAATTTGAAACACTACTTTTTTGAGATCCAGAGAATTTTGTAAGTTTGAAATGTAAGAATCACCATTTAAGTCGTACTTACACCAGAAAAAAAGATAAATCGGTCCATTAATTTTCGAATTTTGAATCTCCCCCATTCTGGGGTCCTGGGCACATACTCCGAAATTTTTCATGGCCTACAATCCAACTTGGTTCCACCTTGCGAGTTTCATATAGTTTGGTTGAGCGATTCACATACGTTTCATACGCAGAACCGAATCGTATTCTTTATTATTCTTAAGTAATTTATTAATTTACGTGTTTTTCAACCATCTATTTTATCCTATTCAGAAAAAAATTATTAGTATGATATACAGACAGATTAAATATTAGGGAAGTTATTCAAATATATCAGCTATACAAGTAACAAGGACAAAAATGATTACATCAGAAAACGTTTATACTTAATCGTTAACTTACGTAAACTATCACTTAAAATTAACCATACCAGGTTTGTCCCAAAAATAAGGGTACTGATTTTTTATTTAATTATCAAACCCTCCTGAATGTTACCGAAGACAACGTTAATGACATGAGCATATTTTACTCGGATTCTTGCTTGACCAGCGTACCGAATTGATGCGCCGGAAACGGAAAAGTTCCGCCGTTATATTGTGAATCATCGGTACCATTTTGTTGATCCTCAAAGAAATGTTCTCAAACCGTTGACACTAACGGGAGGTCACTCAAATTAAATTCTTCCAAAATGGCTCAAAAAAGTTTTATCTATAGAGCACTGATGGCTGTAAATTTTATAAAAAATATTTTTGAAAATGAAGGATTTTTTCCGAGAATTAAATTTTTGAATTTTTCTACAGATATCGAAGAAAATTGAGCTTTAGAAATATGAACAAATTTATTAAGTTATTTAAAATTCCACAGCTTTTAACTGGATCAGATTTTAGGGATGGCAGATATTCAATATTATTTCCGATCGGTTTTTGTGTCATATCTCGAAAATCCGTCGATCAACAGAGCTGATATTCGGTATAAATATTTATCTAAATATAATCGAACCTTCGCCTGATTTTCAACCCCATCGGAGAAGCAGTCGCGATACCCTATTTTTTTTGTTTTTTTTTTTTAATTTTTTATTTATTTTACTAAAATAATAATTTTTTGCAACAAAATCGTGCTAAATTATTGATATAAATAATTATCCCGACAAATAAACGTGTAAATCACAAAAAAAAGGGGTTGAATGAGACTCGTACTTAAAACATAACTTTTTGTAACTTTCATTTTCAAAATTGAAAATCCAACTGTATCCTAGCATTAATGTAGGTAACATGAGAACTTTTTAAAAAAGGAAGTTCCATGATCAAAGTTAGAAGACAACGATCATCTGCACCCAGTTCGTGTTACCGAAAACCGCTATCGTACTCACTGCATACACCAATTGCTGCTTGCAGGGGAGGCGAGATAAATTCCATTATTGTTTTATAAATACTAAAGACGGTAAAAACGGATTATCCCGTCTCCTTTCGGGTCTCACAAAGGCTCATTGCTGCAGTCAATACCGTCCGTACTGCTTGCACCGCTTCAGTTCATCGGATCCACTTGTTGGCAAACAAAATTTAGACAAAGATTTGTTGAAATTGTAGCGACACGGTAAAACGATAAATGAATTGCTTTTGCGGTGGATGAATTCCTCGGTCACGCCGATAGATTGCACATGATTACCGAAAAACCGATGGTGATGACACCCGAAGACACTGAAACATTTAACAGGGCTACCGAGTGTTTTCTGTCATTTTGGGTTTAATGACGATCGAGTACGTCATCACTCGCATACCTTCACGGTTTTTTTGGTAACAAGTTAATATAAACTGTAAGCGCATCGAGCATATTCCAGTATTTTTTCATAACTCCGCAGATACGATAGCCACCACATAGTTCAAGCTTTGAATAAATACAAGAACGATGCAAAAATAAACTGCATCGCCAACAAATCCGAGCGATTACAGTCACTGTCCATCGGTTAGTTGCGGTTCTTGGACTCTACAGATTCTTTCATAACTGGAAAAACTTGTAGATAATCTGGCAAAAGACTTTCTGGATAATGACGCCGTATTTAAAATACTTTTTTTAGGGCGAAAAACGGTTGGACGTTATCAAACTAATAAGGTTGTTACATAAAATTAAAACTTAAAAATACTATCACAGGAAACAAAATCCGGAATGGGTGTAAAAGGCCCATTCTCGGATAACAAAAACACTAACATGTAACTTAAAACTACGTTAAAAACTATCATATTAAAAATAAATAAAACTTAAAACTAAAAAAGGACATGAAACTTAAAACTATTATGTTTAAAGTCTTACAACTAATATCACAAAAATCTTACAACTATCACAGACGAATTTAAAAAATGAATATATATATAAAAAAATTCCGATAGGGAGTGTAAAAGGAAGTAGTTCTCTGTCGATTGCGGATAGGACACACGAGTACCTGTTTACAAGAGGACAAGTACCTCTATGCGCACGATGCAACTGCCGCGTAACTGTGCGCCACATACTCGTGGACTGCATATGTTATGCGGCATTGCGTCGTAAATTTAAACTACCCAGAAACATCCGTGGTATCGTGTGTAATGATAGAGGTTTTAAACTGGATGTTTTTGTTTTTGCGTAGTATAGGGTTAATACAAAAAATTTAATTACTCTAGTCCTATGTATTGTTTTTGCTATCCGAGTAGCGAGCCTTTTAAAATACTTTGCTTCCCGCTATCCGAGAAAAGGGATTGTTTAATCCGTAAAGGCGTCTATCCCCATGAATACATAACCGATGTACGCAAGTTTTTCGAAACCCATTTTCCATCACAGTCGGCATTCTATAGTACGCTAAGAGAGAACATTACAGATGAAGAGTACGCCTATGCTCAAAATATGTGGAAAACGTTTGACTGCAAGACGTTAGGCGATTACCACGATATTTACCTTCTTAGCGATGTATTACTGTTGGCAGACATCTGAGAATTTTCGAAGAACGTCTATGCATACTATAGTTTTCACCCGTCACTTTTTTCTACCCCCCACTTTGTCAGGAATGCCATGTTAAAATTTACCCGCCAAAAACTCGAACTGCTGATTGATATCGATATGCATCTGTTTGTTGCAAAAGGCACAAGAGGTGGTTTGGCGATGATTTCAAGTAGGTACCCAAAGGCGAACAAACCAATTATTCCAGACTAGTATGGCCCATCAAACCCCACCTCCTGGGTCCAATACCTTGATTGCAATAATTTATATAGGACAGGCACGGTTCAGCCCTTTCGCCATACCAATTTTTGGTGGTGAATGAAGAGGTGATTGACAGTCTCGATATTAACACTATAGACGTTTGTGGTGAAAAAGGTTATATCATGGAAGTAAATCTTGAGTATCCAAAAGAATTACACGATCGTCACAAGGACTATCCGCTTGCACCAAAATGTTCAATATCAAAAAGACATGTTATCTCCTTATTTGAAAAATATACAGGTGTGCAGTGAAAAAACTGACAACATTGTATGACAAAGAACGTTACGTATTACATTACAGGAACCTTAAGTAGTACACCCGACTTGAATTCAGAGTGAAAAAATTCAGTTTTGGAATTCTCCCGGTCGCCTTGGCTAAACCCTTAGATCGAATTCAATACTGAAAAACGTGCACAAGCAAGAGACAGTTCTGAAAAGAACCTTTTTAAGTTGATGAATAACGCGTCCTTTTTCGAAGTACGCAAGTCCTTAGAAAACGTACGAAACAGAATAGACTTCCAACTGGTTACTAACGAACGTAAACTGGATAAGTTGATTGCAAAACCAATAGTTAAGGCTTGCTATGTTTATAACACTGAGGTCGTCGGGGTAAGTTTGAAGAAAACGGAAATATTTCTTAATCGCCCGATGTACGTTGAATTCACCATTCAATTTACTGGACATTAGTAAAATGATTATGTACGAATTCCATTATAATTACATGGTAGAAAAGCACGGTCTCAGCATAAAGCTTCTAATGACCGATACGGATAGTCTAATGTATCACATCGTGACATAACGTTTACGACGATATTCTTCATGATATTGATAGGTTTCATACTTCGGATTACCCCCGCGATTATATTTGTTTTAGTAAAAGGAACCGGATTTTCAAAGACAGTAGAAAAATTATAAGCAACAAGGAGCATGAATACCGGTATACCGAGAATAATGGGATAAGACGACGCGTTAAGACATCTTAAGGATTGTAAACATAATTTTTCGGACGCTAAATAAATTCTACGAAAAATAATACGATCAAACAACCGGTCGGTACACCTATACCGAATGGATTGTAAAAATGTCTGAGATAAAGATAAATTTTCGATTCACAACGATTAAAATTAAAATAAAAGTTATCAATTACTACGGTAAGCGATTTTATTTTTAAATTATTAAATATTAAATGGCAGTTTCAAATTAAACTTTTACCGAAGAATTTTCACGGCAAATTATCTGTTCCTTGATTACCGGTATCTGTATTATTAATTGAGCCGCCATAAAATATTACGAAACTATTTAAGGATGTGTTCGAATATAAATCGGTCAACATCGCGTTTATTACGTTCATTTGTGTGGTATCGTGTTATCGTTTTTTATAAACTTTTTGTATCAGTAAAACTGAAATACGTTCAAATCTTGGTTTTTGTGTTACCTGTAAAATTTGGATATTTTGTTTTACCAAGATGTTTGTACTTACCGTTCGTGTATATTGTTACTATGAGATGATTTATAAAATTTGATTTTTTTAAATTGTGCGCAGACTGTATGTTTTATCGTATCGGAAGAATACACATCCGATATAAAAACATTTTTTGTACAAGTGTCTCACAGAAACTGAAAATCCTGAAATACAGATATTTATAATATAAAAACCGGAAAAGAGTTCCATAATTCGAGTACGCCAGGAAAGTTAAACTCTAGCTTCGTCCTCGACAGACTAAGTGGAAATTAAAGTATATAAGCGTGCAAGTAAAGAACTAAAATACTGCTCTACCTTTCAGTAAAATTTTCGGGTACGCGACTGATTGTGACTGTACCATCTCACCCTCTTATTAAAATTAAATGGCATCAACGATCGATTTGTAAGTATCTCAAGATATCAAGCGAAACAGAAAATATGATGTAAACCCAAATGACTTCTTTGTACGCCTATTAAATTACATATACACTTTTTTTTTAAATGAAAAGTACATAAAATTTTATTTCATTAATAACTTCTGTTAATTTCTCAAACAATTTTTTTTCATTATAGAATTATTGTTTATCGTAAAAACGTTTTTATAATCAGAGGTTAAGAATAATAAATAAATCTAAATTAAATTAAAGAAAAGTTAAAAACAAAAATATTAAGTCTGATTCGAACCGATATACCTTCCCCTTGTAAGATCCAAACATTTCAATAATTAAAATTTTATTTGGCTAAAACTCTAGAACTAATGGAAATAAGTATCACTGATATATTGTTGAAAAGCTGTTAATGAGGGCTTATTACTGCGATTAAGAAAAAGTAGAAAATCCAAAGAAATTTGGATTTTGGGCTTTTTTGGACACTTTTGGTACAATCGATTGCAATCAAAAGGGGAGGTGCACAACTAAATGTTACAACAGACCTAAATCCAAAATTTCAACATCCTACGGCTAATCGTTTTTGAATTATGTGAGATACATACGTCACGCCGAAACTAGTCAAAATGGATTCAAGGATGTTCAAAATGGATATTTTCGTTGAAATCTGAAAACGGACATTTTTCGCAATCACAATACTTTACTTCGTACAAGGAAGTAAAAAGGCAAAAATTATATTTATCATCCCCATACCCATCACCGAATGAAATCTTCAAAATACATAGCCTAACTCGTGCGCTAACGTAATGGAATCACACGATTACTAAAAGTATGTCTGAGTTCAGAGACGAAAAATGGAGAATTAAAGATTTTTGCATCCACCTCTTTTGGAGAGGGAAGTTGAATAAGACCAAACACCATCAGAAAGTGTCTTAGCTACCTAAGGAGCTTTAAATTAAGTGAAAAATTTTACCTACTCTTAAAGAATATTTTGAAATACGAGACCAGCAAAGTCTCGTATCTCAAAATCTAAAAAAAAGTTTCAATTTTTGTTTTAAAAATAGATTTAATATTTTTTTAAACTTCACATTATTTTACAATTATTTAGTATTATATTTAATTGAAAGTAAAATATACTTATAAAAAAACGGCCAGTATGAAAATAGCTGATCTTAAGGAACGCAATGATAAATAAAAAAATACCATAAGCTTTCCAAATAATTTCTTGACTTCTTGTACGAAATATATTATACATCGGAATATCAGACTATCGTAACGCCGTAAGAAACTATTAAAAGCAATGATGCTGGCAAAACAAAACTTAAATCGTCAATGCCAACTATGTAATATTTTTTAAATCTTCTACGTCGTTTGAAAAACTTAAACTGGACCGACAGAAAAAATTCCTGTATAAAATAAAAAAGAATCATCGATTAGACTTAAACATACGTAGCAAAAATAATATATAGGTAAAAAAAACGCACAAGTCAATTTTTCACATCTATCTCCCTGGAGACATAGCAGCATTCCCTCGATATTTCTCCAACTCAGATTCAATTTACTCGTAAAAAATAAAAATGTAATACAATCAATCTGTCTAACATAAAAATAAGAAGTCAAATTTAATAAATTTAGTTTAAACTGTTTTCCTTTTACGTAAAACAATATATACGAGTATACAAGTATGTACATAAATATATACATTTATTATATTATATATATATATATATAACTTTTAGCCAACTTTAAAAAGCAGGATGCATAAGACATTTTCACGGCATTTCTTTCTCTATTTTTCCTTAAACCATCATTTCTTTCTTGGTAACTTTCTTTTAAACATCGCTGTCTGATTTAAGCAGCGCGTTTCGTAGGCCTAACAATAATTTAATTATATATACATATATATATATATATATATATATTAAGTACTAGATACTACTAAAAATTGTGAAATAAAAAATTTAAAAAACAAAAATATAATCCAACTCCAACAAATAATACTACTAAAAAGTTATAAACAATTATATTTTTATTTATTAATACTAAAGTAAAAGTATTTACAACAAATAAAAATGTTTGAAGTCGGTGCCAGCCCACATGTTAAACAAAGTTACCAAAAGTTAGTACCTCAACCGACCGCTAGGCGGCTAAACGGGATTTCCACATGTAATGCGGGATCTCAAGAACATATAAAAGAGAGCATCTCACCATTAAACCTCATTTTGAGTATCGCATTTTATTCTGATATTATATTTTTTGTAGATCTCATTTTATTGTAGTAAAACTTCTATTATCAATTTTTCATTGTTTGAAGTAGAATTTGCATTATACAAATTAAAGAATTTTTGTTTTTTTTTGTTTTTGTTTAACTTGTGTTAAACATTTGTTGTAAATACTTTTATTTTAGGTAATAAAATAAAATATAATTATTTGTCACTTTTTAGTACTATTATTTTTTGAAGTCGGTTTTTACTTTTATTCTTTAAATTATTTCATTATAAAAAAACACATTCAAACATATGTATATACATAATCGTACAACCTCAGAATCTCAAACCGTCTTTTTTTACTAGCAGTATATTTTATTTCCACACACTGGCCACAAAAATAAAAAGAAAGCATTAGATTATGTACCTAAGTTTTATTAATTTTAATCTGAAGCAATTTGAATTTCCATTTTATTAAAAATAAACTAGCGTACACGTATTTAACCTGGTTGTCCCCACCTCTATTTCAAATATTGATACAAATTCATAAAAATTTTCTTAAGAGATTGGGCTGAGAAAAATACGTATTTCACGTCGTAATAACGATAAATTTAATGAGGAGATTATTGTATTTGAACGCATTGAATAATTTTTGAAATTTGAAACACTACTTTTTTGAGATCCAGAGAATTTTGTAAGTTTGAAATGTAAGAATCACCATTTAAGTCGTACTTACACCAGAAAAAAGATAAATCGGTCCATTAATTTTCGAATTTTGAATCTCCCCCATTCTGGGGTCCTGGGCACATACTCCGAAATTTTTCATGGCCTACAATCCAACTTGGTTCCACCTTCCGAGTTTCATATAGTTTGGTTGAGCGATTCACATACGTTTCATACGCAGAACCGAATCGTATTCTTTATTATTCTTAAGTAATTTATTAATTTACGAGTTTTTCAACCATCTATTTTATCCTATTCAGAAAAAAATTATTAGTATGATATACAGACAGATTAAATATTAGGGAAGTTATTCAAATATATCAGCTATACAAGTAACAAGGACAAAAATGATTACATCAGAAAACGTTTATACTTAATCGTTAACTTACGTAAACTATCACTTAAAATTAACCATACCAGGTTTGTCCCAAAAATAAGGGTACTGATTTTTTATTTAATTATGTATTGGACTTACCAGAAATTACAAGTTATCTTTTTCAAGAAATGACCATTGGGAAGTTACACAGCGGTTCCAACGTTTCTTTCACTGTTCATAGCATTACAGGAATTCATTTTAAGTGTGTGCAGCTCATCGTTCGCAGTTTTTTTTTATGTTTTCTATCGTCCCGAAACAATGACCTTGCAACTTCAATTTCAACTTAGGCAAGAGTAGAAATCACACGGAGCGAGATCTGGGCTGTAGCAAGGTTATGGAAGTAGGGGAGTGTTCTTATTCCCCAGAAATTCTCGAATTGAAAGTAAAGTATGAGCCGGCGCGTTATCGTAGTGCAACACCCAATCTTATGCATTGTCCTTTCGGACTCGCTGGACTCGTTTTCGAAGTCTTTATTATTTTAAATACCCAACTATTATTATTTTTAACAATATAGGAATGCTATTTGATTAAATTGCACGAACGGAAAAGATAAGATTACAAGTTTTCTTATAACAACTACTTAAATCTAACTCCGTACCTACATCTAATGTATTGCAGCCGGCTACCTAAAATTGGTTCTGTGCGCTTTAATTTTGCTTCCGACGTTTAATATGAGTGTTTGGAATTTTCGGACTAACGAACGCGATGTCATTCTACCGGAAACCAGGACATGTCACAACGAACACGCTACACGTCTTTACGAAACCGACGGTGTAGTATTTGGCGGTCAAAAGTCGATACGGATGTCCGTACGTGGCTGAAGAAACTCGTACCTCAGCTTCGTGACTCTCATGCATGTTCTATATATAGCCAAACGTTTCGACGATCAAATGTTACTAGGCGTCACAGAATAGGGTAACAGTCCGAATACAGTAGTAGACTGGATTAATTTCATTAGAAAAATGTGTTTCAACTGTTCGAAATCAATCAGACGCTACTCTAAAGGTGTACAAATCATGCCAGTCGCGTCTATCATAAACAATGAATTTTGGCGGCATTTTTTTTCTGAAAACGGCCAATGTTGGGTCGTGAAAACTGCTTCAAACCCTCCTGAATGCTACCGAAGACAACGTTAATGACATGAGCATATTTTACTCGGATTCTTGCTTGACCAGCGTACCGAATTGATGCGCCGGAAACGGAAAAGTTCCGCCGTTATATTGTGAATCATCGGTACCATTTTGTTGATCCTCAAAGAAATGTTCTCAAACCGTTGACACTAACGGGAGGTCACTCAAATTAAATTCTTCTAAAATGGCTCAAAAAAGTTTTATCTATAGAGCACTGATGGCGGTAAGTTTTATAAAAAATATTTTTGAAAATGAAGGATTTTTTCCGAGAATTAAATTTTTGAATTTTTCTACAGATATCGAAGAAAATTGAGCTTTAGAAATATGAACATATTTATTAAGTTATTTAAAATTCCACAGCTTTTAACTGGATCAGATTTTAGGGATGGCAGATATTCAATATTATTTCCGATCGGTTTTTGTGTCATATCTCGAAAATCCGTCGATCAACAGAGCTGATATTCGGTTCTGATTTCGCCTGATTTTCAACCCCATCGGAGAAGCAGTCGCGATACCCTATTTTTTTGTTTTTTTTTTTTTTAATTTTTTGATTTATTTTACTAAAATAATAATTTTTTTGCAACAAAATCGTGCTAAATTATTGAAATAAATAATTATCCCGACAAATAAACGTGTAAATCACAAAAACAACGTGGTTGAATGAGACTCGTACTTAAAACATAACTTTTTGTAACTTTAATTTTCATAATTGAAAATCCAACTGTATCCTAGCATTAATGTAGGTAACATGAGAACTTTTTAAAAAAGGATGATCAAAGTTAAGAAAAAACTTTTTTCAATCTCTGTAGCTTTACCTCTTTTTAAGTAGTTTGTGTTATATGAAGTAGCTGTTGAGCAGGGTATAAATTGGGACACATATCTTTTTTGTTAAATATTTTGATTTTTTTTAACAACTGCACTCTAAGTAAAGAATAATATCGATGATAAAAACTTAATCGAATGGGACCCAAAATATTTTACTAAGAATGTTAATTTTTTCTCAATTATACTTTTAATAATATAGAGGTAAAAAACTAATTTGATCAGGCTCAAATTCTTTTTCTGAATACTGACTGTTCTTTTTCGAAATTGTACTCTACATACCGCATACTTAATTCATTGATATTTAAAAACCAAACGAAGTATTTTAAATAAAATATATCAAGACCAAAGCCGGAAAATTTCTGCAGTTTTTTCTTTTAATCGGTTGATAACAGATCGTATTAATTATGATTATAATTTAAATATTATTTATTATAAATTGTTATGATGAATATATTATTTTGAACAAACCGTAAAATATCTCATTTCCTTTAATAAAGGATCCTTAGGTATCGTTTGGATTTTAGTTAATCTTGAAATATACTTTAGAATTCACAGTTGAAAAATTCTTTAAATTACACGCATCCGTCCTCGCTCTCTCAGTCTATCTCTTTCTCCCACACAAATACACGCCCAACTACCTAACATACGCAATTTATGTGTGCGCGCGCGCACACACACTCACACACACATAAATTCACTCATAATCACGCTCTATACGTCTCTTATCTTAGTCTATTTATCTCACGTGCATGCGCGCTACGCATAATCATGGATTAAATTGACCTAAATAGTCCCCGAACACGGTAATTAAATGTTCTTAATAAAACTTTTCTCTTTAGACCAATCAAATGACTTTTAATTACAAAATATTTAAAATCTAAAAGAAAATGTATGATAGAATATTTCTTTTAAATACTTGTAACTTTTTTTTAAGTTGAGAAAGCAGCTTTTTTATAAAAAATTATGAAGCAGACCGAGTGAGAGAAGATAAAAAGAAAGTTTAAGTCCGCTGGATTATAATGAGAATATAATAACCTAGGTAAAACCTAAAAGTTAGCGGTTAAAACAGGAATTTAAGAACTCGGTAACTAAGGACTTAGAATTTGATTGACGGTAAAAATATAGCCCAATTTAAGAAGGCCTACTTAGCATTATTGAATAAATAAACAGCTTAAAAATTATTTAAAAAAAAAAATCAAAAAAAGGTTATTTCAATAAAACGTAACGTCAATCGGTTCAATTTCTTTACAGTTTCGCCTTCTCGACGTATCGGTTCTTAAAAATGTATATATAATTTTAGTCTTACTATTCATTTAATTTTACATGAATCAAAGAGTATAAATCGATTCTAAAGAAAATTCAGATATTCTTTAATTAGTCCTAATGAAATATTATGAATTAATTTATCACGTTTTATTTTTTTAATTTTTTTTTTTGGGGGGAGAAATTTTGTTTCAAAAACTCAAAACTCCTACCTTCAGCAGTCAATTTCGGGCTTAAGGTTCACGTGAGAATATCGTAAACGTAACCGTAATAGCAGAAGTAAACAAACGGCTATTGAAGTCCAATAAAAAAAGTAATTAAATATGTCTTAACGGTTTTTAAATTCAACTTCTACAGTATCACCCCTGTTGGTATTTCCAAAGAAGGCGATTATATAAAATTCCACATATTATTTTTTACGAACAAAATAATTTTTAAATACAGTTTATCATACGAGGTGCGACAATAAAGTAATGAGACTGATTTTTCTTTGCAAGATGTGGCAACTCTGCAGCTTGCGTGGGCACACCATCTTTGACCTTGATCTATAAACTACTTTTAGTCCAAGCGGCACATTGATACAATTGCTCAGTCGTGATTTGTGCTGTAATAAGTGAACACGTGTTTGTGTCTCTCTTCACAGAAATGAAACCGCAAAATATTGCGCAACGGTATGCCATTTCTTTTTGCGTTAAATCGGGTGAAAACGCGACGACAACTTACGGTAAGCATCAGAAGGCTTTTGGAGAGGAGCTTATGTCAAGAGCTCAAGTTTTTCGATGGCATAAATTTTTTAGTGAAGGAGATGAAGACCGCAGCCGACGACCATCAACCTCACGGACAGATGTCAACTTGACCAGGGTGGGTGAAATCGTACGATCTGATCAAAGATTATCCGTGAAAATGATTGTAGAAGAACTCAACATCGATCGAGAAACGGTTCGTCTAATATTAACTGAAGATCTTGGTACGAGAAAGATTTGTGCAAAAATGGTCCCCAAAAATCTCACACAACAACAGCGAGAAACACGGAAAAATGTGGCAGCCGATCTGTTAGAGCAAACGAAAATCAATCCAGATTTGTTGAGCCGTTGATTTTATCAGATTTCATCACCGGTGATGAAGGTTGGTTTTTTCAATACGATCCAGAGACAAAACGCCAAAGTTCGCAACGGTGCTCAAAGGGACCACCCAGACCAAAAAAAGCTCGCATGTCAAAGTCAAAGTGAAATGCATGCTTGTGTGCTTCTTCGATTCCAAGGGAATTGTTCATAAAGAGCGGGTGCCTCTTGGACAAACAGTTAACCAATATTTCTACACAGAAATTTTAGAAAGACTTCGTAAACGAGTTCTTCGTGTCCGTGCCGACATTGCTGATAATTGGATTCTGCATCACGATAATGCGCCATCCCATACTGCTCTGTCAGTACAGCAATTTTTAACATCAAAACAAATTTCACTACTACCACAGCCACCTTATTCACCAGATATCGCTCCGTGCGACTTTTTTCTATTTCCTAGAGTCAAAATGGCGGTCAAGGGACACCATATTCAAACAACACAAGATGTCCAAAAAGCTATGACGAAAATCTTGGAGGATATTACAGAAGATGAGTTCCAGAAATGTTACCATCAATGGCAGAAGCGCTGGAATAAGTGTGTGCAACCAAAGAGGAACTACTTTGAAGGAGACAACACTTAACATGACTAAAACGAAAAGCAACATTTTTTTCACATCAGTCTCATTACTTGATTGTCGCACCTCGTATGTTATATTGAATTTCCAACCGAGTAGCGACAGTGTATATAAAAGTGATATATCGGAAACCATCAAACGGTTTGTCTACATTGTTATTTCTCAGGAAACAAGTAAGTTTTGTTCCACTTTGGTTTAAACTGTTTTTTCCTCCCAACAGTCATATATGTACAGCAAATAAGAAGACAGCATAAGAAGACTGTTAACATCTTATTATTGTCAGAGTTTTCTTCAAACATTTCTAATAGTCTCGTATTCTTCAGATTTTATTTAGTTATCGATTCTGAATGAAAAAAAATGGAATAGCACACAAATTATTAACTTTTGTAGAAGAATATGAGCATACAAGTGTAGTACTGGTCTTTATGGTAAGATTTCTTAAAAGAAATCTCTAACGTTTTCGTTAAGTTAACGAAAACGGATAAAACGAATAGAATAACCTGTGTGCAGTTTGCTGGGAACACGTCATTTTCCCAGAAAACTTGTTTTATCGATATTAAATATGTAAGTTAACTGCTAATATCGAACGGTTTCAAAAAGTAAATAAATTTTATTCATGATAGAGCCTGTTGCAAAACACAATAAGTTTGTGGCGCGGGAAGTACTATACTTTGTACGAACATTGATCTAACTGCTGCTTACCAGATCAAATCATAATGTTTCAATTCCCGAAAACTCATCATCGCTTATATTGTCACGCTAATATTAAAATCGCAATCATCACTTAAAGCGCTAACATCACTATCGCTATTTACGTTAATAACAACATTTTCAGTGGAATTATCAATTAAAAATTCCCGAGACAAATAAGATCCTGACCTCCGTCTAGAGGAAGTCTTGTAATAATCCCGGTCGCACATAATTTTTACAACTTATTTTCTATCATATTTTTTACTTAAATTTGCCAATACTTGTGATTCGTAGTTATTATTCACATCCTTAGGTTTAAATGATGTAGCTGAATGTATAGTATCGTTGTATTCATCAACAAGGGTTTCTATATCAATCCATTTACAGTTGCCATATTCTGTGAATTTAGTCCACATTTTTGTTTTCAACGTTCTATTGAAGCGTTCAATAATAGCAGCTTTTTTATCTGAATATCTGGAATAATGAATTGTATTCTTTCAACAAGGTTTTCACTTGTGGATTATAAAATTCCTTTCCCTGATCTGTTTGAAAATGTTTCATTTTATGTTTTTTTCAATATCGGTTCCAAAGCAAACGCGACCTCTTTACCCGTCTTGTTCATTAAAGGCACAGCGTATGCAAATTTAGTAAAACAATCAATGATGGTTAACAACTACTTATAACTTTTATTGGAACGAGAATAAGGTATAATTTCAACAATATCTGCTTGCACAAGATCCTTTAGACCATTTAATTCGGTCTTTCTAGTAGGATAATTACGTCTAGCTGGCTTGTGTAATTCTTTCGCTAAATCGTCTTTAATTGACATGTATTCTAAAAAAGAAAAAATTACGAGTCTTCTACTTTTGTTGTTATTTGCCACGTATTAAAAGTTTTTTCATACAAGAAATCCAACTTTTGTATAAATTCATCAAAATCCACATTTATATTAAAATGATTAAGTTTTCTTTTAAATTTGAGATCTTTAAAAACAAGATTAAAAAATTGTATATCATTTGGATCTTTTAATTTTAGATAAACAATTTTAAAATTAGGATATATTTCTCTAAGTTTATACATGTGTCTTCTATTTTTCTATATTGAACACGAATAGCATAATACTTACTCTTCGTCATCTTTATTTTTATCTATATCATTTTTATCTAAAGGTAATAAAACAGTTACTTTCATCGAGTGGAAAAGTAAAGATAATATGGGGTGGCCATTGTTTTAATTTTTTTACATTACCACTTAATTCGTTAATTTGCAATTTACGTTTTAAATTTACATCTTCAAGTCTATTATTTTTATCTACAAGTGTATTATTTTCATCTATAAGTCTCTTATTTTCCATTTCTATTTATGCAACTTCGAATTCAGTAAAATATTATCATTTTGATATGACTTAAAATCTTTGATGATATACTCTTGTATAATTTTAAAATATTTATCATAGAATTCTTTTGATATCCAACATGCTAAATTCAAAATTAACTCTTGTCTTAAGTATGTACCAGAATCAACAAATCTAATGGATTTGTACCCTTTGAATCGACGTTTAACATAATATTTTGGTGGCAGCCACCAAATGTTTTTCAATAATAATCAATTAATTCTTTATTTTGAAACTAATTTTTAAATTGTTTCCCACCATCTTTACATAATTTTGGTGCATATAAATTTAATAATTTTTAACAATAAAATATTAATTTTAAATACTTTTAATTATAATATAAAATTGCAAAAATGTTTAATATTTTCTATAATTGAAAAGTTACGATTATTCATCTACAGTAGTGGGAAAGTGGGCATACTGCATCAAAATCCAAGATGGCGACCGTCCACCATTTGGATTCAAGATGGCGTCCAAGATGGCAGACGTTCGCCATATTGGAATTTCGCTTTTTCCTTTGGGAATTACCCTTTTCCCTTAGCGGGATATTTTTAATTCTGCAGGGTACCAACTTGAGTAATATATTCGCTTTGAATATTATTTATAATAATTAATTTTCAAAGGTTGGTACCGCTGTTGTGTACAAGTCGGTTTGAATTAAATAAATAAATAATATTCGAAGTGAAAAAAAACTTGGTTTGGCTAGGACTCGAAACCCGGTCATGACGGGACGCGACTGACTGACACCTTAAACCAATCGGCTGCAGTGACTCCCTGGTGTAGAGATTGAAAAATGATCTAAATAAGCTGCGAATCTTAACGTCATATCAGTCTGTACACTATCACACACACACAAACACATATATACATACATACATACATACCCTACCTACCTACCTGCCTATACATACCTACACCACCCCCATATCGTTGACCACACACATTCATTCGCAGTTGAGCAATGATCATGGAAGAGGTTATCGACATCATTATCTTCAAAAAAAAAGTCTGAAGAAAATGTTAGCAACATCACAACTTTGTTACTTTCAGAAAAATCAATGGTTAACGTCGCTAATACGAGTTTATCAATACCTAACAAAAGGTTACATGTAAAAAATTATGATGATGATTGATTTGTAGAATAAAAAGTGGAGGGGGTTACCCCCACCACGTTTACGCTGATATATTAAAGGGGACTAAGATCTTTGACCTCGCTTTCGCAGTTGAGCAACGGTTATGGAAGGAGTTATCGAGTATCATGGCTTCCAGGGCAATCGAGGTGAGTTTATAGTTAAAGAACTCGTTTCTGTTGTCAGTGATAGTGGATGTTACATGATCATACATTTTCATTCACCGTACCCGCGCGCTGAATTGAAATCGAGATACAAGCGGATGGCCGCTTGGTTAGAAAGAAATTATCACAAAATAGATTGGGAATACGGTGACGTTGTATACAGCGATGATGTTATGAAGAAAATTTGTTCACAGTTCTCTACAATATACACAAAGGGATTTAAGAAATCTGAATTTTTGCGTCGATATCATAACGATGTTCGAATGATACAAAAGGACGCACCAAAACCGAATTCGAATTACATCGTAATCTGTCTGTCCCATAAACTACATCCAAGCGGAAAATGTGCGTTAAAAACCAAATGTTTCTACATAGAGTGGTTGAAATTGAGTAAAAATCTGTTGGATCTGGTCACAGAAGCGGTTCGTTTGAAAATACAAACGTAAACAACAAAGAAGAATTGGCTAAGAACGGTTTTTACTATTCCTTCAACAATTTGTGCATAAGATGTTGTTGACGAACCGATTAACACACACAATTTACCACAATGTAGGAATTGCATCAACGAAAACATTCCGCTGTCATTAGAGTCTATCGAACCTCGAAGAGGGCTGTCGCTGTAGAGTTCAGTCTGATGACCAAACCACATCTTTGGTTGGAAGTCTCAATTATTGTTGTAGCTTTCCATCTTGACTTAATGCCGCGAATATTATTTATGCTTGTTTTGTGGATCACATAAAATCATTCGCAAGCAAAAAAAGAGAATAAAATAGAAAAAAAACTATATAATAACCGGATCGAGTGTTTTATAGTAGGCCTCTGATTGATTTAGATCGTTTCAATGCAGGTTACATTGGTGTTCACGTATAACGCAACCTACGATGAAATTCACAGTCGATTGCAAGAATATCTCGATAGTTTGAAGATAGATACTGTTGATGGTATGTGTAGAAATCGTATTGATTGTGGTGGTGGTGGTGGGGATAGGGTATGTTAAAAGACGTTTATGCAACAGACCACTTTATTCAAGTCGAGATGACGGAAGTGTCCACATGGTTGGTGTCTTTCTTACCAGGCGGACCGATAGCGGACCTAATTCATATAAAGAATATTCTCGACGTAGTGTTCTCGACATCAATAATCACGGTGATAGATACTTTTATTCAAACAAGATCGTTTGAATTTAAAACACATTTACGATGATCATGTAAACGTTGACAAGTCTTTTGATGATTTATATCGATTTGTGATCAAGTTTGGAACACAAACCAATATAGTTTACCAGTTATCGATAAAGAGAAAGATAAAAATAAAGGTCGATATAGAAACAATATCGATAAATTCATCATTGTTGAACGTAACGTTTAATGTTAGTAAAAAAATAGTTTTTAATTTTATTTTTTTCTTCTTAGAACAATGAAGAAGGAGAAGCAAATGATTGAAATAGATAAGCTTAATAAAGATTTTACACGTAAACATGCAGCCTTTAACATGGGTTTGGCTGAAAAAGAAGCTTTATTTGCTAAACGCTTCAAACCGATAATAGATCCTACAAATGAAATTAAAGAAAAAGTAGATAAACCAAGACCACCTCCACCAACTCCCAACTGATGGAGAAATTGATGTAGAGTAGGACGTGAACTTAGTGATAGATTGTTACCTCATTTAAAAAAGACATCAAGATAAGAGTGAAACGAGTTTGTTGAAACAAGATTTAGAAATTTCAGAAGATGACGAAGATTTAGGTGTAGGGCATTCAACTATGTTATCAGGACAAACTCAATCCGTGTAAACAATACCAGACACTCTATTTACACAAGTTTACGACACACAAGAAACAATTACAAGTGAAGAATATAAAGAAGTTATAAAACCGTATTTAGATATGTTAAAAACAGACCCAAAAGCATCAATGGATCATGTGTATGATGCAAAGTATGATAAAAAATACAGATACGAACACTTTAGGTACCATTAAAATTGAATTTATATGATAAAATTCATTTGGGAGATGTAATCTATTCGGCTACACCAGGTCTTTTAGAGTTGTTAATTTATAAAAATCCAAACCTGAAAAAAGTTCACATCAGATATGCAAATTTATGGTGAAATGTTGAAACGTAACGGTACACACTTGAGTGATGCTGGTACAGTAAAAACGAATAAATCTTTTAAATATAATGGAAGTAATCAGAGAGCTGTTCCCTTCAAAAAGACCCATTGAATCAATCTCATCATATAAAACACCATCCATGTCTTTTGTGGTTCTGGGTTGCTACATGCTCAATTCAATTACAATCCAGTATATTTATATTGGGACGATCCAAATGAGTTGATAGATAGATTGTACACACTTGTCGGTGAATATGACACTGGAAACAAGAGCGTTTCAAATGAAATCATATCCATAATTAAAGAATTGAATTCAATGGAATTTGAATAGGTTTTTGAATATTAATTTTTTATTTTTTTATATAGAGAAATGTCACGAATAAAATTAGGCAAAGGGAGTCGACGAGGAGGAGTTTGTTTTTCAATCCCACCAGATGGAAGTTTTGATATAAAAAATCATAGATTGTGTAATATATCTGATCCTATCGTTGATAAGGATGCGTTGAATTTTAAAGGTGAAAACTTATGTTTGATGAATACACAAACAGTCTCGATGAAAAGTTTGTGGGTTTAGAACTAATAAATAAGGAGATAACAAATCATGATGTAAACATAAAAATATATAGAAGATGAAAAAAAAACTTGCAGATGCAACTGTTGAATTCATAAAATATTCCCTCGAACCTGTTACAGAAAAAATTGCAAACTATACAAACGATGAATTACATGGTCGCCATACAGAATATCTCATCACAAATCATATTAAATCCTTGTCGGGGCAATGATTCTAGAAAATGAAATGACAATTAAAAGTACTTGATAAACCATAATGAAGCCGACGTGCAAATATGTGCTTCGATTTCTTCCTAGTTAAACGCCGCGGTTGGGAATCCGGCTTCGGCTAATTAAATTTTTTTATATCAGTAATTTATTTAATTTGAAATTAAATTTTTTTTATATATAGGAATGAAGAAGATAACAAAGACGAAAAAATGACGTGGTATTACTGGTTCTGTGGTGAATAAAGCTGTACATTTATTACCAGTTCAAACACACATACCAGGTTATAATTATTGTGGGCCTGGCACAGAGTAAGATAAAAGGGTAAAACGTGGAGATAAAGGCGTTAATAAATTGGATGATGCATGTAAAATGCATGACAGCCCATTCAAAATATTCAGACACCAAAACCAGAACACAAGCTGATAAAGCACTTGCTCAGCGAGCTTAGGAACGTGTGATTGCCCCAGATAGTAGTTTGACTGAAAGAGTGGCTGCGTTTGCTGTAACAAATGCGATGAAATTAGTCTAAATTTGGGTGTAGATTAAAATTAAAGAGAAGTGGAGGTTGATTAAAATGAAAGAAAAGTGGTGGTAGAGTAAAAAAAAATCGATTCAATACCGAGGCGTGCTTTATATGACGACGAATTGACTGAGTAAGAAAAACAATTGAAAATTCAACACTTTAAAGGTGTTTTTATGTTGGACGCTTTACAAAAAAGATTAGAAAAAATGAATGTGCTATATTCAATTTAGATGGGTTGTGGTACGCCTTGGGTTCCCTTCAGAAAAATCGATAAAAATGTAGATTAATTGGATAGTATAGGAAACATACACCCACCTCCAGAATTGATGAATTATTTTTGAAAATCTAATGTAACGTACAATTATAACAGATATCAAGCCGACGATGATGAATTTTTTGTGGTCGATTGTGTTTAGAATTGTTATCTGACTAAATTATATTTTTAATTTTTATTTTTTCTTATTTTAGATATGTCGTGTTTGTTATCGATTCATGGAAACGATTCGTGAATTAAAAAAGCATTTTTTCCTCCAATAGACCTTTCAAAAAAGGCCAATATAAATTGGGATTAAAATGGTTGATGACGGCCAACAGTATTCCAAATGTTGAAGAGTACAAAAATAATAAATTGTGTTATGCGTTCGACAAAGACTTAAAAAAGATGAAAATAATAATTATGAATTTACAAAGAAAAATTACATAACAATAAAAACGGGTAGTTATGAAACTGAAGATATTGGTAAATATATACAAAACGAAATGAAAAAAATTAAAAAATCAATCACCTTGCGAGCAAACACCAATACGTTACAATGTGAAATTAAAAGCACTGTGGATAGATTTTTCAGATTAAGATTCAAATAATGGCAGTCTCCTGGGTTATGGGTCGAGAATTCTCAAACCAAATCTAACACATCATTCTATATAATAAATATAGCTCCTGTAAATGTAATACGTGTAAAATGTAATATTATTTCAGGTGGATGTAAGAACGAGAAACAAGATAGCATTTTGTATGATTTCCCACTAAGTGTCGATCCTGGTGATATGATTGAAGAATTCGATTTTATATTACATTTGTAATAGTAGATGAAAAAGAAATTTACAACTTCATAATAAAATTGACTGATGAAAAAGATCAGTTATTAAATTTACGTGGCGAACGAGAAACCATGTCACTGGTATTGAGAGAATGTAAATAAATAAATAATTACAATTTGATTTTTTTTCTTTTTATTAGAAATGCCATATATAAGTGATGATGTTGAGTTTAAAAAGTCTTATAAATTGACAGAGGAAAGCATTGAGAAATTAAAATTCGTAGGATTTGAAATTGTTGGGGGAAAATTAAAAAATACCAATAAGTTATTGAAGTAACATAATTTTTTATTATATAGATTGAAAGATGAATTCTTTAATTTTTAAAAAAGTCGCGTTTACAGACGAATCGTTAACATATAAACAAATACACAAACACACCCAATCGAAAATAACTTTAAAACGGGTGATAAGATTATAAGAATAAATCAAAAGGATAATTATACAGTTCCGGGTGATAGTTGTCTCCGAATTTGTGGGAAACTTGTAGATGAACACAATAAAAAATCAACATCAGAATAATTTTGCGGGTGCCTTTATATTCGATAATATAATTTATAAAATAAACGGGCAAGAGGTGGCCAGTACGAGAAACGTAAGTGTGACCTCTATTATGAAAAATGTGATTTCAATAACAAATAATTTGATTCTATTGTTGGAACAAGCCGGGTGGGTTAATGGGACAAATAAAATTAATATAGACGATGATGGTACTTTTACTTTATGCATACCCCTGTCAATGTTGTTGGATTTTGCTGAAGACTATAAAAAATAATTCTACACAACTGACAAGAATTATTATTGAAACGTACTAGTGATGATGTGAAAGCAATACTGGCCACAGTTTCAGATCATAAATCTAAACTAGAAATAATAGATAGTTAAAGGTGTCCATATTTAAAGGTGTCGAGTCAATATCAATTAGAATTGGTTAAATTGAAAGAAAAAATGAAGAGTTGCGTATAAAATTTGGAAGTTGGGAACTTCATCAGAATCCAACAGTCCCACCAACTAAATCTAAGACTTGGAATGTAAAAACATCATCAAAATTAGACAAACCTCGATACGTTATTGTAGGCTTTCAAGCCGATAGATTAAATAAAGCTACAAAGAACGCGTCAGAATTTGATTCGTGTAACGTTAAAAATATTAAAGTATTCATAAATTCTTCATGTACATCTCTTTATACATACACGATGAAAAATCTTGTACATCAACTTAGAGGGCTGATGTACAAGATGTATGTGGATTTTAAAGAATCATATTATAAATTGACTGATTCACCATATACATATTCAGATTATAAAAACAAATATCTCTTATACGTGGTTGATTATTCACGACAAGATGAATCGATAAAAACGGTTTTATTGATTTGAAAAATGAATATTGAAGTTGAAGAGAATTTTAATCCCAATACAATCGCGTATTGTTTATTAATATATGAAAATATAGTGGCTTACTCACCGTTAACCGGTAAAGTAATAAAACAACATTCATAATTAGTTTATTTTAATTATTATTTTTTATTTTTTGTTTCTTTTTTACACACATAGTTTATTTGTTTTGTATTTTTTCTTTTTCAATATATATATTTAGAAATGGAAGTTTTTAAAATTAAGAAATTGAAAAATTTCGTTGATTTTCCTAAATATGCTACCGAACAAAGCGCCAGTTGAGATTTGATTTCAACAATCGATACGATTTTAAAACCGGGTGAAATAAAAATAATCGCAACCGTCATTTCTGTATCACTGCCTAAAAAACAAGAAGCGCAAATAAGACCTACATCGGGTATGACGATGAGCTATGGCATTACAGTTGTGAATTCGCCGGACACGGTCGATGCTGATTACCAAGTGAAATTAAAGTCGGTCTTATTAATTTGGGTGATAAGGATTTTACAGTGCACAGGGGGATGAGAATCGCACAAATGGTAATATCAAAATACAAACGCATATCGTGGACGGAAAGCAAAACACCAGATGAAACTGAACGTAATAAGGGTTTTGGTTCGACTGGTCTATCAGTATGAATGACCTACATATAGATAAATTTATCATCAAGGCCGTGTTTTTTTATATTTTAATAACGAATATAATGTTTATTTATTATAAGCCAAGGCCGCAATTTTTATTTTATTTAATATTAACGAATATAATTCTTATTTATATAAAATGATGAATATATTTTATTTGCAAATGTTTTTCAGTAACATATGCAATAAAGAATCATTAATGATGCCTTTAATTGCTTGTAAAATGCTACATAATATGTAAATTTCTCTCTAGAGTAAGTGGGCGTTGCTTAGGTCTAACATTATCAGAATGCTGCTCTCTGATTGGCTGCTGTTCTACAACCGGCCATTTATATCTACTACAGCGCACACCGTTTCCTCTTTTCCATCATCAGTAGGTCGGCTATATTTTTTGACTACACTGCCGGTTTCCAACAACATACACTTCCACTTAGAAATTGACATGTTGGTCGGTGGATCAACATCAGGAAATTCAGTTCTTAAATATCGTATGAATTCTGCTTAATGTCAAATGCAGTGGCCCTTGCACAACGTTAAACTTTTTGTTCGGTCGTAAATCCCATTTCTACAATTAAATGTTTACACAGAAAAGTGAAGCAATATTATGATTAATTAATTATTAACTTGTTTTATTGAATTTGAAAAGCTGTTTAGCAATACATCACCTGGTATTAATGATTTTTACCAGCTGTTTTGTAATGAATAAAAAACATGGTTTAATCTGAAAGCGATGTAGTCATCAAAAACAAAAAAAAACAAATAAAAATTTGGAAGCCGCCATTTTGTTTCTATAAATCCTAGCAGGTTAAAATTTTTCATAGAAATTTTAGAACTTTGGTTAAAATTTCTGTAAGTTTCAGTAGAGACGGTGGGGGAACGGGCCAGTGATACTAAATCAAAAAAGCGTATACCTCTTCGTGAGACACACGGTATCTCAGCGTTGGCCAACTGATTTTTTTCCTCATCGGACAAGAAGACAATACGTTATCAAAACATTTTTTTAAATATAATTTTTTTCAGGTTTTTTGAGTTACACTGCAGCAAAGCAGGCCTACTTAGTGAAGTAAATAATTACTCAAATAAATAAGCCACAAAAAAACAAGTGGACTGAATACGGCTACGTTCTCGGTTGTGCCTCCCTCTCTAACAAGGTCCTTCTATATAAGACCTTGAAACCGATATGGAAGTGTGGGATTCAGCTCCGGGGAACGACTAGGGACAGCAATATTGAAGTGAGCAAAAGATCAGAACAAGATGTTAAGGAAAGTGACCTAACCGCCTTCGTTCGTCAAGAATTCTGAAATACATGAATACTTGGGATCCCGTATGTTCGGGATGAGATTAACAGTTTCACTTCTAAATATACGGTTAGGCTAAACAGAACGTAAATCTCCTTGCTTTGGACCTGCTACACAAAGATGATGACATTAGACGATTGAAAAGGTTCATGTGCTGGACCTTAGTGATGGTCGTTGAAGATATTGTATTTTCGTGTTTTTTTCTTTCGGTAATTTTTGTACCTTGTGCATTTATTTTCCTGTTTCTTTTACTGTTTTTTGCTTTCAATGTGTTACTTATTTACTGTTGTTTTAATGCTATAACTGTCTGTCGTATTCTTGCTTTACATTTACCTATATTCGCTTATTTATCTGTGTTTAATTTTTCATTCGTTCGTTTATCTGTCTGTGTTTATATGTACATAAGGATTTTCTATTTGATAAAAAAACATCGCGTGGAAATTGAATGCGTTGGACACGTATGGTGCATAGAATGGACAAGTTCTAGAACTCGGTGATCATAGCGCTTATGACATAAATACTGTTTACTGGATCTTAGTTGGTACTATAAATATGTTTAACACGGACGTTTACTAATACTATAATCATTTATTACATTTTTCATTTGTTTTAATAATTTTCTTCATTTGTCTTTTTTCGTTGGAAGTTATCATTGGATGGCACTCTCTGGTGTAATATTTTAACATATTGTTTACTTACGGTTTCAACAGAAACCGATCGTGAATTTTTATTTTACAACAAAAAAAAGGTGAATTGATAATTGCCTTTATTTAATCGGTTAAAAAGGGTTGGTTCCTGTAAATAAAGATCAACCACTACTGTTACAATTTTCAGAAGCCCCTCCTAAAGAATTCTGTACTTAGGAAAATATCAGTGATAGTAAAATAGTGACGAGGGCATTCGTACAGGTGTATGAAGTAACCAATCAAAGATCACTACAGATTAGTTTCGTTAATTGACTTTAATACTCCATCTCCACTATTGCCCTTATCCAAGTTACGAGTAGTAGAGATGTAGGCGGTAAGGTGAATTACTACAATTAGTACTATTCATATTAAAAAATAATTTCTCGGCTTTTTATAAGCATACACAGCAGCACATTTCAGTTAGTAACCGATAGCTAATAAACATAATTACGTAAATAACCGTAAAATATAATAATAACTCTACACACTTTAACTAAAGAAACAAAAATTGATACTTTCAAAATAGTTTGTCAAAGTTAAAAATATATTTTTGTAAAAAAAATAACCATTAGAAAATATTACAGTAAAATGGATCTATCAGTACGCTAACCACAGGTTAATTCATTTTTAAAGTTCCTCAACTTGTCGGAAAATTCAAAGAGTAACCTTATCTTAGTATTTTTAGATCAGTTAGTTCATAGCAACTGGAAGAAAAACGCCTCGTTTAACTACAGAAGAGATCATCTGATTGTGTGACGCTATCCAAAAGTTGATTTTTATCATTTTTCTTAAGTAGTTTTTGTAAGATCTGATTTATCAGCTGGGTACTAAAAAAGATTTGAAGTTAAAAATTAAATTAGATTAAACTAAATTTAAAAATTTGTAACTTATTTCTGTACTGTAAAACTATATTACGTTTTAACCCCCATATACCATAATACCCGATGTCGAGTAAAGTGGACTCGAATAATGAAATGAGCTGTGGATCTACTTTTTCCATTACATAAATTACATATTTTACAAACAATACTCGTGTTATAAATCAATACTTTTTAATTATTAATATATTTTTGCACCAGAAAATTTAGTGAACTGTCGAAGTGAAAAATGGATCCAGTGTCTGACAACTAAATAATCGATTATAATGAAGAATGAGCTGCAACGACCAGTATCATAAATTTTACTTCTATAACCTGTAAATATGATTTATTTTATCTTATAATTTATCTGATCTGTTATTCATGTATAATGCATGAAATTAAATTTGTAATTGCCAAAATATATGATTACCTGATATTTTATGGAAATTATAAATATCTACATATACCTGGGTAAAGCAGGACCCGGCGCGTACTATTACAGAATTGTTGACTTCAGAACATTGACAAAAAATAACTTTTTCCGAGTTTTTCAAAGCAATTTTTTTTTGTGCTGTTTGAAGGCATCATAGATAAGAATAACTTAAGAAATAAACCTTCGGCGCTAGAGAAAGGCGCTGGAATCGCGTTTCCGAATCGGTTATTTTGATAATTGAAAAGGTCATTAATTATAATAAGTGGTCGAAGTTGGAAGAAGTCATACGAAGAACAAAAAAATTGTAAGAAGTAAAACTGTGTAAATACACTGATGGAAGCGAGATATTTGCATCGATAGCATCCTGACAGAGGCCAAATCGATGATTGTGATGTGTTATCAGGTTTAGAGGGTCTAAAAGAGAAACTCGGGTAAACCCCATCAGAACTCAGAACGGAGAGGATGTGTGGCGACCGGGATCGTCACAAGGCTTCCCCTACGGGAGTCAGGAAGAAGAAATAAACTACCTGTTGGGTAAAGTTAACAAAAAACACACAGCTCGTATTTGCCAAAAGAAATTGGACTTTAATTGGAAATAAAACAAATGAACTTATGTGAAAATCATAACCTTAAAACATAAAAACAAATTATGAAATTAACATGACTTGATACTTAAAATATCAGCTGAATCAACATATGAACAATGGTGTTAAATGAAAAAATACATAAATATACATTTTTTAAATACACACTGAAACAAAGCCTGAAAACAAGAGAACATAAAAACACCATATTTACAATTATATACTTAGAAAAACATAACATCAATAAACATAGTATGACTGGAAAACTATTGCATTACTGACATAAGCTGTAATATTGAAAAATTAGCAATGAACAAATGTCATTAGCTCAGAAAAATGAACTACAATAAATCTTAATTATTAACACTGGCCTTTCGTGATTTATCAACAACAAACTTATCATTAAATAATTCAAACATGTAGTTCTAGTTTAGTATAGAAAAAAGGCCACACTAATATTCTAGTACAAAATGAATTAATTACGATAATCAAATTGAAATAAGTAAACATATAAATTGAGTTCATTTTAGTAGTAAGGTTTCTTGAAAAGATAAAATTACAAAGAAGTCCTAAAACATAACTTCACATGAGGAGTAATTTTCTTTAGATTAATTTAAGAGAAGAGATAATGTACGATTAACTGAATTTTCCACAAATTTTAATGATAAAATAACTGTTTAATAAATAATGAAAATTGAACTTGCTTGTAGCACACAAATATTAGCAAGAGACGAACTGGTGAATGAAGGTTAATGAATACATACAGTAATCCTGGGCGTAGTCTGCAGTGGTGTATCAGGAATGCAGGGGTGACACGTAACCCACCGGGTTGGTCTAGTGGTGAACGCGTCTTCCCAAATCAGCTGATTTGGAAGTCGAGAGTTACAGCGTTCAGTTCCTAGTAAAGACAGTTATTTTTACATGGATTTGAATACTAGATCGTGGATACCGGTGTTCTTTGGTGGTTGGGTTTCAATTAACCACACATATCAGGAGTGGTCGAACTGAGAATGTACAAGACTACACTTCATTTACACTCATACATATCATCCTCATTCATCCTCTGAAGAATTATCTAAACGGTAGTTACCGGAGGCTAAACAGGAAAAAAAAGATGAAGGGGTGAGACGTGGTTTAGAGGTAGAATAATACGTAGCATCTCAAATATGTAGCAACGAGTTTGGAGACTCTGCATCGATGAAAATATAATCAGTAGCTAGAAAAGATTCGGCGTCGATAGAAATGGCAGTATGTAGTGATTGAAACACTTTCGACAGAGACGTAAGATAGCGAATTTGAAGAATAACTTAACAAAGAAACGAGGCTGGACGAACATAGAAAACTGTGAAATCACGAGTAGAACTAGAGAATATTTTGACAGAGAAATACCGCAACGTTTATGAAGAGGAAGAAAGTATTAACATTATACGAGCGAAAGAGAACATCGAAGCCTGGTCCTCTAAGTCTGGAGAACCAGGATCCGCACAGCGTGAAAGTCAGGACTAGAATGACCAAAGCTGGCGTGGTGAGAGTAGGGGAAGCGAACAAAGCAATGGACAGAAGAGTGTGTGTGTGTGTGTTGACAACAAGAGTAATGTCTAAGAGTTAGTATGAGAACGACTAGAAAAAATGTGTGGAATTCGGGAATGAAGACATAAAAAAAATAATTTACAAGCAAGCAGACTACTAAAGAATTACGTAAGGCTGATAAAATAAATTCTGAATAGGCAAGTTGAAGAAATGACATCAGGGCAGACAAAGAGAAATAGACTTCTAGGAACTATGGCAACATTGAAATTGGTTGAGAATAAAAAAAACACTTAAAACTAATATATACATTAAAACCAAACAGCTGTAAATAATGCGAGATGTGAAATACGTTGACACCAATATGATGATGCAATCAGCAAGTCAAACTGGAGACTGAGAGAAATGATAACGAAAACAAACCCAAACAACCTATTTTAAAATACACGTTTGATAAGCCTTACTAAAATGCAAAATAAAATTCCCAAGCCTGTAAACTACAAGACTCGACCATAACCTTGAATTCATTGGAATAAAATGACTTTACGCAAACGGCGTAAACACTACCAATTTTGTACAAATTTTCTAACAAAGAAAAACAGAAAAAATAATAACAGTAATTAATTATATTATCAACACACAAAAACACAGAAACAAGGACACAAAAACGGGGTATGACAAACAAAACTGTGATATTTACGAAGTATCATTCTTTAAATGGGGTCCTACGAAGTTTCAGCCGCGTGCATTTAATCGCTTGTTTGTATCTATCTAGTACAGCAAATACGTTTGACATTTTCTGAAAAATGAATAAAACTGAAGTTCGAATTATCAAAACGTACTGTTTTTTAAAAGGTTTAACACTGTAAAACATATAAAATCAATTAGATTCTACTTTAAAGGATTCATTGTCATCATTTGTGATGGTAACAAAGTAGGTTGCTGAATTTCAAAATGGACATTCAAGATGATAAAAGCTCAAGATGCTCAAAAACTGCTACGACCGACGAAACGATCACAAAAATCGAAAATGCGTATTAAATGATCGCCGGCGGAAGGTATACGAGCGTTCTGGCATTTCTAACATCTCGACAAAACGGAGTCCATTACATTTTAAATGATGTTTTGGGCATTAAAAAGCTGTACTATCGATTTGTGGACGAGGGGATGTGCCGCATTCGTTAACAGTAGAGAAAAACGCACATTCGTCCAAACTCTTGAACTCAAGGATGTTTAGAATCATTTATACCCGATTCGACTGGGTTTCTTCGAAATTTTATAACATTAGATGATGATAAATGGATTCACCAGAGACAAACAGTGGGTAGGAGCAGGTAAAAGTGCGCCTAAGAAAGCGAAAACGGCTACAGGAAAAGCCATGGCTACGGTTCTTTTGGGTTCTCGTGTTGTAGTGCTCGTAGACTGGAAAAAGGCAGGACTACTACCAGAACGCATTACACTTCACTACTAAACAAATTTAAGGTGATATTCAAAGTAAAAGTCCACACCTAGCCAAAAAGAAAGTGCTATTTCGCCACAATTATGCACCTGCACACACGTCTCAGGCTCTCTCTGTCTCTCTCTTTCTGTTTAGCCTCTGGAACTACCGTAAGATATTACATCAAAAGATGAATGAGGATGATATATATGAACGTAAGTGAAGTGTTGTACGCTTTGAAATGTTTTCACGCGCGTTACATTCACCGGATTTGTTACCTGTTCCAAAACCTGAAGAAATGACTTGCTGAAGATTCACTTCAATAGATGAAGCACCAAAACTAAGATAATCGCTTATTTTACAAATTTTGGCAAACTGCATTAAACTGTGACTATTAAAAAGTTGGAAAGTCATCGGTCTAAACGTATCAAATTTCACTGTTTTATGAAAAATAAATTAAAAATTAAAAAAAAAATCTTTATCAGACTTTCAGAAACGACCCACTTAAAAGAGAACCGATCAACATTACTGTCGACTTCCTCTGATTATTACAATATTTAGTTTTAAATTTCATTAGTTTTCGTGTTTTGCTTAAACAAAATACGTATGACGTTTATTTATTTATGTATCTAAGTAGGTGAAATTAAACAAAACCGCTGACAATGACGAAAGGAACTTATCCTAGTTTTGAAAAAACTTAAAATTTACCTCATCCGCATAGAATTAAATTTTGAAAATTATAATTTTTTTCTTACCCATACGTTATTTCAAGAAAAATTAAATATTCGTATATTTTCTAGATATGATAAACCGATCAAAAACTTTTTTTAAAAATCCACCCTAAATATCATTTTCTAATACTGAAAGTATAAGCGCACGGCTTTTAGTTGGAATTCTTACAATCAAGCAATATATAAAATTCAAATCGTCAGTTCTAGTTAGGTCACCACTTTCTTGTTTTATTTTAATTAATTCTTTTTTATATAAAACAAATTGTTAGGGATTCAGGATGTAGAAGGTATACCGAAATGAAACGACTGGCACTAGATAGGGGATCTTGGAGAGCTGCATCAAACCAGTCAAATGAGTGAAGACAAAAAAAATATTTTTTTATTAAAATTTATTTTTTAGATTTTCTTAACCATCTTAGGTATTTTATTTTGACTTATAAATATTTTTTTTAACCTCCGGGATCACTGTTAGGTAACATATAAGAGGATGAGATGAAATGGCAATTATTTTGCGTGAAAAAATGCCATACCTGACCGGGATTGGAAACTGCGGATGAAAGGCCGAGGCGCTACCACTCGCGCCACGGTAGCCGGCAAATTATTATTTTACTTGCATAACTTTAAAAGCAGCAGTTCTATACCGATATCAACAATTTACGGCGTGCAAAATATTTACTGAGGAAACATGAATTCTAAATAAAACTTGTTTACATTACTCTATCGTTCCCGTGTCTGGTAGAACGTACGGTATTATTTCTAAAGAAAGAGTGTGTAATCAGTGGGAGTAAAAATGAATATTCAAACAAAGAGAAACTAAAAAGTCCGTTAAGAACAGACAGTTTACGATTTCATTACTATGTAATGAACTAACGTTAATTTCACAAACTCTTCTCTACAAAATTGTGTTCGTACACCTAAATTAGCAGATGTGGTTACCAAAAATGTTGACAAGAGTTGCACAATAACAAACTTTTACCCAGTGCTTTGAATTTTTTCTCGAGATACAGCAATTAAGGCGACCCGTTTTTAATTTTTACCGGTTACGAGAGATGGGTGTCTCACATTACACCGGAATCAAAAAAAAACTGTCGACGGGATAAGTGGAGACACTTAATATTTCCCAAGAAGGTGAAGTTCAACCAAACAATATCAGCAAGGAAAATCATTTACACTGTGTTTTGCGTTAGACAGGGACCTTTGCTTATTGAGTTTTTGCCTTTGGATGAAACGATAAATGCCGAGACATATTTTCAGACCTTGACTAATTGCGTCATGCGATCCAAAACTGAAGACGCGACATGCTCAATACGGGAATCGTACTGCTTCACGACGATGCTCGGCCACAAGCGGTTCATCGTCACATTTAGCCGGGAGCAAATCGATCACCCACCGTATAGTCCTAACCTGGCGCCCAGCGACTATCACTGTCCCTGCATTAAAAGCAGAACTTCCGCGGGCAGCGGCAGGACGACGATGACAACATCAAAATAGCCGATCAGCAACGGATTCTTCTCAGGCGGCAGATTTCTATAAATCTAGAATGGAGAAGCTGGGAGATACAAGTGGAAATTATGCAGAATTTTAGATTAAGATCCAGACTTTCAGGTGAATATATACATTTTTTTCAAAAACATTTCTTGTTATTTTTAATAACGAAACTTATTTAAAAAATATGCCTCGTAATATTCGTTTCTTAAGTGCAAGAGATACGAAGGCGGCCGGAATTCATCGACAGATCGATAAATAGTGTGGGAAAAACGCTACGTCCGATGAAACTGTGAGAAAATAGGTTAGAGCATAACTCTCAACGTTCATGATGAGGAAAGGAGTGGACGACGTCTGTCATTACATTTTGTAATTACTTCTTTTCAAAATGTAATACAAATAGCCGGTCGACTATCACTTTTTGACCGATCACCTTTCCCTATGTTGTATCTATGTTAAGTCCTAGAACCATATCGGTTGCAGGAGACTTTGATCCAAGTCACAAGTCACTTTTGACACAACTATTTTTAAGAATAACAAGCATCCAGGTTTATTACGGATAATAAAGAGTGAAGTGGTTTCCTTTGCCTATTTCATTCAGCTATATATACACAGTTGCTTATCAATATGCCACTATTACTGAAATTCAGGTATTACCTAATTCTACAAGTCACACCTTCACTCCGTTTACCGTTTAAGTGAACAGTAGCTCATTATTCAAAGAGAAACGAAACTCTGAACGGTACCTCTTGCAAACTAATTGCTTAACACGCATCACACCCACAACATAGAGTGCGACAGATAAACAAATTAATGTAACCCTTTTTGTTATAGAAAAAAGCGCAATATACCGTTTTATTTAACAGAGATAATTACTTTTGTTGTGGACCTTAAAAATAGTAAAGTAAAGTAAAACAAAAATATTAGTAACCTTTATTAAACATTATAATAAATTCGATAATTAATTTAACTATTTATAATTTTATAACACAATAAGCCCACGATATGCTAATAAATTCTCAACTCTTCCATCTTAAAAGAAAAGGGATGTTTAATTAGACACAAAGAAGAATAAGAAAAAAAAAGCGTTTTCGTTTTTGTCAGTGAACGTTCTTTGCCGGCTCATTAAGCGTTGGTGGCATCCGTAACTACCGGAACAAACTTTAATACAGGTACCCCTCTCCGTCTTTCATCTTTTAACTTTTATACCGCAAAACCAAACTGTGAAAAAAGTTTCAAATTCCTTTATTATAGCTTGCCTGCTAATTACGTACAATATTAATGTTACACAGAATTTGAGAAATATAATGATAAAAAAAATATATATTAATAAATTTCCATCACTTTATGTTATACCCCTTTCTAAATGGAGAACACAAATTATGATCCATTTGTAACCCCTCTCCATCACCTGAACGGAATGGAATGCTTAAAAAATTCACCGAATTCAGCCACGATAACACCGGCAGCTTTTTAAGCGTAACTAATTTATGTAGAGAACAATAACTTGTTTAAACAACAAAAAAAGACTATTATATTACTTTTAGTTTTCTTTACAACATTTGCATTCACCAAATTTATAAATTATACATAAAAACTGCACTCGTTAATAATACAATAGACACATTTAAAAAATAAATTCAAAACATATGTCTTCAGCAAAAGAAATTTTTAAAAATTCACTATTATTTCAAAAATTTTGATTTTTAAAACTTGGCGTCAGATTAAAAATAATTTTTAATAATTTACAAACCCTTACCCGGCTCGATATAGAAAAGTTGAGATCAGCTGATTTACGACGACCAGCTTACCACTAGATCAACCTGGTGGGTTGAATTTTTTTTTTTACATTTTTAGTATAAAATAAAATTTGTTTGTAAATATAAATACGAGGTGTGTGAGAAAAGCAATGAGATTGGTAACACTGCGAGCGATCTGGCAACGCTGTGTCTACCGGTCTGTACTACACCGGTTTGTTCATCCTTTCCACATGCTCACTACGAGTTTCAACTTCAGCACACACATTATTTTTAACAGCGCCATCAGTGAAGTTGTATTTTTGTTGTGTGTAACGAAAATGCAGCATCGTAATTTAGAGCGACGTTGTGCAATCAAGTTTTGTGTTAAACTTGGGGAATCCGCGAGTGTGACCTTTGAAAAGTTGAAACAGGCATATAGGGAACATTGTTTATCAATAGCACAAGTTTTCCGCTGGCACAAATCATTTTTGGAAGGCCGAGAACACGTTGAAGATCAACTTCGCTCAGGGAGACCTTCAACTTCAATATCTGACGAAACATTGATCTTGTGAGGGTTCTTGTGAGATCAGAACGTCGTTTAAGAAAAAGGATGATGTGTGAACAATTAAATTTAAACGCTTTCACCGTACATCAAATTTTGACACACGATTTGGACATGCGAAAGGTTTGTCCAAAATTGGTGCCGAAAAACCTCACAACGGAACAGAAGGACAATCGAAGAAACGTGTGCGTTGATCTTCTTGAGAGGATTGACAATGACCAAGAATTCTTCAGTCGTATGATCACAGGTGATAAATCCTGGATATTTGAGTACGATCATAAAACACAGCGGCAAAGCGAAGAGTGGCTCACTCTGTCATCTCCTCGACCGAAAAAATGTCGAATGAGTAAATCAAAGATCAAAACCATGCTGATTTGTTTTTTTACAGTAGGGTATCGTGCAAAAAGAATTGGTTCCTCCAGGACAAACTGTTAACCAAGTGTTTTACAAAGGTGTCCTTGAAAGGCTCAGGAAAAGAGTGATTCGCGTGAGACCAGACACTGCAGACAAGTGGATGCTTCATCATGATAATGCCCCGTGTAACACGGCCATTTCCAGCAGGGAATTTAACCTCAAAACGCATTCCTACGGTTCATCAACCCCCCTATTCACCTGATTTGAGTCCTTGTGACTTTTTACTTTTCCTGAAATTGAAACATGTCTTAAAAGGAAGTCAATCTAGAACTCCGGAGAACATTCAAAAGACTGTGACCGTCCAGTTAATAGCCCTACCAGTTGAAGCCTTCCAGCGCTGCTACCAGGAGTGGGAACAACCACTCCGCCGGTGTATAGCAGCGCAAGGGAACTACTTTGAAGGGGATAATATTGTTTGAAAAAAAATAAAAACTTTGGTAAGTAAAAAGTCAGTCTCATTAGACAAAGTAAAAAGTTTTTACTTTTCTCACACACTTCGTATATAGAAAAGAACATATAAATATATACATAGAAAAACATCTTCATATCGTCAAAGAGGAAAACTTAATTTTTACTTTCCCGGCTATAACGATACATGCTGCTATACTAATAACAGGAAATTATATAGATCGGACAAAAAAACCTAAAAAAATTGGTCTTTTTTAAGTCTAAAAAATTTATTTTTGTCAGATGGGCGGTTTGTGTGTACGTTATGTATGTTGGCCTGCATTTGGTCTTATAACTCTGGAACCCGTCGACCGATTTTCTTCAAACTAGATAGACAGGTACTATCTTTGGGGAAAAATAATATTTTTAATTTTTGCAAAAATTGGAAAAAAGTGTCGAATTGTTTCGGCCGAAATAAAATTAAAATTTTTACTGGGGCGCTTTAGCAAACATCTTTACTTACAAAAGTTGTAATTTTTTTTTATTAAAATCACAAATTACCAAAAATTTGTAATTAATATTCAACCCCTCTCAAAAAAATTACTTTATATATTTTTTTAAACTTTTTTTCTCCATATCTTCCTTCAGAAATGAGATAATGGGAGATGTTTGTATTTATATTTTTACATCGATAAGTTTTCAAACTATTATAAAAAAATTGTTTCCATCCCGTTTATAATGGTCTATTGTAAGAAAAAATATTTTTTTAACTTAAAATATTAATATTTTTAATTTTCTTCTTTAAGACTGCTAACATTTTACATACTTCTTAGTCACTCCATAAGAATATCGCGCCATCTAAATTTTTCTTATATTTTGATATTTTTAATTCCAAGCATTATATCCCTAGAGCGTAATTCATACGTAAATGATCTTCATTCATAAAGCTTATTTACTTATTAGAAGGAAATTAGATTAAATTAATGGCAGAAAAGTAGAAAAAATAGATAAAAAAAGCTGAATAAATAAATCTAGCTAAAAACACAAAATTATAAACGTGATAACGGAAGTATTAATTATAACACTACTTAAAGAATCGGCAGAACATGCAAAGAAGGAGGCCGAAAAAGTTTTTAAAGTATAGACGATCAAAAAGCAAGTGAAAGCTATTAAAAAAAACGTTTAGCTAGAAATAGAAAAGAACGGAGACGGCCATTATAACTTCATCACGTTTGTATACATTACCTGAGACAGGTCTTTTTGGATCTGCCTCAGGGCAAACAACCTAATCCTGGTGATGAAAATCATAAGCATACCGAAACATATGTAACAAGAGATTTAACCATACAATAATTGATAGAGAGTTGGTGAATATTTGACATAATGGAGGATCTTTAATAGAAGGGAACAGAAATACCAATAGATGTGGCCGTACATGTGATCTAAGGCAGTGGATACCGCCTTAATACTGAAAATACCGACCGACCCGTACATATTATTACATACTCTAGAATAGCAATTGTCAATCTTTTAAGCTCCAAGACCCACAAAAAGTAAAAGAAAATATATAATGAATATTTCACGACCGCCCAATAACAACCCAATGAAATCTAGTAAAAACCATTTAGCTGCGTTGATAGCGACGGGTACCAACATTCATGTATTAAGTGTACAAACATCAGCACTTTATAGGTTACAACGTAATGTGCATGTGCTCCTTGTAATTTGGTTGCTTGCATAATATTCGCTGTGACAGCGTCATGTTCAAACATCATATGATACGTTTGAACACGTCGTGCTTTCAACAGCATAAAAGAGGCGTAAGGGACTGCAGAACGTGAGTTTAGTTTCGACTGCGAAGCGTAAGTCTGGTGGCTTTATTTAATTTTGTTTAAAAGCGTAGTTTCAAAATAAAAATAATAATTGAGTTTTCGGTTTATTAGTGTAGGGTCAAACGGTGTAACTGTTTTGTTTCTTTTTTTCATTTAGATTCTTATGCAAAATGGATAAATTTGTGAAAAAACGAAGTGAGCTGTCTACGCCCAGTGAATCGATTGGTAAAAAGAAAGACAAGACTGTAAAATGACGATTATTTAAATTACAGTTTTACCTCATCGGATGGAAAGCCACACGTTGTTTGCTTTCAAGTCCTCTCCGATGAAAGCATGAAGCCATCAAAATTAATTCGACAGTTGAAAACATCCGGATTATAAAAGCAAACCCTTAGAATTTTTCAAAAGAAAATCATATACATTGAGAAATCAACAAGCTTCTATCTGCAAATCAATTCACATTGACAAAAGTGCACTTGAAGCATCTTATGTCGTACTATTAAGAGTATCTAAGATGTCCAAACCCCATACAATCGCAGAAAACTTCAAACTGACTGCTGTAATTGTTACGGTGAGCGTTTTAATAGGCGTGGAAGCAAAAAATTAGGGAAAAAATTCTGCTTTCTAATGACACAGTATCAAAACTGCCGATGTTCGCGATCAGATAATTCAGTGGGTTCAAGTGAATTTTTTAGTATTCAATTTGATGAATCAACAGATGCGGCAAACATTTCTCAATTCTTATGTTTTGTGAGATATGAATGCGATAGGGAGAGATCAATCGAAGAAAATATGTTGTTTTGCAAATCAATACCCGGTCGTGCAACAGGACAATGTCTTTTCTTTTTGATGTCTTTTATGAAGCTACTAAAGACTATAAAATAGATTGGACAAAATGTAATGTAGTATTTAGTGATGGTGCAAAAACGATAACAGGAAGAATAATGGCTTTCTGAAAAAATTAAAAGATCGTCTTACTCCAAAGGCTGAATGGACACATTGCTTCCTTAACAGACACGTTCTTGCCACAAAACATATGTCGGAAATCCCAAACAAATTCTTTGTAAAATTGTAAAAGTGGTTAGCTTTATTAAAATACGACTATTCCGTTCCACGTCGAGTCGTCCGGTGCTGCGATCTAGTGGGTGCTAGCGCTAACCGGAAGGTGAGGCTCGTATTAGTATTCTACGTCAGAATCCCGCCCAGTGCGGTCGTGGTTTCATTTCAGTCCAAGGGGACTCATAGTTTCTTGATAATGATCAAGTTCAATTATGACTAAAGTGTCATACATTCTTAATTTTAACGTAACTATAGTAATTCAATTAAAATGTCAAGGGTGACAAGAAATTAAATATACCGATTCAAGAAGAACATAGCGTTGCTTCATTTCATCATCTACCGTCTCATTAAAAAATAGTCCACACTAGCTCTAAGTTCTACCAAAGACCGTTACAAAATAGGCTGTTTGCTAAACTATGCGATGAAATGGAGGAAAATAAAAAATTTATTCTTTTCCATACAGAAGTATGGAAAAATGGTTATCGCGGAAGAAAGTGTTAACCCGATAATTGGAATTGCGAGATGAACTAATTATATTTTTTTAGGATAAACAAACGCCATTCTGGCGTATATTTATAACGAGTATATGTTGCTGTTGGCTTATATAACTGATGTACTTTCGAATTTAAACGACTCGAATATGAATTTACAAGAACGTGATAAAAACATTTTATTAACGACATAGTTCATGCTTGATTATTAAGACGCTTGATATCTGGATTATTCGCAATCAGAGCAAAGAGTCGGATACGTTTCCACACACTCCTGATTATATTGAGAAAAATTAGGATGAAGAAGATACTGTTTTTCACCACAGTTTGGATAGTAAGAAGATTCATTTACGCAAGTTAATTCAGTTGGCGGAATATTTCCCGGAAAATAAAAATGAATTTTCGAAGAGACGGGTACTTAAACCATTTAGTGAAAACGTTGTTGCAGATCTAAATTACCTTTGATATTCACGACCGACCGACGAAATATCTGCCGACAAAACATTACAACTACAATTCACATCTATAATTTAGATACGTTTTGACTTGCTCGTCGAAGTGAATATAGAGATTAGTCACAGAAACATTGAAAATATTAATCCCTTTCACCACATCTTAGCTCTGCGAAAAGGTTTTTCGTCTATGGTTGCGCTAAAATCTACAGGAATCGTCTATTATCACTTGAAAACAATTTGCTTTTGTGTATTTCCAACAGATCCACGTATTTAGGAACTTTTAAATGAAAAACAAATGCAGCCGTCTCATTAATTTAACTTCTTTACACGTGTACTTATTAAGAAAAATGTATATAATAAATGATTTTTTTCTCGTAAAATGATTTCATTATCGTTTACGTGTGAGGTTGTAGGCTAATTTCGCGACCCCCAGGTTGAAAAACGCTACTCTAGAAGCAAAGAAATGGTACCATAAACTCAAAAGTGATAGGTCACTGTTTTATATATAAATATATAACAACTATGAGTGTGAAAATGCGTGTCGCGCTTGTGTCTATAATTATAGATTAGAGAGCTGCAACTACGAAACTTTTAAAAAAATCTATATAAATGGTTTCACATCTAAATCATTAAATTAAACAAGTCAAGATCAGCTTAAAAATTCAAACACAGATACATAAAATGTGACAAATTCACATTATATTATCGAGCTTTATGCATTAATTTATACTACATAAGCCTATAAACTGATTAAACATTTATAAAGTCAACAATTTATTAAAATCCAATGTAGATAATAATTTACAACCGTTTTATTTTTAAAATATGAAAAATTAACAACATATGCACGCAATAAACAAATCATATTGTCAAAAGAGGTATTAATCATTTATATATACGTAAATATAACCAACATTTATTTTAGATCCTTACGGAAGATGTATTACGTCGTAACAATTGAGGGTTAAAAAAAGTAGTAAAGGATTGTGGTGAAGAAGAGAGACTTAGCGTGTTCTGAATCATAAAATAAGGAAGGCAGTGACGGCCTCAAGTCTCCTTTTATCTTTTCTCAATAAAGCACAATTCTCATTTGAACTTTAGTCATGGGGGAAGAACGAACCGTATATTAGAAAGTACATCGAGATTAGAATTTACTTTTTATCTTATCTTTATTTCGTTCAGAAAAAGAACATACAACCAATGTAATGAAGATAATACTGCTGTTATTGATTTAACACTTAAGTTAAATCGTTTGTTCGTAGCTTTGTATTCTTTTATACTCAAAATAACAAAGAACATCAAACTTTGTTATATTTAAACAATAAACAGCTCACAATATTAATTCAAAACGTGTATGATAACAAGATAAAATAACAAATTTTAAATTAACACGTGAAAAATATATATGAATAAATTTTATAATAATTTGGAAAAAACTATTATTCTGCAATACATACAATTCTATTCGAAGATTTAATTGTTATCACGTAGTAAATAAAATAACGTCTTCTACTACAGATATTACCTTCAACATGCCCGTTTATCATCAAAATTACTACACTCGACGTCTCTGTACATGGTCCAGCAACCTAGTTATCTGTACAAGAATTTTCCAAAAATTTGTTTTCTTTTTTTTCTTTTTACTTTTATCGACTCATATCATTTTCGACATTCTACAGCAGCAATATATTTTTAATTTGTGCCAAAATATGGTCCTTCAGAAAATCTTAATTTTTTTTTTTTGTCTATAATTACTTATTCCATTCTCAAATTGATCTTTCAATTCCTGTGTTGCTTTATATATTAAGTTACAGCCGTAAAAATAATTATAGCCCTATTTCACAGCTTTCTGAATCAGAGCTTGCGTTTCTTAATTTTATACAATGCGTTCGAAAATTTGCTCAGCATTGGAATTATTAGGTGTAATGATAAAACATTTTTAATTATTACTTTGTATTTAAAAGAAAAAAGAAAAAAAGGAAAGTGTTCAGAAGTGGAAAGAGAAATGAACATTGGTAAAATAGACGGAGCATACAGGAAAGTTAAGGAAAATTTTGGGGTACATAAATTAAAATCTAATAATGTGTTAAACAACGATGGTACACCTATATATAATACGAAAGGTAAAGTCGATAGATGGGTGGAATATATTGAAGAGTTATACGGAGGAAATGAATTAGAAAATGGTGTTATAGAGGAAGAAGAGGAAGTTGAGGAGGATGAAATGGGAGAAACAATACTGAGCTCGGAATTTAAGAGAGCATTAAAAGATTTAAATGGCAGAAAGGCTCCTGGAATAGACGGAATACCTGTAGAATTACTGCGCAGTGCAGGTGAGGAAGCGATTGATAGATTATTTATGAAAATGGGGAATTTCCATCAGACTTCAAAAAAAGTGTTATAGTTATGATACCAAAGAAAGCAGGGGCAGATAAATGTGAAGAATACAGAACAAATAGTTTAACTAGTCATGCATCAAAAATCTTAACTAGGATTTTATACAGAAGAATTGAGAGGAGAGTGGAATAAGGGTTAGGAGAAGACCAATTTGGTTTCAGGAAAAGTATAGGGACAAGGGAAGCAATTTTAGGCCTCAGATTAATAGTAGAAGGAAGATTAAAGAAAAACAAACCGACATACTTGGCGTTTATAGACCTAGAAAAGGCATTCGATAACGTAGACTGGAATAAAATGTTCAGCATTTTAAAAAAATTAGGGTTCAAATACAGAGATAGAAGAACAATTGCTAACATGTACAGGAACCAAACAGCAACAATAACAATTGAAGAACATACGAAAGAAGCCCTAATAAGAAAGGGAGTCCGACAAGGATGTTCCCTATCGCCGTTACTTTTTAATCTTTACATGGAACTAGCAGTTAATGATGTTAAAGAACAATTTAGATTCGGAGTAACAGTACAAGGTGAAAAGATAAAGATGCTACGATTTGCTGATGATATAGTAATTCCAGCCGAGAGTAAAAAGGATTTAGAAGAAACAATGAACGTCATAGATGAAGTCCTACGCAAAAACTATCGCATGAAAATAAACAAGAACAAAACAAAAGTAATGAAATGTAGTAGAAATAACAAAGATGGACCACTGAATGTGAAAATAGGAGGAGAAAAGATTATGGAGGTAGAAGAATTTTGTTATTTGGGAAGTAAAATTACTAAAGATGGACGAAGCAGGAACGATATAAAATGCCGAATAGCACAAGCTAAACGAGCCTTCAGTAAGAAATATAATTTGTTTACATCAAAAATGAATTTAAATGTCAGGAAAAGATTTTTAAAAGTGTATGTTTGGAGTGTCGCTTTATATGGAAGTGAAACTTGGACGATCGGAGTATCTGAGAAGAAAAGATTAGAAGCTTTTGAAATGCGGTGCTATAGGAGAATGTTAAAAATCAGATGGGTGGATAAAGTGACAAATGAAGAGGTATTGCGGCAAATAGATGAAGAAAGTAGCATTTGGAAAAATATAGTTAAAAGAAGAGACAGACTTATAGGCCACATACTAAGGCATCCTGGAATAGTCGCTTTAATATTGTAAGGACCGGTAGAAGGGAAAAATTGTGTAGGCAGGCCACGTTTGGAGTATGTAAAACAAATTGTTGGGGATGTAGGATGTAGAGGGTATACTGAAATGAAACGACTAGCACTAGATAGGGAATCTTGGAGAGCTGCATCAAACCAGTCAAATGACTGAAGACAAAAAAAAACTTTGTATTTTTATTTCATTATTTTATACAAACGCAAAAAACTGGAACAGTTCATAAAAGGTGTTGAAAATGACCTTCTCCAACATCAGTAAAACACTGCACACGTTTCAATTTATTTTTTCACACACTTTAACCGGCTGATATACTGGAATATTTCGTACGTATGCCGTTATTGCGTTTTTTTAAGTTCGTCAATCGTTCGTGCTCTGTTGGGATACACTGCTTATTTCGCTAAATAGAAGGTAATCATCTGAGGGAGTCAGATCGAGCGATCGTGCAAGCCATAAACCCCTCGAAATGATTCGTTCACAAAGACATTTCGTAAAAGAGTCACTAACCTGTTAGCTGTGTGCGCTGTGGCGCCATCTTGTCAGAACCGACCGTGACTGATTTCCACTTCTGTTAACTAAATAATGAAGTCGGTTAAAACAGCACAATAACGATAACTACTACCTGAATTTTCAAAAAAAAAAAAAATTGGACCCACATGCGTGTTCTACTCGTAACGACCCCATACTCCAATTTTTGCTTCGTGTAAAGATTTCTCATATAATTCAGGGGGATTTTTGTCGACCACAATCGTGTATTTTGTGAATTAATTACCCTCCCAGATGAAACCACGAAAAAATCGAATCTGTAAAAATCGAAATATCGAGGACACCTACGGAATTTTGGTCAATAAAACGTTTAAACCGTTGACAATAATTAAATCTTATGGCACGATCTGTATGTTTCAGTTCTTGAACTCGCATTACTTTGTAGGAGAAAAATTTCAGTTCATTTTTTACAGCATATGTGCGGCGGTAGCAAGTCGATATCTTGCTGCTGCGCTTACTTACACGTCGACTTTGATGGAGCTTCGGCCATAAAGTCCGAAATATCAAGCGCTTCTCTTCTGTTTAGTTTAGTTTAGGTGGTCTTCCCGTTCAAACAGGATCTTCAGCAGAGCCTGTTGCCCAACATTTTTCGATAAGAGTTCAACCACATTGCGGAGAGGAACTGAGTATTTGGAAACTTTTCAGAAAATTTGTGCTTCACTAAATAAGTATATGTCACCTTCACGAAAGACGTATATGAGAAGAAAAATTCGTTTTTCTACCGAAAGAACCATTACGTTTCTCGCAACTACTGATTTCGATAAACGAAACAACACGAAACGAAACGAAGCACATCGAATCACAACTCGACAACTGACGTCTTGGTGTACTACTGAGCAATACTCGACGAACCCGTAGAGCAACCGACCTAACGCCGAAAAAACATAATGCACCACATAATAGTAAAGCATACTGCACAGAGACTTTTCGAACGCACTGTATTTTTGTCACTCCACCTAATTTTTGTATAAAAATCTTTTCCTAAATTTCAATTAACTTTTCTTTATAATATTAAACATTTTGTGGCGAACGCGAATAGCATAATATTTATACTCATCATTAGCTTGATGTTTATTTAAAATTAGAAGGCAATTATCACTTTCATCGTGTGGAAAAAGTGATGACAAATATGGTGTGGCCAAGGTTTTAAATTTTTTACATTACCGTTTAATTCATCATTTTTCAACTTAACGTTTAGAATTTTTCATCTACATGTTTATTATTTTCGATCTGCATTTCTTCTTGCTTTCTCAATTTCAATTCCAATTGATTGTTATCGTTTTGATATGAGTTAGAATCTTTAATGAAATAATCTTCTATTATATCATAACATTTATCATAAAACTCTTTTGATACTCAGGAAGCAATATTAAGTAATAATTTCTAATAAATATACGTACTGGTAATAATTTTAGTAAATTCATCGTTATTATCACAATAATAACGAGGCTCCGGTGTGAGCCTCGGGTTTATTATTGCAGAATTCAATTAATTCTTTAGTTTATTATGAAACCAATTTTTTAAATAGTTTCCCATCTTCACGTAACTTTGCCGCGTTAAAAAATCCCGTATTCATATTTATAATTAATTTTAAATTTCCAAAAATCCCATAAGTATAACTGTCTTCTATTTGTTAATAACATACATCGATTAAAGTCATTCTAAAATGAAAATCCTACAACATACATACATAAATAAAATAAAATCTTTAATCAATAAGTCAAAATATGTTATCCCGGAGGATAAAACAAAAAAATATTAATTAACCGACATGTATGAAGGCCTTACTAAAAATACATAAAATTAACACACCGATAAGACCATTAATAGATTTTACAAATTCATCAACATATTTTTAAGCAAAATTTTTAGTTAATATATTAAAGAATTCAATTAAATTAAATAACACTTATAATTTAAATAATGGTTAAGGTATCATAGATATTTTACATAATATTAACGTATAACAATAACACAAAATGGATATCTTTAGATATTTGTAATATGTGCTCTAATATATACTTACATAACACTTAACTATCATTAAAAAAAAACATTGAACAATAATAATGAAATAAATAAACATTATACAAACGAGCTGTTTGATAATCTTTATTGAATATAATCACATTTAATATAATATTTATTTATATTAACGTTGAATATATTTTATTATTTTTTTGTTACATTGCACGTATATGAAATTGTTTCTGCAACGTTCAGGAACATATACAATAAAGAGGCATTAACCTGAAAAATGATGCTTGCAAAAGATAGCGAAATATGTGAATTTGTCTAATAAGTGGTCGGCCTTCTTTAATGTACAGTAAAAATGCTGCTCGCTGATTGGATGCTGCGCTAGAAGGAACACTTTATATCTACTTAATATAAATATAGATGAAGTTTAACGAATTTACTTAACAAAAGGTTTCTCTAAATCTAACAACCCCTTAATAAATAAAGTAAAAGAAGAAAAATCAAATTTTCAAAAACGTTTTTCTCCACTTTAATTCCGGCGTTTATAATTTTTTTAAATTGTACAAATCGCTTGATAGGTGTATACATAAAGTATAAACTTCCAAAGAATTCGTCAAAAATATTTAAACCGAAGAGAGATGGACTAAACGAACATAAAACATATATTTCGATTTTAAGAGATGGGGTTGGTATTTTTAAAATTTTTATTTATAAATGCATTTTAGGTAATAAATTTGCTTTAATAAAGTATTCTCTAAAATGCCTGTCAAGAAAATCGATAATTGATTTTCTCGATCGTGATTGGTTATCCCCACCCCCATAACGAATTTTGAAAGAACAATAAGATCAACGCCTTATACGGAGAGATACTTGATCCAAATTTGAAGAAAAGAGGTTTGGTCAATCATGAGACATGAGACATAAGGCGAAAAGCAGTGCGACACACCTACGTACATATGGGTTTTTTGTCTAAATTACTTAATTGAACTGTAAAACATCAAGATTTGCAAAAAAAAACCCGATACTCCTTTTTTGACACATGATCACCGTACATTCCCCTTTAATACAGCTACTTCGCCGGAAAAGAAATGAGGAGAGCGTACGAGTATAGAAAATTAATCAGAACATTTAAGGGGTATTTTCCTTCTAGAGCCCCGGACTGACATTTATTAATCTTTATAATCTTTGTATCTTAGCGATACAAGTACTTAAATAACCAGAAACTCTGTACCAGGATTGTTCGTAAAGTTCCCGGCCTGACGCAGAACTGGCCCAAGTATGACCAAACGACAAATGATATTTGTGAAGCATGATCTTTTAGACGGCAAGCTGCGAAATTTCTACGTTTAGTTGCTCGTTTGTGATCAAATAAAGCACAAAACTTGGACATTTTTGAAAACTGTATAAGGTTAAAATTGAAGTAATTTAAAGTGAGAAAGTGATACGTTTTAAAAGTTTAACACCAAAAACGTACAAAAAGATATAGATTCCACTTTAAAAGCTTTTTCATAAAAATCCGCAAAACAGCATATTTTTAAAAATATGATATTAATATTAAACATCAATATCCGATTAAAATATAATTTAATAAATGGTATTTTTGTAAGGCATAGATGGAAATTCAAAAATAATGACTTTCAAAAAGATGTTTATATCTTTTTTTATAAAAAATATGTTTGAGTTTCATACTGTAAATCAGTCCTTAGAACAATATATATATTGTTTAGTTTGTCATTCATTTATTTAACTGATTTGCTTATTTCTGTATCGATTAATAATTAAATTAAGAGATTACCTGAGATTTTTTTATGATTGTTGTTTCATTATTAAATGAATTTCGGTCTTAGATAATAGCGTTTCTATCATCATTTTACATTAAACATTTTTATTAATTTTTAGTTATTTATTCAAAAAAAAAAAGGTTAAATTTACTATTTGCTCACAGAATCTGGCTGAACAGTCTAAACAGCACAGTTGGATACTTCCACATTCTGTAAAATCTGAAAGCTTTTCCTTAAGAATACTTGAACCTTGCTTCGAGTGACCTATTAATAACTGGATGAAAAAACAATTTGATGTAGAAAATAATTGAGTCGGTTGGTGTAAATTATTAAGGAAAAACCCGGGTAGGAAGTCTGATGAATACCCAGTAACCAAGGAAGAGCGAGATACTCTTTCAGGTAAGTTGTTTATCTAATTTCATGATCCCTCTGTTAAAAGATCATTTCTTTACTAACATCCACCGATTTCCCTTATCTTTGATCCTTTCCACTCTGGTGGTTTTTCTAGGCAATAGGATCCTGTTTAAGATGTTAACAGATATATTCCTAATTTAATATCGGCGGCCGAACATGGTACACAACTTATATGCGAACTGGCACACAGTATACGGATGCACTGATAAAAGCATCTCTACCGCCGCGCACATGACCGCGCAGTTCTCCCATCATAGCGGCGCTGCAGCCCCACCATTCTCAGGATCCAGTAAAAGAGCGTGCACGAAAGTGAATTTTCAGTTCATCGTCGACCACCACCAGGAAAAGACCAACAAGAAGAAGACAGAAGAAGTTCCCTAGCCGGCTCAACGATGTAGCAGGACGACTCACGAAAGCAGCCATAAATTCTGCGGCCAACTTCAGCTTTGGAAGAGCTGAGCTGTTACTGTGGCAAGCTAATTCCAACAGAGACATCAAGATAGATCTGGCATTGAATTCTACATCCTGCCGTACCCCGGGAATGGTGCAAATAGATTTTCTGCGGCGACATGATAATTCCCACAACGCTTCTGCTAGTTCCGGGGCTTCGGGAAGAAATCATCTTGGGACACGACTTGCTACAGATGCAACAAGCCGTGTTGGCTGCCTCCATCTGGGTAGGGAAACCCGCAAAACCGGTGTTTGGCACGATCGAGCCGAACCTGCGGCATCGAGACTGGGCTAGTCGGAAGCGAAAAGTACAGCACCCCCTGAGGTAAAGACAAGATTGGAGACTGTGTTGAAGCGGCACAAGGAAGTATTTTCCAGCACTCCTTTACAACCAACTCGGTCAGTAGAACATGGGATCCGACTTCGGGAAGGAATCCGGCTGTTTCGCTTACCGATATACCGGTACAGCGAAGAAAATAAACGGACTATAAGAGAACAAGTGCAAGAGATGCTGAGACAATAGGATATATAGGCCGCGATATCGCCCTACAACTCACCAGTAGTCATTATTAAGAAGAAAGACTGTTCACCACGTTTTTGTGTAGACTTCCGGCCCCTGAAAGACATCACCGAAGATGTAGACTCACCACTGCCACTGATCTATCAGACTATTAAAGACGCCCGTGTCTTCTCAACAATTGACCTTCGAAGTGGCTATTGGCAGATACCCCTGGAGAAATCAGCCAAACGTTTTACAGCCTTTGCAGTTCCAGATGGTGCCCGATAGCAGTTCCGAGTCATAAAATGCACCTAGCACATTCCAGCATCTAATGCAAAACGTTCTAACTGGCCTCCTCCACCAGTACTGCCTGATCTACCTGGACGACATTATTTTTATACCAGTAGCTGGAAAGAACATTTACGCCACCTAGACTTGGTTCTTGAACGCCTACAACTTCACTACCTGACGTGCTCTTTTGAGAAATGTCAATTTGGCCGAAACGAGGTGTCATTATTGGTCCATGAAATAATACCCACGGGGAATATTCCACAGCAGCCACACCTACATGCCATCATCGAACACAAGACTCCTGGGTCAAGAAAGGAGCTGCAGACGTTTCGTGGGTCAAGAAAGGAGCTGCAGCTCCTTTCTTGACCCAGGAGTCTTGTGTTCGATGATGGCATGTAGGTGTGGCTGCTGTGGAATATTCCCCGTGGGTATTATTTCATGGACCAGTAATGGCACCTCGTTTCGACCAACTGGCTGCGAGAATATATCCCAAGATTCTCAGATTTCCGCGCCGCTGACTGACCTGCTGCAGAGGAAAGACTGGAGATGGACAGACGCCGCGCAGCAAGCCTTCGAAGCTGTTTGGCAGGCCTTCTGCAGACCGTTGAAGTTATCTCGGCCGGATCCAGAGCTTCCTACAGTCCTGCAAACCAACGCAAGCCAGCAAGGGCTGGGAACCGTGCTTTACCAGCAAGCCGAGAACAGGGAGCGACGTCATCTCGTACACCAGCACGAAGGATATTTCTTCTCTGCCTATGAAAGATAGGCAGAGAAGAAATATCCTTCCAATGAACTCGAATGTCTCGCCCTGGTGTGGGCAATCAGGCTATCAAACGCTATCGACCGTACCTCGAGGACCGATCTTTCATCCTCAGAACGGAAAACAAGGCTTTGACATGGATAAGGCAAGTCATCAGGCAGAAAACAAAATATGCTCGCTGGGCCTTATTGGTGCAAAGTTTCAAGTTTACATTAGAGCACTGTCCTGTCCGGGAGAATGAACTGCCAGATCCGTTGTCAAGAGAACCTGCGGAAGAAGAAAATACTAAGATGGTGCGGGATGAGGATAGACTACACCCAACTGAACGCGGCCAAGAAGACAGAGCTGTTACACCGCGATTGCAAGTCGTCGCCACTTCCCACTTCTTGTGTTTCCCACTTCGGGAAGCACAATAATCCGATCCAGAGTGCCAACGATTACGCCAAGATCCAAATTCAGCCCCACGCACCCACCTCAGAGTGGACGAACACGGTATCGTATGGACAGCAGGACGCAACACTAGGGTAGCACCCCGAATAGTGGGAGTGTAAGTCCCAGCCGGCAATCGCTCAGTTGTCATAGAACACTACCACCATGCTCCAAAAGCCGGTCATCCCGGAGCAGAAGAGACCTTGCTGGCGATCCACTAATACTACGATTAACAGGGCCTTACGAAAGAGGTTCGGCAGTACATACAGGAGTGCCACACATGCGCCCGCTACGAACGAGGTCCAAACCCTCCACCAGATAATCAGCGACCCCGGAGGCCTACAGCTTGTTGGAGGCATATGGCGGTTGACTTAATGGGTCGATACCCAGAAACAAAACGAGGCAACAGATTCCTAGTAGTGGGGACTGATCTGTTTTCCCTCTGGGTAGAGGCTAGGCCCATTCCTCGAGCTGACACGAACACCATCTTCAGCTGTTTGGAGGAGTTAAGTGTTTTGCCGCTGGGGCTATCCTGACAGACATCGGGACTGCGCTCACAAGCCGGAAGTGGAAGACGTTATGCCGCCAACGACACATTGCACACTGGACTACACCCGTATACCATCCACGGGCGAATCCCAACGGTCGTAATGAGCTGAAGAAAGCGCTGAGAATAGCTCTCGAGTAGGATGTCAACACCTAACGTGGGATAGGATTATGCCACGAGTGCTGTTCGCATTAAGAAACCGGGCTAACGCCGCAACCGGCACGCCACCAAGCGAACTGTTCATTGGGAGACAGTTAAAGAGACCCGGCGACCGGCAGCACCCAAAAGCAGAGGAACCGCCACAACCCACTGAGGAAAGAGAGGAGAAGGCGGCAGCACAACAGGAGGTCTACTGTAAAAAATGTTCACAGGCAACGGAGAAGAGCAACTGATGTTTAAGGTGAACGACCAATGTTTATCAGGCACCACGCCTGAACTGCTGAACTGCGATGGTCGATATGCAGGATTCGAAGTTCCTTGGGAAGACCTGTACGTTGTCCTTCAACGAATAGGGACAGTTTAAGAAATTTACCGCAAAGGCACTCGGCTAAAGGTACACGTCTCCAGGCTGAAACCTGCACACCACGGCCTGACAACTGAAGTACAGCAATATCCATCAGATCTGAATCCGTATGCGCCCGCCTAGACGGGGGGATGTTACTACACATATGACTAATTTAATATCGGCGGCCGAACACGGTATAACAACTCAATCGACGACAAAAACGTCCCTTTTCAGGGCTACCATAAGGTTAGTAAATGCCACGTGCCGTCGAAGCCATTTGGCAACAAAGAATACAGGGATTTTTGAGTTCCAGCATCATCGATAATTGTGCAGTGAGGTTGCTCTATCAAAGGACTTGTCCTGGAACTATGCTTTCAACCTGGTAATTGAATAAAAATTCCAATCTGAGAATGAAATGTTTATCTGTATAAATTTGGTCCTCTTAATCCTCCCTAATACAATATAACTGTGCCAGTAATATCATGTTAGATACTAATGGGAAATTTAAAGTAAAAAATGCATTATTAAAATCTGAATAATTAATTATTACAGCTGAATTTTCTGTCATTACATCATTAATAAGGATTATATTACAAAAAAAATCATTCTGAATAATTATATAGCCCTTTCTGTCATTGTCATCAAATTGTTTTACCTAAGTATGTAATATTTTGATGGATATAAGTTTATGCTAATAATTTTATACATAAAACACAATGCCTAAAACAAAATTTACTTTCAATGGCTGTTGAAAACAAATCTGTTGCTGTAACAATACGGTGTAGTAGCCACCAGCAGTCAACATTATAGTCAATCAATCAATCATAATAGTCTCATATGTCAATCTCTTGTCACCGTTCTATTTGGTACTTGTAGCATTTTATAAACATTAAACCTGACATTGTCACCGACTCTAAGAAGTTCATGATTAATTTTTTTATAAAAAAAAACAAACAATGCCGTTAAGATCCATGAAAAATTGTGTCATATGTATAATGATATACGTGACAGTGCTGAAAGAAATCAGTGATAGAAATTAAGAGAGGGGCACGCATAATTGATATTATTATCATCAATTAGAACAAAATATTTTTTTTACAATTTTCCAGGTTTGGCTCTGAGTGATTACCACCATGTCATGAAGACTGCAAAGTTTGGCTTGTTATTAAACTATTTTTATCTAATGAGAAGCTGTACACAGATGAATTAATAATTGTCTGAGTTCCCTGATGGCAGAATTCTTCTATTGAAGTGAGCAAAAGCGGTTGTTGTAATATGGTAAGTGACTTAATGAGGGAGGTAATGTGGAGCAGTGGAGTAGATAACCTAATAGGTAACTTAAGAATATGCACATAATAGTATAATTAGTTTTTATTGTATTAGATATCAATGAATAATGTCAATATTCTATAAAATATTAATTTCAAGGTAACTGAAGTGTGTAAAAAAGGAAAAATAATGTTTTCCACCACTTGGAAATTAAGTTAAGGTGGAATATATATATTGGCAAATGATGGAATGAAAATGGTTAGATTTATGATATTTTTAACATTGTTGAGAACTGTAATTTTTACACTTTAACTGAGCTGTTATTCTGTAAAAACAGATTTCATATTTTAATAATAAAACAAACAGTTACGTACTGTAAGTTTAGTCTTTTTTTTTTATAAATAATATATTTACAAACATTTAATTGGTATTCAACAATTCTGATTCGCTATAATATTGAGGATTTATTATTTTAACTATCACCAATTCTGATAAATATACAGGTCTTCATAAGCCTTGTTATTAATAGTAGTATGCTGTAAGTTAATACTACTGCACTGTCATAAGCAGATATGTACTCATACAAAGTAGCATAATATTATAATTGCAATTTTAATCAAAGCTTCTTTTGTCATTCAGACAAAAGTTTTAAACTCTTTAGAGCAATTAATTTTCCTTTGTCTTTGAAATTACTTTAGGCTTCTTTATTAGATAAATGTTACGTAAGATTAGTAAACAGTAGCAAAATTAAAAGCTAATTTACCTTTAATAACAATGATAATACCTTTTCTCTATATCATCTTTATTATAGAAAGATAACTGATTAAAATTAAAAAAAGGATACATAATTTTATAATGGGTTTGAAATTTGGATTATACATTTTAACTGATAAAAACTGCAACTAGCAGTTAATGATGTTAAAGAACAATTTAGATTCGGAGCAACAGTACAAGGTGAAAAGATAAAGATGCTACGATTTGCTGATGATATAGTAATTCTAGCCGAGAATAAAAAGGATTTAGAAGAAACAATGAACGGCATAGATGAAGTCCTATGCAAAAACTATCGCAATGAAAATAAACAAGAACAAAACAAAAGTAATGAAGTGTAGTAGAAATAACAAAGATGGACCACTGAATGTGAAAATAGGAGGAGAAAAGATTATGGAGGTAGAAGAATTTTGTTATTTGGGAAGTAGAATTACTAAAGATGGACGAAGCAGGAGCGATATAAAATGCCAAACAGCACAAGCGAAACGAGCCTGCAGTAAGAAATATAATTTGTTTACATCAAAAAGTAATTTAAATGTCAGGAAAAGATTTTTGAAAGTATATGTTTGGAGTGTCGCTTTATATGGAAGTGAAACTTGGACGATCGGAGTATCTGAGAAGAAAAGATTAGAAGCTTTTGAAATGTGGTGCTATAGGAGAATGTTAAAAATCAGATGGGTAGATAAAGTAACAAATGAAGAGGTATTGCGGCAAATAGATGAAGAAAGAAGCGTTTGGAAAAATATAGTTAAAAGAAGAGACAGACTTATAGCCCACATACTAAGGCATCCTGAAACAGTCGCTTTAATATTAGAAGGACAGGTAGAACAAATGACTGAAGACAAAAAAAAAACTGATAAAAGGTATTTTGTAACAGTGTACTTGATAAACATTTAGAAATTTTATTTTTTGCACTTTTTTTTAAGCACTTAAGGTAAACATAATCTATTTTTAGGGTTTTAGTGATAGAAGGAGGTAATTTAGTGATATCAAAACAAGATAAAAATATTTATTAATATTATATGCATATCTTAAGTTACCAACTAGATATCTAATCTGCTTTTCCACATTACCTCTCTCATTAAGTCAATTATCATATTGACTATTACATATTTATTATTAAAAAGAATATAAATAATAAATTTTTATGTTATTAGAAACTAGAATAAGAATGGATGCGCTGAGATTTCAGATCACATACTAATCATTATAGGAAGTGAGCATGACATGAAAGATGCTATTTCAAAAATGAACGAAACTTTTACCAAAAGCAAGTTAAAATTGGTAAATCAAAAACAAAAGTAAATGTTTGTGGATAATAATAATCAATAAGGTTAAAATATGATACTTCGAGTTAACTCTTTAAGTATTTAAGAATTACTCGTAGTATGTAAGTATTAAGGATAATTATGAGAAAACATACACAAAGAGATTAATTACAACATGAAATATTTCACACAGCTCACAAAAACTAAGATATCAACATGCTTGAACAATATAAGTTTTCCTAACACCCTGAATTTGATAAAAATAATTAAACTAACTTACTCAACATAGATTATGTTGTTTAATTACATATTTGATGAATTTTCTAAACTTTTTTATGTTGAATGACATTAAATAGGGAACGGAAAACTTCATTGAAGATAATTCTGGTACAATTACCACTAAAGGTCTTTGGAAGAATAGCTCTGTTTATCTGAAAGTGAGTTTATAATTTTTACAGAAAATCTACTTTTTACAATCCATAATGTATTTCGAAACAACGCTGCAAATAGATAACCTACAACTTTTATTTCTGAGAAACAGTTATAAAATTGCATATTTTTACATGTTAATTTCAGGTAACAGTTGCCATTAAATGTACACATACCGCCAAAAAAAATTCAGTTAACATAATAGTAAATTTACAGTATACTCTAAAATTTGATATGGAAAAGTTTCTAAATTAAGCATACATATTACAAAGTAGTAAACAATATTATACATTAAATTGATTAAAAGTATCTTCTAACCTGCTATTCCAAAAGACTACGATGTAATATTCAAAGTAAATCTTTCTTCATTTGAGATAAATAACATACCAGGCACACGCTTAATTATCATTGCTAACAACTATTTTCCAATATCCACAAACACATAATTTGTTTATAAACAACGCGTACAAACTAAACCGTCGAATTACGTCCTCAAACCTTTTTTCCTGTTGAACACCGGTATCCACGATCTAGTATTCAAATCCGTACAAAAGTAACTGCATTTACTAGGATTTGAACGTTGTAACTCTCGACTTCTGAACTGATTTGCGAAGACGCGTTCACCACTAGGCCTAACCCGATGACGCGCCAAAAACTGTTGTTCATCGACATTACGAACGGTTGGTAGCGCATCTATCTGGCGTCGACCAGAATTACCAAATCCAATCTGCTCAACGTTGCATTGCGTAATATGAAAATACTAGTGGGTTAAAATGTCTTGCACTACAATTTGAGCTGTTCAGCTGTATTTTTGTTTTAGTGCTACCTTTATGGGTTAAAACTCATTATAGTGAAACAGTTTTCTTTTTATTTAAGAACATAGACTGGTTAATACATATACTCGCTTTTACTGATTGAAATGAAATGAAAGGTATGAATTGCATTTTTACTTTTAAAGGTTTTAGAGTACAAATTGTTTATATTTTTTTTAAGTATAACCAAATGATTCTTGTATCCTTTTATCTGTTTGTATATCATTTAAAACTGAAGAATCATTTTAATGAAACCGTACTAATAATAACTGAAATAAAAATAAAAAATTGAAATTTTAGCTGTCGTCCTAAAATATATACTAGGAACCCCAGGTCCTTTATAAAAAATATTTTGATCACGATTTTTACTCAGATAAAAGAAATTAATGATAGGGAAAATTTTAAACCTAGAAAACTTTCCTCAACCTTTGTCAATTTTTTTTTTAAATTGATTGGGCTATCAATCACCTTTGATCAAAATATGACTATAACCTCACAATGAAAAATTCGTTTCTTCAGTATACTTGCTCTTATTTATTGAACAATTAATCTTGAATATACAAATAAATATGAAAATAACGTATTACAATTATTGGGTCTTTTCTGTGATTCCCTCCACTTTTTTTTATATTTGCATGAAATATCATTAGCAATGTCAATTTCGATGGAGAATCGCATTTCTAATTGTAAACTTTCGATCAGAAAAACAGTACTTTTCCTTCTCCTTTCCCCCAAAGTTTGCAAGTTTTTCACCAGGACATAACTCAAAGTAGCAGGAAATATTGATAACAATAATAACCAGGTTGGAGAAATAACCCAATAATCCGATTAATCATTTATATTATTACCATTTTTATAACCGTTTATTTATTTTATAAATATAATCTAACCATACTTAACCTACGCTTTAAACTTGACTAATTAACAGTAATGTTTTGGTTATTTAAATAATAAATAATTGCAATAGTTACTGAAAGACCCAACACAAAATATAAACATTCTTTATTAATCTCAGTACAAAATAAATAAGAAAACAAACTTTTAGTAACAAGTGAAAAAACCTATGCAAATAATTAATTTTAAATTGGGAGGAGAATAACAGAAAAGTACTTAATTATTATTACTTTCAAATTAGATTTGCAACAGGGAGATGTTTTTTAGAAAAGTTTACTTTTAACTGAAACAATGTAATTTAATGTTTGATTAGTTGTACCTTGGAGGGATGAGAATCAGACAATTTTAAATTAATAACCAATGCATAAATAATTTTAGTTTTTGTTTTTAAATACCAAACTAAACTGTATATTAAAATATTGACAGAAAAACATACTTCAAAACGTTACTGATGTCAGTTGATGTTACTCTAGATGGTTTTTTATTAAATTATCAGTCATAAATAAAGAATGTGGTCAAAAAGAATGATTTCAATGTGTGAATTCATTTACTATATTTTTGTGTGTATTTATATGTTTATATATAACTCTAGTTGTTCTTTATAAATAATTTATATATTTCCATCTCTGGGACAGTCTTTTTCAAGTTAACAGTAACAGTTCATACAATCAAAAATTGCCTCTTAACAGTTTATACAACCAAAAATCATTTGATATTTCTGTCAAACAAGTCTTGGTTCAGCTGCTTCTTTTAGTTTGAAAAATAATTAAAATTTTCAGATGTAGTTGGTTCTTGGTCTCTGCCATCTCAGAACTATACTGGAGAGACCTGAGATTGGCCTATATACAAGCCATTTTCACTAGGTTGTCATGTGGTTAAAAAGAGATCCTCTTTCTCTATTGCATGGGAATCATACCATCCATCCGTTGTGCACCATGTGAAGTTAGGAATAGAATTACCATCCTTAAACCAACATTATTTGGATAAAAATGAGCTGAAAAAATTTCCATGTAAGAATATTTCTTTATTTTAAATTCTCATTTTTTTTTAAACTCAGACACGCATCTATATCTATTTCTTTATAAATAATTATCGTTACCACATTACAATACAAACCTCCTAATCTATGTTTAAAATCTGGATTTGATAGTTCAAATTTTTTTTTTACTATTTATCCTTCGGAATCACTGTACGGTATTACTTCAGGGGATGAATGAGGATGATATATAAATGAAGTGTAGTCTTTACAGTCTCAGGTCAACCATTCCTGAGATGTGTGATGTTAATTGAAACCCAACCACCAAAAAACACCAGTATTCATGATCTAGTATCAAATCCTAATAAAAGCCTTTACTAGGGTATGAAACTTAGAACTCTCAACTTTGAAATCAATTGATTTGCGATGATGAATTCGCCACTGGACCAACCTGGTGGGTTGATACGTGTAGTTCAAACCTGGCTCAAGTTAACCAAACAGGCTGGTATATATTTGTAAAAACAATCTCTTGAAAGTATAACTCCCAGAATTTTTTTTACGCCTTTTCATCCAGTTGCCAAAATATGTATTTTAGTATAACGCAATGAATTACAAGAGAGTGGAAGAAAAATAGGAGTACTATTGGGAATAGAAGGTGAATTATTTATTTCTCTGAAAATGGTCACTTGAAACCAAATAAATTAGATGAGAATAAATAAATTTTATATCAAACAGATTTGTAAATATTAAATGTTTAATATAGAAAAATAAATTATAAATATGAACACTACATATAAAATTAATACTATTAACACACATAATCAATGAAAAATATTATATGTTAAGACAAATTAGTGGTGAATAAAACATCTAAATTAAGACAATAACATATTTTTTTTAAATTAATAATCATTTTAAAGATAATGTACAAATGATCTAGACTTACGCTAAACAAAATAATGTGTGGTTGCATGAAGAACTCTAGTTCATTGGCTCTGTCAAGAACTCTGGTTTCTGGTTATTTCCATTCTGAAGTCTTTTTGATTTTCCTTAATAGTAATTACAATTAGTTTAAGAATGCTCAAAATAAAAATGATGTCGTTGTAAAGAAAAACTTACAGCAAGAAATAAGTTAGTGAGATTTTAAACAACTTTAAGTAAATAATCTGAATTTTTTTGCATCTAGAAAAAAGCATACATGGCTTATCCATCCCTCATATAAATAAGTAAGAGTGATGTAGACAGATTCCCAATATTGTTTACCAGTTTTCTTAGAGCTACTGTCACTGTTCAAAATTTTCTTAACGTAGATGATATTTAAATTTATTTTTTTTATTACTGTACAATACATAAGGGTACTTACATATTAACGCCACCGCAGCTACAGCTTTATTTAAAAACAAAGAAGTCAATCGGATTTCGGTGGAAAATCAACAGTCTCTTTATTAATTTAAAAAAATGGTTATTTATATTTATTTATTTTATAAATATAATTTAACCAAACTTAACCTACGCTCGCTAACCTTGACTAATTAACACCGTAATTTTTTGAGTATTTATTTAATAAATTCAGTAATTATTGCAATTATTTATTATTTAAATAATCAAAACACTCCTGTTAATTAGTCAAGGTCAGCGAGCGTAGCTTAAGTTTGGTTAAATTATATTTATAAAATAAATTAAAATTAATAAAGAGACTGTTTTGAATCTATGTTAAACTCTATATCGGCCCATTTTCCACCGAAATCCGATTGACTACTTTGTTTTTAAATAAAGCTGTAGCTGTGTACATTACGTACACAGTATTATTGTACTGTGTACAATACATAAATACCGTTACTACAGTACTAAGTACAATTTTTTTTTAAAAACAATTTCAAAGTAATATCTGTATTTTACCCCTTAACACTTCTTATGAAATTGACAGGCAGTATGAATTTCTGGATTATCCAAACTTTCATTCATACAGACTATTTATGGTCTCATTTAGTTTATATGAATAAAGTTGTGTGATATATTGAATTGTTATTTTATTTTTTACTATTTTTATTTATTTAAACTTTTGCACATATTTCCTTTATTACAACCTTAATATAATTATTATCATTTTATTTATTAATAGGAACTTTTAATACACCAAATTTTTATTTATTAATTTTTTATTTTGATGCATCTCAAAACAAGGTTTTTTAATTATTAAAAATTATAAACTCACTTTCAGATTAAGAGAACTATTCTTCCAAAGACTTTTAAAGGTAATTTTACCAGAATTAGCTTCAATGAAGTTTTTCGTTCCCTATTTAATGTTATTTAACATATAAAAGTTAAGGAAATTCATCAAATATGTAATTAAATAACATAATCTATGTTGAGTATGTTAGTTTAATTAATTATTCTTATCAAATTCAGGGTGTTAGGAAAAATTTATGTTGTTCAAGCTTGTTGATATCTTAGTTTTTGTGAGCTATGCGAAATATTTCATGTTGTAATTAATGTCTTTGTGTATGTTTTCTCATAATTATCCTTAATACTAACATACTAAGAGTAATTCTTAAATACTAAAGAGTTAACTCGAAGTATCATATTTTAACCTTATTAATTATTATTATCCACAAACATTTAATTTTATTTTTGATTTACCAATTTTAACATGCTTTTGGTAAAAGTTTCGTTCATTTTTTAAATAGCATCGTTCATGTCATGCTCACTTCCTATAATGATTAGTATGTCATCAGAAATCTCAACGCATCCATTCTTATTCTAGTTTCTAATAACATAAAAATTTATTAACGATAATCTTTTTAATAATAAATATATAATAGTCAATATAATAATTGACTTAATGAGAGAGGTAATGTGGAAAAGCAGATTAGATATCTAGTTGGTAACTTAAGATATGCATATAATATTAATAAATATTTTTATCTTGTTTTGATATCACACTAATAAATTACCTCCTTCTATCACTAAAACCCTAAAAATAGATTATATTTACCTTAAGTGCTTAAAAAAAGTGCAAAAAATAACATTACAAAATGTTTATCAAATACACTGTTGCAAAATACCTTTTATCAGTTTAAATTATAATCCAAATTTTAAACCCATTATAAAATTTTGTTTCCATTTTTATAATTTTAATCAGTTATCATTCTATAGTAAAGATGATATAGTTAAAATAATTTGATAATAGTTAAAATAATAAATCCTCAATATTATAGCAAATCAGAGTTGTTGAATACCAATAAAAAGTTTGTAAATATATTATTTAAAAAAAAAAAAAAAAACACTAAACTTACAGTACAGTGGAAATATATTCCACCTTAACTTAATTTCAAAGAAGTGGAAAACATTATTTTTCCTTTTTACACACCTCAGTGACCTTGAAATTAATATTTTAGAGAATAATGTCATTATTAATTGATACCTTATACAATAAAAACTAATTATACTATTATGTGCATATTCTTGAATTACCTATTAGGTTATCTACTCCACTGCTCCACAGTACTTCTCTCATTAAGTCACTTACCATATTACAACGACCGCTTTTGCTAACTTAAATAGAATAATTCTGCTACCAGGGAACTCAGACAATTATTAATTCATCTATGAACAGCTCCTCATTATATACAAAGAGTTTAACAACAAGCTAAGTATATTGATGTAATCCCTAAGAGCCAAACCTGGAAAATTGTTTTTTTTTTTTGTCTTCAGTCATTTGACTGGTTTGTTGCAGCTCTCCAAGATTCCCTATCTAGTACTTGTCGTTTCATTTCAGTATACCCTCTACATCCTACATCCCTAACAATTTGTTTTACATATTCCAAACGTGGCCTGCCTACACAATTTTTTCCTTATACCTGTCCTTCCAATATTAAAGCGACTATTCCAGGATGCCCTAGTATGTGGCCTATAAGTCTGTCTCTTCTTTTAAGTATATTTTTCCAAATGCTTCTTTCTTCATCTATTTGCCGCAATATCTCTTCATTTGTCACTTTATCCACCCATCTGATTTTTAACATTCTCCTATAGCACCGCATTTCAAAAGCTTCTAATCTTTTCTTCTCAGATACTCCGATCGTCCAAGTTTCACTTCCATATAAAGTGACACACCAAACATACACTTTCAAAAATCTTTTCCTGACATTTAAATTAATTTTTGATGTAAACAAATTATATTTCTTACTGAAGGCTCGTTTCGCTTGTGCTATTCAGCATTTTATATCGCTCCTGCTTCATCCATCTTTAGTAGTTCTACTTCCCACGAAATAAAATTCTTCTACCTCCATAATCTTTTCTCCTCCTATTTTCACATTCAGTGGTCCATCTTTGTTATTTCTACTACATTTCATTACTTTTGTTTTGTTCTTGTTTATTTTCATGCGATAGTTCTTGCGTAGGACTTCATCTATGCCATTCATTGTTTCTTCTAAATCCTTTTTTATTCTCGGCTAGAATTACTATATCATCAGCAAATCGTAGCATCTTTATCTTTTCACCTTGTACTGTTACTCCGAATCTAAATTGTTCTTTAACATCATTAACTGCTAGTTCCATGTAAAGATTAAAAAGTAACGGAGTTAGGGAACATCCTTGTCGGACTCCCTTTCTTATTACGGCTTCTTTCTTATGTTCTTCGATTGTTACTATTGTTACTGTTGTTGTTTGGTTCCTGTACATGTTAGCGATTGTTCTTCTATCTTTGTATTTGAACCCTAATTTTTTTTAAATGCTGAACATTTTATTCCAGTCTACATTATAGAATGCCTTTTCTAGGTCTATAAATGCCAATTATGTCGGTTTGTTTTTCTTTAATTTTCCTTCTACTATTAATCAGAAGCCTAAAATTGCTTCCCTTGTCCCTATACTTTTCCTGAAACAAAATTGGTCTTCTCCTAACACATCTTCCACTCTTCTCTCAATTCTTCTATATAGAATTCTAGTTAAATTTTTTATGTATGACTAGTTAAACTAATTGTTCTGTATTCTTCACATTTATCTGCCCCTGCTTTCTTTGGTATCATGACCATAACACTTTTTTTGAATTCTAACGGAATTTCCCCTTTTTCATAAATATTACACACCAGTTTATATAATCTATTAATCGCTTCCTCACCTGCACTGCGCAGTAATTCTACAGGTATTCCGTCTATTCCAGGAGCCTTTCTGCCATTCAAATCTGTTAATGCTCTCTTAAATTCAGATCTCAGTATTGTTTCTCCCATTTCATCCTCCTCAACTTCCTCTTCTTCCTCTATAACACCATTTTCTAATTCATTTCCTCCGTATAACTCTTCAATATATTCCAACCACCAATCAACTTTGCCTTTCATATTATAAATCTGTGTACCATCTTTGTTTAACACATTATTAGATTTTAATTTATGTACCCCAAAATTTTCCTTAACTTTCTTGTATGCTCCTTCTATTTTACCAATGTTCATTTCTCTTTCCACTTCTGAACACTCTTCTTTAATCCACTCTTCTTTTGCTAGTTTGCAGTTCCTGTTTATAGTATTTCTTAATTGTCTATAGTTCCTTTTACTTTCTTCATCACTCTCATTTTTATATTTTCTACGTTCATCCATCAACTGCAATATATAGTCTGAAATCCAAGGTTTTCTACCAGTTCTGTTTGTTCTGCTTAAGTTAGTGTCTGCTGATTTAAGAATTTCATTTTTAACATTCTTCCATTCTTCTTCTACATTTTCTACCTTATCATTTTTAGTCAGACCTCTTGCGATGTCCTCCTCAAAAATGTCCTCCTCTTCCTAAATCTTCTCTAAATTCCAATTCATCTGACATCTTTTCTTCAGGTTTTTAAACCCCAATCTACATTTCATTATCACTAAATTATGGTTGCTATCAATGTCTGCTCCAGGGTAAGTTTTACAATCGATGAGTTGATTTCTAAATCTTATCTTAACCATGATATAATCTATCTGATACCTTGCAGTATCCTCTAGCTTTTTCCATGTGTATATTCTTCTATTATGATTTTTAAACTGGATGTTGGCAAGTACTAAATTATACTTTGTGCAAAACTCTGTAAGTCCCCTCTTTCATTCCTTTTGCCCAGCCCATATTCATCCACTATATTTCCTTCCTTGCCTTTTCCAATGCTTACATTCCAATCTCCAACTATTATTAAATTTCCATCTCCTTTTACGTGTTTAATTGCTTCATCAATCTCTTCGTATACAAACTCTACCTCATCATCATCATGGGCGCTTGTAGGCATATAGATGTTATCAATCGTTGGTGGTTTAGGTTTTGATTTTATCCTTATTACAATGATTCTATCGCTATGCATTTTGAAACACTCTACTCTCTTCCCTATCTCCAGCTACTCTGTATCACTGAGCACTCAAGACCCCTCACCAACGGCAAGGTCTCATGATTCATAGGATGGGTGGGTAGAGCGGGGGGAAATTGTAAAAATTTTTATATATATTTTATTCTAATTTATGATAATAATAACAATAATGTGTTGCCCCTTTCTTAATTTCTTTCACCAATTTCTCTCAGTACTGTCACGTATAACACTATAAATACAACACAGTTTTTTATGGATCATAACAGCATTGTTTTTTTTTATAAAAAAAATTAATCATGCACTTCTTACAGTCCGTGATAATGTCAGGTTTAATGTTTATAAAATGCTACGAGTCCCAAATAGAACTGTGACAAGAGATTGACAAATTATGAGACTATTATAATTGATTGATTGACTATAATGTTGACTGCTGTTGACTACGAGAGCATATTGCTATAGCAGCAGATTTATTTTCAAAAACCAGTTGAAAGTAACTTTTGTTGTAGCCATTGTGTTTTATGTATGAAATTATTAGCACAAACTTATATCCATCAAAATATTTTCTACCACTTCATTGTCATATACAGTGATTTACAATTCCAACTATCTTGTTTATTGTGATTGTTTGAGTCATAATTAGTTATAAAAATTTTGTTATTACATTGGTTATAATATTAATTATACATTCAAGTGTAACGTCATCTTTTTTGTCTATATGTAGAATATAAAGATTGCAATTAATACTGAAATATTTGTGATATGTTTCTGAAGCATTGGACAAATGTTGACTCAGTTGGATGATGTACTGCTTTCATGTGATCATTGTTGTCTAATGTAAAACCTTTTGTGCTGTCAGAGTTTAATTTATATTAGACCTGAAGCACTGTGTTTTGTTTGACAAGCTTGTGTTACATACATTTGACGTTGTGTATTATTTTGTTTTGTTCTGAACACAACTTTTTTTTTAATTTATTAGCTATATTTTTTTTAATTCATTACTTAGGTATGTTAGATGTATTATTTGTTTTTTACTTCCTTTTGCAAAGTAAAGGAAGAAATATTGTGATTTCAAAAAATTTTGGTTTCTAGATGTCAATGGAAATATCCATTATGTCCATTCCTGAATCCATTTTGACTAGTTCGGTGTGATGTCTGTACATACATATGTAGCTGCATAATTCAAAAACGATTAGCTATAGGATGTTGAAATTTTGGATTTGGACTGTTGTACCATTTAGTTGTGCATCTTCCTTTTTGATTGCAATCGACTGAACCAAAACTATTCCAAAAAGCCCTAAATCCAAAAAAATTTGACTGGATTTTCTCTTAACTGCAGTAATAAGCCCTCATTGAGAGATTTTCAAGAATAAATCATAAGTGATAACTATTTTCATTGGTTCCAGAGTTATAGCCAAATAAAATTTTAATTAATAAAATTTATGGATCTTACAAGAGGAAGGAATGGATTGGAATGCTATTAAATCCATCCTTAAAATTGAAAATATAAAAACTTAAAATTTAGACCCGTCATTAAAAATAAACCCTTCAAAACACGCCCGATTCTAGAATCATACAGCAGCAAGGGACACTATCCAGGTTCTGCAATTTGTAGGGAGAATTAGTGAAACTCCCGCCAACTTTGCATTCAATTCCAAGAGGAAGGCACATTGATTCTAATCAGACTTCATTCTTTTGTTTTTAGCCTTTTTTTAAATTTAAATATATTGATTTATTAATCTCTGATTGTAAAAAAGTGTTTTATGATAAATAGTAATTCAATAATAACAATAAATAAAAAAAGTATGAAAAATTATCAGAACTTATTAATGAAACTACTAGTACTAGATAGGGAATCTTGGAGAGCTGCATCAAACCAGTCAAATGACTGAAGACAAAAAAAAAATTAATGAAATAAATTTTTTTGTATTTTTCATTTTAAACTTATATGCATGTGTAATTTAATAGATGTACAAGGCAGTCATGTGGTGTCCACATCAGTTTTTTTATATTAATTTTCATTTTCATTTAAATTTTAGGTTTTATTCACTAAACTCGTTAGAGTTTTTATTATGTTTAAAAGTTCAATATACATTAAATAAATATATCCCTATGCTGATTGGAAAATAAAAATACATTATAAAGATCACATAAAAATGAGATAAATATAAAAACAAATTTAAAAATAAAAGGTAAATGTGTTTTAAGTTCATATTAATTATTTAAATACAATACATAAAATAATGTTAAGGTAATATATTAAATATAGAAAATCTGATGTGGGCAAAACATGACTTCCTTGTACACCTATTAAGTTGCATTTACACATTTTTTTTAAAATGAAAAGTACATAAAATTTTATTTCATTAAAAACTTCTGATATTTCTCTTCTTTTTTTTTTGATATTCAATTATTATTCATCGTACATTTTTTTTTACAATGAGAGGTTAATAATTATTAATAAATCAATATATTTAAACTAAAAAAAAAAGGAGATGAAGTCTGATTTGATCCAATGTGTCTTCCTCTAAGATCCAAATTTTTCATTAATTAAAATTTTCTTTGGCTTTAACTGTGGAACCAATGACAATAAGTACCGCTAATGAAGTATCATTGAAAAGCTCTCAGTGAAGGCTTATTACTGCAGTTAAGAAAAATCCAAATTTCTTTGGATTGCAGGCTTTTTTTGGAACTTTTGGTTCAGTCGATTGTAATCAAATAAGAAGGTGCACAGCTAGATGTTGTGCAATGGAGTGTTGCAAAAATTCAACATCCTACAGCTAATCATTTTTGAATTATGCGATTACACATGTACGTACATACATCACATTGAAACTAGTCAAAATGGATTCAGGGATGGTCAAAATGAATATATTCCGTTGAAATCTGGAAACCGACATTTTTCGTAATCTCAATACTTCCATTACTTTGTACAAGGAAGTAAAAATTACTACAAAATAATACACAATTCAGAAGCCGCTACTGATATACATTGAACAGTGTGCAGATAAACTGAGTTTTTGTTTTGTTTTTAATTAGTATTATTTAAAAATTCATTGACTGAGTAATATTGTTTTCGTAAAATAAAATTTTTTAATTGTATTTTAAATAAATTGGTTGGAAGATTTTTTAAAAGGTTCAGCAATTTATTAAAAATAGCAATGGAAACATAATTAAGTCATTTCTCATAAGCTGAAGGTCTATATTGAATTACACAGAAACAGTGCTGTTCTGTTGCCTGGTTTGAAAAAGATATAAACATAAGGATAAATAAGCACATGTAATTTTCTAAATACATGGCTACGTGATTCGTACTTATGGATGCCAAATAATGATCTGACAGTCCATTTTTTTATCTTAAAAACTTAATCTGAATTTTTGAGGGAACGCCAAGAAATGACATTACACTTTATATGAAAATATACGTAAGCATAATAAATATTTAAAAATAATGACAAGCTTAGAGTTCCATTAAGTCGCATCAAAGCAAATCAGTATGGCTTGATTTTGTTACAAATGAAATCAATTTTTTTCATTCTACAAGAACTTGTCATCTAGTAAAACACCTAAAAATTCCATTTTGCAGACAACAGAAATACTACTATTATTTTCATTAATGAGATTTCTATCTACACAATCAGTAATGTTACATATACCTCCGAAGCATGATACAACAATTTTAACATATTTAAAGTTAGATGATTATAATCCATACTGTGAATAATCTTTTGAGCTGCTATCACACAATTTTCCATTCCATTTAAATAATTATTTTCACACATAGATATAGTTGTGTCATCTGCAAAAGAGTTACAATGAGTGACTAAAGATTCTGAAGTAGATCATTAATAAACAAGAAAATAAGCAAGGCATTCATTGCTTTTCAATGCATTTCATTTACAAATCCAACAGAGTTGCTGTTATCCTCTATGTTTAAAATTAATTTATGAGGCTAATATTGTGTATGTTTTGATTTTCTAGTAACTACACTACATAAGATAAAAATAATTTGCAAAAGGTAGATTCTACTGTTTTTTTTTTTTTTTTGTGCTTATATTTTCTTTGCATTTACTGATGAACGGCATTCAGCCTGCTATATTAAATGTATAAGATTTACTACAATTAGATTAATTTGTACATGCATGGGCAGTTATATTTATCAGCATTTGGTTTGTTAGTTTTTCATGTGATCTTGTGTATTATTTTGTAATTTTGAAAATTTCTATGATTTTATATGAATTTTAGTTTATATTATCTTAAATTTTTTCATCACAAAGTGAGTTTTTTACTTTATTTTGAATTTTATGTAGCATATCACAGTGTGTATGCATCTGTAATGTGTAGTACATACACCTGGTGAATTTTTCATTATAGTCATCAACTAACTTAATTGTGTGCAATATTCTATATAATGTATGAATTAAAGAAAACATGCACATAAGATTAATTATAAATAATAATCTTGTGGATAAGTGGCTGTAGTGGGTTTTTTAATATCTTACAAAGATATATTTGTAATCTACTTTGTATTTGGTGAGGCTGAGAATTTGGGTGTTTTATTTTATGAATATTCTGCAGCGAATTATCAGTAGTAGTATGCAGTTGGCAGTTAAGTATAAAAAACTTACAATGTTGACTCATGTTAATTCTGGAGAGTATGGTGTTATCAACATATAACTGTTGGTACAGGTTTGTCTGTAGTTTTCCACTGTGCAAATCTAAGTACTGAAAACAAACGCTCTTATATTCTCCAAAACTTTTTGAGAATTAATAACAGCAAAAATATGAAAATTAAATATATAAAACTGCATTGAGACAGTGATGACATTCATTTGTCAAAAACACAAAGAACACATAATGGGTATTTACACACAGTTTGTTATACTATTTATGGCTACAGCAAACAAAATAACACTTAGGAAACTTCCCTGAGTCACTCTGTTTTCCAGTGTGAACTTTTCAGTGGACGTCATTCCAACTCGATCTTGAAAAGACCAATCACTGAGGAAACCCTGATAAATGTGAGGAGATTACCTTGTATACTCCATTCATGAAGTATATTTAGGATTCCTCTTCTCCATGCCATGTCGTATACCTTTTGCAAATCAAAAAATACAGCAACCAGGCATTGACAAAATAAAAAGGTGTTGGCAACAGTAGCTTCTAGGGCAATTACGTGATCAATAGACAGTCTATCCTGGCAGAAAGTGTGTTGTTCTGGAGAGGGTGGCATGGCAACTGAAACCGTCACATGGAGGGTGCCTTCCCCTATAGGGTCAGGATGGGGCAATTATGGCATTTCTCTCAAGATATCACACTAGACAATGGTTTCCATTTATTCCATCACCTTGCACAGGGTACTGGTCAAGGAGATAGGATGATAACTTGTAGGGTATGATTTATTCTTACCAGGTTTCACTACGGGGATTACCAGTGCCTTTAACCAAGAATCTGTAAACACCTGTTCAGAGAATATCCTATTATAGATGTATGAAAGATGTTGTAGTGCACTATCTGGGAGGTGTGATAACATACTGAGCCTGATATTATCATTTCTGAAGGAAATTTCACAAAAATTACTCAAAGCATAGGTCATTATAAGAAAAGGGTATGTTAAATCTATTTTGAAAATTTCCAATCACCAACGGGATATTTTCTACCTGCAACTTATATCTCACAAACTCGGGGCAGCATGATGATGTGAGTGAAACTGCCCTGAACGACCTTCCAAATGTGTTCGCCACATCAACTGTCGTAATAATACGGTCTCTTCAGTTTTGCGTCCAATTGCTGTGGTGAATATACCGATCCACACATGGTTCGTACCTTTCTCCATTCAACAGATGATTGTGTTGTCCGAGAAATGGTTTCATCATAATTCAGGCAAGATTTTTGTTTAGCACACCGAAACACTCGACAGTGAACAGCCCTCGCATTGCGGAAGGCACAGAACAATTCAGTCGTTGGTCTTTCATTGAAATTACTTAAAATCCTACATCAGTCTCTTAGTGCATGCCTGCAGGCTTCATCCCACCAAGGAAGAGCAGGCCGCCTTCCCTATCAATTCATTCGCGCTATCAAGAATTTTGTGTGTAAAGTTGGCAAGTTGGTGGATTGTGTCACCACTCTTGTCATACTGGCTGAAGGAATCCTTGTACCTGATCCAGCCTGCTTTCTGAACCAGCCATCTGCGTGACTGATTGGTGCAAATCACTGTTACCAACTGAGATTATAACTGGTCTATGATCACTTCCAAAGAAGGTTTTGGAAACTCACCAGGTAAGAAGCAGGAGTAAGGCTGCTGAACAGAAGGACAGATCAATGCACAAAAATGTACCTGATGAATATGACATAAACATGTATAATCCATCATTCAGTAAACAGAGATCTAAGTTTTGCCTCAGTTGATCAACTATATTGCTTCAGGTACAACATGACAATGAGCTGCAAGACTGTGATGGGCATTGAAATCACTAGTTATTAGATGGAATGCAGAAATTTGAGAAAACAGACGACAGATTATTCTCACTGATATCAGAATGATTTGGTCAGGTGATTTTAGAATAATCACCTGACCAAAAGTTGTTTATAACTCAGCTTCAAATAATGGGCAGGCAGTTGTAGGTTTCGTAATGAATAAGAAGATAAGGAAGAGAGTAGAGTATTTCAAAATGCATAGCGATAGAATCATTGTAATAAGGTTAAAATCAAAACCTAAACTGACAACGATTGTTAACATTTATATGCCTACAAGCGCACATGATGATGATGAGGTAGAGTGTATATACAAAGAAATTGACGAAGCATTTAAACACATAAAAGGAGATGAAAATTTAATAATAGTTAGAGATTGGAATGTAACGCTCTACCCGCTCTACCCACCCATCCTATGAATCATGAGACCTTGCCGTTGGTGAGGGGTCTTGAGTGCTCAGTGATACAGAGTAGCTGGAGATAGGGAAGAGAGTAGAGTGTTTCAAAATGCATAGCGATAGAATCATTGTAATAAGGATAAAATCAAAACCTAAACCACCAACGATTGATAACATCTATATGCCTACAAGCGCCCATGATGATGATGAGGTAGAGTTTGTATACGAAGAGATTGATGAAGCAATTAAACACGTAAAAGGAGATGGAAATTTAATAATAGTTGGAGATTGGAATGTAAGCATTGGAAAAGGCAAGGAAGGAAATATAGTGGGTGAATACAGGCTGGGCAAAAGGAATGAAAGAGGGGACATACAGAGTTTTGCACGAAGTATAATTTAGTACTTGCCAACACCCAGTTTAAAAATCATAATAGAAGAATAAACACATGGAAAAAGCTAGAGGATATTGCAAGGTATCAGATAGATTATATCATGGTTAAGATAAGATTTAGAAATCAACTCATCGACTGCAAAACTTACCCTGAAGAAAAGGTGCCAGATGAATCGGTGGAATTTAGAGAAGCTTGAGGAAGAGGAGGTAAATAAGATTTTTGAGGAGGACATTGCAAGAGGTCTGACTAAAAATGATAAGGTAGAAAATGTAGAAGAATGGAAGAATGTTAAAAATGAAATTCTTAAATCAGCAGACACTAACTTAAGCGGAACAAAGAGAACTGGTAGATAACCTTGGATTTCAGACTATATATTGCAGCTGATGGATGAACGTAGAAAATATAAAAATGAGAGTGATGAAGAAAGTAAAAGGAACTATAGACAATTAAGAAATACTATACACAGGAACTGCAAACTAGCAACAGAAGAGTGGATTAAAGAAAAGTGTTCAGAAGTGGAAAGAGAAATGAACATTGTTAAAATAGAAGAAGCATACAAGAAAGGTAAGGAAAATTTTGGGGTACATAAATTAAAATCTAATAATGTGTAAAACAAAGATGGTACACAGATATATAATACGAAAGGCAAAGTTGATTGGTGGTTGGAATATATTGAAGAGTTAGACGAAGGAAATGAATTAGAAAATGGTGTTATAGAGGAAGAAGAGGAAGTCTAAGAGGATGAAAGGGGAAAAATATACTGAGATCTGAATTTAAGAGAGCATTAAAAGATTTGAATGGCAGGAAGGCTCCTTGAATAGACGGAATACCTGTAGAATTATTGCACAGTGCAGGTGAGGAAGCGATTGATAGATTATATAAACTGGTGTGTAATATTTATGAAAAAGGGGAAATTCCGTTAGAATTCAAAAAAAGTGTTATGGTCATGATACCAAAGAAAGCAGGGGCAGATAAATGTGAAGAATACAGAACAATTAGTTTAACTAGTCATACATAAAAAATTTAACTAGAATTTACAGGAACCAAACAGCAACAGTAATAATTGAACAACATAAGAAAGAAGCCGTAATAAGAAAGGGAGTTACTTTTTAATTATTACATAGAACTAGCAGTTAATAATGTTAAAGAACAATTTAGATTTGCAGTAACAGTACAAGGTGAAAAAATAAAGATTCTACGATTTGCTGATTATATATAACAATTCTAGCTGAGTAAAAAGGATTTAGAAAGAACAAGAACAGCATGGATGAAGTCCTACGCAAAAACTACCGCATGAAAATAAATAAGAACAAAACGAAAGTAATGAAATGCAGTAGAAATAATGAAGATGGACCACTGAATGTGAAAATAGGAGGAGAAAAGATTATGGAGGTAGAAGAATTTTATTTCATGGGAAGTAGAACTACTAAAGATGGATGAAGCAGGAGCGATATAAAATGCTGAATAGCACAGGCGAAATGAACCTTCAGTCAGAAATATAATTTGTTTACATCAAAAATTAAATGTCAGGAAAAGATTTTTGAAAGTATATGTTTGGAGCGTTGTTTTAGATGGAAGTGAAACTTGGACGTTCGGAGTTCCTGAGAAGAAAAGATTAGAAGCTTTTGAAATGTGGTGCTATAGGAGAATGTTAAAAATATTGGAGGGACAGATAGAAGGAAAAAATTGTGCAGGCAGGCAACGTTTGGAATATGTAAAACAAATTGTTAGGGATGTAGGATGTAGGGCATATACCAAAATGAAACAACTAGCACTAGATGGGAATCTTGGGGAGCTGCATTAAACCATTCAAATGACTGAAGATAAAAAAAAAATGCTAACTAGAGGAGTGGAAGAGCACAGTGGAAATAAAAGGAAGGATAGTGATGACAAAGAGCCTTCAGATAGAATCTGAAAATTATTACATTTTACATTTTTATTAAATGATTTGAAGATTGATTTTACATTTCAAATATTCGAATTTTCATGAGTAAAAATTTCAAAGTTTTTGTCTCTGTCCTAGGAGTGATGTAAAAGATATTTAATATCAATGAAGCTCCTACAGCCATTTCTGTGCTAGATAAATCAGAAATCATATGTTTTTTAACCAAGTGTTTCTCTTTTGTCATGTAAATCAGCGATTCCTAAATAATAAATTATTTACTTAAAATCTTTCTTTCTCTTTTCCTGTTTAGCCTCTGGTAATTACTGTTCAGATAATACTTCAGAGGATGAATAAGGATATGTATGAGTGTAAATGAAGTCTAGTCTTCAGTCTCGGTTCGACCATTCCTGAGATGTGTGGTTAATTGAAACCCAATCACCAAAGATCACTGGTATCCTCGATCTAGTATTCAAATCCGTGTAAAAGTAACTGAGTTTACTAGGACTTGTACGCTGGAACTCTCGACTTCAAAATTAGCTGATTTGGGAAGATGCATTCACCACCAGACTAAGCTGGTGGGTTTTACCTAAAATTTAGATTTCTTGATGTATGATTAGATTCATAAATACTGTATGCGATTAAAAAAGTTGAACTCTTTAAATTTCCCGATAAATTAACATGAAACAAAATATTAAATTAAAAAAAGCTGAATTATTTATTGGTGATTATAAATTAAAATTATTAATAAATCTACCCAATTCCTTCTGAGCTTGTTTTCCTTAATTCTAATCCTAAATTAAACGTCTTCAGAGGTTTTTGTTGGAAGAACTGTGTATTATTTTTGAGCTATTACGAGAACATAATGCAGGATCTTGGATTAGGTTTTGAAAGATCTTTCTTTATTATTGGTGATTTGTTTGAAGGGTGTGTGATTTAAACTGTGCTTATTCACTTGAATATTGTTTTATATGTGTTTGTAACATGCAGGATAAAAATTTGTCATTTTGAACAACTACTCAAAATATATAAAAATAACTTCCCAATCATGTATGCTCTCTGAAAAATCACAAATAAAATCTTTTAAAGCCTAATAGAGAATGTAACTCCATACATTGCAACAAAACCACACTGCTCTCAAAAGCATTCTCTTAAAAAGAATGACTGACTAAATTTTTACAATAAATTACTCAATTTTGTGTAAACTTATAATTTATTTAATATATTGATATGATTAATTTAAGATCTACTGTTGTGTATGATTCTTCATGATCCATTTTATTGAGATATCAGTTTTCCAGTGATACTTTACACATTTTCTACTTGCTGCAGTATAATTCAGTTTTACTGAACTTGATATTACATTATCAGTTTTATATTCCTGAACTAGTAGCTGTTTACTTAAACCGTTTTGCATCCTTGAAACCTTCTGCTGGATATAATTAATTTTTTGTTTAAATCAACTAGTTAACATAAATTACATTTATGAAATTATGTAAAAGTTGTTTTACTGTAGAAAAATAATAGGAATATGAAATATCTTAGAATTTTTATGCTATATGTTGAAGTTACTCTGTCTTATTATGAATATACTAACATACCCCGTTGCAACTTCGCCCATAATATAGATGTAGCTTCACTCGCAATGCTTTTTTAATAGCAAACTTATTTTCTTATAAATACAAAATATTTAATCAACAGATTAAATATTTTGATTATTCAGATTTTCATTAAATCCTGATAAAACGGTAAATAAAATTTTTTTATGAAAAATACTAAAGGAATATACAATAAACAATGAATTGTTTCCCAAAACTTAAATAAAGGAAGATAAGAAAACTGAACAATATTTGTTAGACCAGTCCATTTTATGAATGAATTAAAATAGTTCAATATAAAAGTCCAATAAAGATAAACAAAAAATTTATTTCAAATCTAGCATCCCCATCGCGGCTTCACCCGTGCTCTATGGTTACTTGCGTTTCCCGTCACGATCAGTGTCATAGCTCGCTTCGCTCTCCCTTCCCGTTTCTCTTTCCCTTTCTCCCTTTTCCCCTTCTCATTTATTATTTTTCCATTTCCTTTTCCCCTATTTCCCTTTTTATCCTCTTCCCTTTTATCTTTGCCGATTTTCCCCTTTCGATTTCCCCGGTTTCCCGGGTTCCCCGGTTTTCGATTTCAGTTGGTTTTCAATGAATTTCGGTACGGGTTCATTTTGCCGCTAAGCAGAAATCATGATAAAATGCTTTGTTATTCCTAATTTAAAAACAAAGCCTTCTCCGGACACATGTGTATTATAAACTTTTATCATTATTTTAGAAACAGAGAAATACAGCTGTAAAATTTAACGGCATTCTTCTGGAACACTCGCACACTCATTCTGTCGCTCTGTGCGCACACACGATTTGATGTAACGAATTACTTCATTTCCATGCTTACCTACGCTTTTAATCTCTACCAATTTTCTTGCATCTGGCATCTTCAATTATTGTTTGCTTTACATATTCTAATTTTTTTATTTCTATTTTAATTTAATTATTTTAAATTTAATTTAATTTTAATTAAATGTATTTAATCCCCTTCCTCTTCCCTTTTCACTCTTTTATTTTTTCTCATTCCCCTTTCCCCTTTTTCCCATTTATCTCTTTTTCCCTTTCTCCCTTCTTCCCCGCGCGTAAATCGGTCCGATAATTTTTTAGTCTACAGCGGACACATATCGGAAACACTGCAATGTAATCGTAAAATATTTAGTATAGCGTATGTTGCTTTTACGTGCAAGAGATAGCGCTGTTAACACAAAATTTAGTTTTTTATCAATTTGAACCCCCTAAAATCAAAATTTCGCAAATTCCTTTCTTAGTGCACGCCTACTTAAAAGATACGAAGGTACCCTGAAAATTTCAAATCTCTACCTATAATAGTTTTGGTTGTACGCCGAGTCAGTATCTCAAGTCAGGAAATTCTCTTTTATGTAAGAGATTTGTATACATAGTCAAAAATAAAAGAACGTTATCATAATTCAAATATATTTCTTTGTTACAGAACATACATTTTACAAAATGAATGACAGATATTTTTCTTTTATAAGTAAAGTTGCAAGCCTGCTTTTTATTCAAATTCTCGATATTGTTTATTCTGATTTCTTAACATAACCTAACTGTTTTAAGTTTCTTTCTAACTTCTAAATACGGTATTATAGGTGTAATAATAGGTATTTTATTTTAATTTAAACCATGTCAGTAAGTAAAGGGTGAGTTTTCTTAGATTTTAGCAATACTTCAATATATTGTATTCTTAAATTCTAGTAAATTGCCACAGGTTGGGTATTTGTTGATTTGATTTGTGTTAAAAAGATTTTAAATCCAACCCAAAATGTGATCAGTTATTATGTTTCAAATCACTTATGTGCTAAAGATTTGGTTTTATTTTGAGGTCTATTGATAATGTAATTAATTATGTTTTTTTAATGATTATTATTGAAATATCTTTCTGTTTGCAGGAATCAGAGCCTACGTGATGTTGCAATAACTTTAAATAGACAGCAGTTGTTAATGCCGCCTTTAGAATCTGATGCTAAAGAAAGGACCCTTTTAGTAGTGGGAAGTAAAGGATCTGTAAGTAGAAATAGTTTAATAATATTAACATTATTTATTATATTTTTATATTGTACTTACATAAATTATGACAAAGCTACGTAGCTTTGTCATAATGTAAGATGTACTTAGTTTCACTTAAATTTCTTATGACTAGTTTTTATGTTTTATAAAATTTGAACTGTTGTAAGTTCATTTTTTTAAAACAGGTTTCTGTAAATGTATTTATTAATAGAAATGTAATGTTCTTTGAAGTAAGAACAATATATTTAGATTTTGATAAATTTCTTCCTTAAATTACTTAAGTTATACAAAAATACCATAAGAAAAATGTGTTTCTATAATTCCAACTTTAAAAGCAGATAAATACAATGCCCGTTTGTGAAAAACATTTCAAGTTTATGACCTTCTTCTGCTGTTACTTTTTAAATAGATTATAGTACATAATCGTGTTCTATTTTCAGGGTAAATCAACTTTGATCGATAAATTTCTAGACAGAAATGAAATTGAAAAACCAACACTTGCTCTTGAGTATTCCTTTGGCCGCAAAGCTGGAAAAAGTTTGGTATGGAAATTTATTTATTTTAAAATAATTATGTAATTAAAAGTATCTTATCCTTAGATATATCCTTCTGTTTGTACAATTAATTTTGCAATCCTATCGTGAAATGTTTGTTGAGCGTTGAAACATTTTAATTATACTATTGTGTTTATGAAAATGACATGAGCTGTAAGAATTTTACTAATGCCTTTAATCAATATTGCAAAATAGTTTTAAATTTTATAAAAATCTTTCTGTAGAATTTGAATTGAAAATAAATAAATCAGTTTAAAAAAAATAATACTTTTTAAATACTTCTTTAAATTTTAACTTTTGAAATTGGCACCGAGTAAAAAACAAATAACAATCGATTTAATAACCCTTAATATGGTGAAAATGTTAAAAAGTCAAAATTTAAAGAATAGTAAAAATGTTATTTTTAGTTATGCAAATTTTTGTTAAATCATATTTATTATATATTTTTAAGGTTTATTTTATTTTACGCTTTTAATTTTTAAGGAATGCAAGAATGAGATAGCCTTATCTTTATAAATGACATATTTTTTGTTTAAAAATCTTCCAACAATGGGATCATCATCTCTATAAAAAGAACTGCCTCTATAAAGCAAAAATAAAAACATGAACATCACTCCATTTGATAAAAAAGATTAAGATTTGAATATAAATAATATAATATATTCAAATGTTATAAAAGTTGTTTATTTTGTTTCGAACTTTATTCAACATTGTTTGGAATGCTTTCTGCAATATTCCAGGTGATATTGACTAAAAAATACTAGACTAAAAACTAGTCAATATTTATTTTTAGCTGATATGAACCAAACTATGAGGATTGTTTCATTACACATTTTACTTTAGAAAAGTAATCCCATTAAAAGATGTACAGAGTTGATAGGTCAGGGAACCATAGAAGCAAGGACCCTAGAATTAAACCTGTCTTTGAAGAATTTAAAAATAATAGAAACATGACAGGTGACATTATCCTGTAACAACCAGCAGTACCCTTTCATTCTTTTCTAACACCACTGAACTGTACATCAGTTCCTTAGTTATGTTTGGAATTTACTTTTTAAAATTGGCCTAGTCACTTTTTCTTGATAAAGCACACCACACACTAATTTTTTTTATATAAATATATATATATATATAGTACTTACTTGTGTATATATATATATATATATATATATATATATATATATACACAAGTACTTACAAAAATATTGAGTTCCTAGCTCCGCATCGCAGCTTCACCTGCACTATTGGGTTACTTGTGTTTCCCAAAGCGACCAATCTTTTTATTTTATGTTTTTCAGTCAAGTAACCAGAGGCAGATCCAGCAAGTCACACATACAGTAACAGTGGCAGTGGCTGTGTTGGTTGAGCCACAGCACCGTATATTTCCACACCCCTTAAAAAAATCCAAAAATGCTTTTTAAATATTTATCTGAAGTGTATTTGCAGGTAATCTACTGATTATTTCGTTAGTATAGTCAGGATTGGGAAAATTTAAAATCATTGTTCAAAATAATTTTTACCTTTCTTCACCCCCTTCAAGGTCAAATTTAAAAAATCTAAAAATTGGTTTATTCATGTTTAGATTACTCAAATCAAAAATCTGGCAGACTTCTTCATTTGTTTCCAAGAAATTTAAAAAAAAATAGTAAATTTCATTGTTATTCCATTTTTACCTCTGTAAACTGGGAATTTCAAAAAATCCTTTTGTAGTGTGCAGTTGTACTGTAAGAAGAACATGTATATAAATTTTCATCAATTTATATTCAGTAGTTTTTGCTTGGAGTTGATTATAAATCACTCATGTATGATGTCTTCAGTTTGAATAAGATTTCTATTGAAAATATCTCTACTGAAAAGTATCTTAGGTACGATTCACTGTAAGAAAGGAACATGAGAATTTAGCAGCTTGCCACCTAGCGGCCCAAATGAGAAGTGTAACAGATTATGTATTTACACATTTTAATAAATAATTTTTCAATTTTGGATAACATTTCCAAATAACTGTATTCTGTTAGATCGAGAGTGTACCTGATGCATGCAAAAGTTAGCCTTAAACCTACTAACAAACACCTCATTTGAATTTTGAAAATTGGACCATTGTTTGGAGAAATATAACAGTACCCTATTGCACCTCCCAAAACAGTTCCCCAGGGGCACCCCGTTTATTATCAGTTGATGATGATTGGTCTAACCTCCCACAAGGTGCTCACATACCTCACCATCCTGGCCTGGGTGGCTGTAACGAGCAAGTCCCCACAGGAAGCCCATTATTGTTAAACAGAATTTTTTAAATTTATTTAATGTTAATTTAATTCTATTACTTTTGTAATATTATTCATTTGATTGATTCAAATCATTCACAGTTCAGACCCTGCCCACACAGTGACAGAGACTCACAGTACATAGTTCATTAATTCAATTCATTAAAGTTTGCGCTTCAACTGGAAAATTTCCACTAGTACATACGCATATATATATATAAAATTTATTTTAAATTAAATATATCTAAAAACCTTCTCACTTATGTTAAGAAACATGGTGGGTAAAAATTTGGTTGTGGTTGATTTAGTAGTTTATTGTTTTTGAAAAAACCCTCTTCCTCTTTATGTAACAATATAGATATATGTCTATATGTTATATACGTGATAGTTTTGGATGTTTCTGTATCCACTGAGAAGAAACAAAGCCTCATTAAAAAAGAAAGTCAAGTCTATTTGGGCAAAGTTTTTAAACCATTGACTTTTAACCGTTTACATTAATCAGTAATTTTTTTATCATCTTGTTAAGTCCGTGCAGAATTTGAATATAATATATTTAAAATTTATCTTAACTATATGTTCAAATCACAAATCATTTGTTTTAACTTCCTGAGAGATATGTTTGGGGAAATGTAATCAATTCCCCTCAACTTTTCATTCGTTTCATCTCCTCCTAAAATTAACTTTGTCATTCATTTTTGGTCACAACGATAATCTCTTGTGAAATTTTTTTACTGATTTCTCAATATTTTTTTTTTATTGCCTTTGAACTTTTCAATAATTTATTCATGCACTCGATGTAAAAGGATTTCATGAACATTCTTTCTTCACTTGTACTCATCTTACCATGACAACACGTACTAAAATGTTTAAACATCACACTAAATTAAGTTTTTATAAACTTATCAGCCTGTATTTCAGATTATTAAGTATATTAGATATTAGTATAAACTGACAATAGTGTATGATGACTGTATATGAATGTTTTGAATAAAATAAATGTCCTGGAATTTTTCTCACTTACATGAGTAAATAAATTTTATTTATTTACTCTTTTATAAGAATATAGTTTATAGTTCCAAGAAGAATAAAATGTTAAATAATTTTCCACTATTTTCCTTGTCTGCGGTTTCAAAACAAATGTTGGGAATTGCATTTTTCTATGATGGGATGTGTTATAAGACAATACACTGGTAAAATAATTTATAATGGTAAGCTACTGGCCATTTTTTTCCTTATAAATAGTTTTTATTGTCAAACATATAACAATTTTGTTTGGTCAACATAATATTATCATTATTACTTTTTAATTGTGTTTGTTAAAAAACGATTTTCTTAAATTTATAATGAGTAATAAAAATTATACACAATAATATTACAACCTCTCTGAAAATGTTATATTTTTTTACAGGTTAAAGATATATGTCACATATGGGAATTAGGAGGTGGTACATTATTTACCAGTCTATTGTCAAATGAGGGTGGAGTGTTAAACTCACTTAAAATAAAGTCAATGACAGTGGTTATGATGCTAGATCTTTCATCTTTAAGTACTTTATGGACAACCTTAGAAACATTATTAAATATTATAAAAACTTTTTTGATGCAAAGAAAAGATTCCAGTACTCTTATAAATAATGTTAAAAAGAAAATACCTAGCGATCATCCTGTAAGTATAATTTATAGTTTAATTTAGTTATTCGTAATATACGTTACATTATTAACACATCATATTCTTATTGTTTTGAACAGCTGTAAAGATATTGAAAATTCATTGATCAACATGGTAAGATTTGGTTAAATTGTTTAAAAAACTCTCACTCTCTGTATTGTATGGAAATGTGCTTCCAAGAGATATTTTTGAAGAGTTATTGTTACTCCTTTGGTAGTATTGTTAATGCTGTCTGAAAGTGCATATGAGACTCCCTTAGTATGCGGTCAAATAATATATATGATCTATGTTCATTTGCTTAATTTTTTTTAGTATTTGTATCTGTATATTATTATATGTGTTTGATACTGCTATCACCAAACATACTTTTGGTTTGCCCAAAGTAATATATAATGCAGGCAGTGCATTTTAATTTGCATATCACCATTTTACTATTTTATGTTTATAAGACTGCTTTCGGTTGATTGAGCGAGTAATTTCTAAACTTTTTCTTATTCATATCCCTCAGTATTTATTTTTTAACCAAAGTAAAATTGAACTAAAATATTAAATACAAAGAATGCCTCTAATTTAACACTTATTTTTAAACCTGTTGTATATTTTTTTGAAAAAAAGTGAATTTTAAAAATGAAAACATTGTCAGAATTTGCAAATATTTCTGGGTAAAATACTTTAACTTATGTGCTTTAATCATCCTGAATTTAATTATTACAAGTGTAAAAAGAATGAGGAGCAGTTTTTTTTTGAGATTATCAGATTTAGATATGTACAAAATTAAACTGGGTCAACATTTAAAATCTCTGGGTTAATTAAGCTACATTTTTCTCATGTTTAAAAAAGCCTTATCTAAATATTAAAAGTTTTTAAGCATGCAATGCTTTACATGAGTTATCAAACATGTTTGCTTGATGAATTAATTCATCTAACAAGCTTTAAAATTTGTTCATAGTGTTATGGAAATGGAATTTTGTAGAGTATGAAAAATGCCATACTTACTGGGATTTCAACCCAGGATTCAAAGACGAAAGATTGAGTTGCTGCCATCATCAGAGGTCAGCAATGTAATGTTGACATAGAATTTTTTTATCATAAAGTATTCTAGAATTTGTAATTTATTAATTCATTAATTTAATTTGATATTAAAGAAACATGAAAAATATAATAAAGACATAGTATTGAAGGAAATAGATAATTAATTAAGTATACGGTCTAACTAACCAATTAACATAATTTACATTTACAAATAAATGTATGTGCTTACATATCAACATTTTATCTATTTGGTTTAATTTTTGGGCTTTTGATCAATCTTCCTAAAAAAAAATGTTTGTTTCTTTTCTATGAAACTATACACTTATTTTTAACTTTTTTTTTCTAATTGTCAACTTGTTCAATCATGTCAGTTTTTGTTTTAGCATTTAATTATGGATTATGTTGCTCTATAATGAAAGCTTATCTCCAATGATAGAACCAATAAATTTACAGTCATTCTTTTTTACCTTATCAGTTGTTATAATCTGGCATTGTTCAAATAATGACCCTATTTCTTTATTTCATTATACCTAAACATGCATATTATGAGAAGTATATCCAATTACAATTGACATGTAAAGAAACATTAGTGAAGTAGCAAAAAATTCAACATGAATAAAATTTAAAATAATAATTGTGACAGGAAGTCATTTTATTAATTTTCTGCATCACAGTTTCGACAAAGTAATAATAATAATAGCTGTGTTTGTGTTAACGCAAATGATGTTTGTAACATCATAAAATTATATTTTCTGTCATAGAACAGTGTGCTAAAAGATAATTTTGCTTCAAAGATCAGAATCAGACATTAATGTACAGTGAATTGGAAGTGAAAAAAAATCAAATGACAACTGTTTCCAAGAGAGTCTTATTAGTATTGATGATATTTGTAGTGAATATCAGTCTATTGTTATGAATGACCAAAGGAATGAGTATGTTTAAAATATTAAAAGGAAATCTGTTGATTAAATAGCATTAAAAGTTAAAATATCAGTTGGAAGTTGTTATAGTATTCTCCTTGGTGATCTGAAAATTTATCATATACTTGTCAAAAATTCTTTTTAAACATTTTCTAGAAAATTGTTATCTGCAGAACAGTGAACTCCCTGGAGCGTCAAACTCTCCTCACTTGACATCTGCTGATATTTGCTTGATTCCTTTCTTAAAATTTATTCTGAAAAGAAAACTGTACAAGCTGAGAATATCATCACTGAGGTAATGAAGTAATTAGAACGGTTTCTAAGAACTGAGATTCCAGGAATGTTTTCAAAAAATTTATGAATATTGACAGAAGTCTGAAACTTCTAAAAGAAAATATAATGCAGAACCTTTTAATACACTTATTATAAAATAATCTGGGAAATTTTTTAAGCTGCTTTATACAAAGTAAGTTAGACAAATTCTAATCTACAAGGCATATTCATAAAGTAAGGGCAATTTGGTCTTTAAAAATTAACTCGTGAGAAAAGGTTTTTACTTTCAATTTAGTTTGTTACATATCTACTTCACTTTTCCATATAATTGCCATTTAGTTCTAAGCGCCTTTCATAATGCTGCACCAGTTTCTTTAACTCTTCTGCATAGAAGTTCGTTGCCTGGGAATTGAGCCAGTTGACAATGACAGTCTTCAGTTCCTCGTCGTTTTCAAAACGTTGGGCATGTCACTCTACTCTTTGTCATGCACATTTGTGTGGCCCTTTTTATACTCTGGACACCATTATCTAAAATCTTTCCTTCACTCATTACTGTAGGTCCATATACTAGGCACAACTCCTGATGAATTTCAGTAACTAAAGATCCTTTTGCACACAAAATTCGAATCACAGTGTGCACTTTACAACTGGTGGGAGAAACGATTGTCTTGGACATTGCGATCTGCAATCAACGGCAGGCAAACAACTACTAAATCTAAGCAACAACTGCAGTTGCTTCGTAAATAGCCGATAGATGGCGCTGCATATGTGAAACTGTGTTCAGACTTGCTAATATTTAAATATAAGCCGATGGCCCTTACCTTATGAATATGCCTTGTATCTTGGAATTTTTGACATACTTTGAAATCTAATTTCAGGAACTTATGACATTCAGTGTTTCAAATTCAAATTAAAGGTTACTTCTAAAAGGAAATATTATTTTAATGTTTAATAAAGAAAGTTGCATTAGAATAATTAGTTATTTGAATTGAAGCGTGAAACGACGTATAGATGGAATCTTCAGTATGAAAATTTTGGATCAGTTGAGTCATACTATTTGTGAATGATAAATAAAACTACTGGGAATGATTTTGAAAACTTTTTATGTTTTTTTTATCATTTCCTATCATAAAGTTTAATATCATGATCTGTACTGTAGAATCATGTATTCTTATTCTTTAATTATGAGTTTTTATTAATTTTGATACTAAACTACTTGACATAAGATTTTATTAATTTTGGCTCTATGAAAAAATTGTTAAAAACAGATCAAATGTTAAAACTTATGATTTATTATTCTTGGAATATTTAATTTTTTTTTACATTACTTCACATTCATGTTGGTGTTCTAATAACAGTTTATTATAATTTTATTGATTTTAGGATTATTTAAGAATGGATCCGTTTCCAATACCCCTTATAATAATTGGTGGAAAATATGACTTATTTCAGGTAAATACGATTGAAAGTTTTCTCTAACATCTTAAATATAAGTATATTTTTAGAGTTATTTTTCAGTATTCATAACTATTAGAAATAAAAGAAAAATATAAATTATATAGCTCTTTACTGCGCAGAACATCTTCCTTAACTATCCAGTAACTATAACTACGATCAGGTGCTTTATCATATTAAATTTATCAGATTTTTTAGCACGCCTGACCTGGTCTGCAGCCTGCTGTAAAGACATTGACTACGATCACTTTTACATTTTCTATTTTATGAAGGTGTTTTTTTTTTATTTTTTATATTTTATACAAATTTTTCTCCAGTTTTTCTAGACTTAACTAGCTGGGATTTCTAAGAATTTTACAGCTTTATGCACCTGATAACAATTTATTAGAAGATTTGATGTTCATTTACACATAATGTATTTCATGTATACATGAAACATGTACAGTCTGGTCTGTTCACTCACGTTTTGATGACTGCAGGATTTTTTTATCAAATTCTTTTTTAATAGTTTTCATGCAAAGTAATAATTTTGATCAGTGAGGAAAATTAGTATAAATTTTATTTGGAAGTATGAATGAGAGATATAATCCATGAACTCTGGAACTCATTTATAGTTTACTTTTTTTAGACCTAGTTTTGATACAATTTTAATGTTGAAGATTTCCTTGAATTCCAAATAGTTGACAAACATTTCTTTATGTCTGGTTGTACGTAGAACAATATACCACCTCTTTTATATTACTGCATCCTCCTGTAATATATATTTAGATTATATTAAATTTTATGAAAAATATGAGAATTGGCTTCATATATTAGGCAAGTTTTTTTTTTAACCCTCCAGTTAGGGAACGACTTCTTCAACAGTTTATAGGCACAGATGAAAGTACGCCCATTTACCTCAATGAAGAAATGCTAATGTTCCAGCTATTAGAAGGCCTAGCATAACACCACAGATGAAGCCAGTGCAGCAGCTGAATTGATTCCCATGGCATATATATGTATTGTTTCCTTACCAAATTTTTTACAGGGTTTGCCTTAATCTTTGCAGGCAAATTCTAAAGCTGTTCCTTTTTTTCTGTGGAATAGGACACCCAACCATTAGTGATGCGATCTCTCTGTGATGTATAATTACTCGTATATATGATTTGAATGTAATATTTAGTTATTTATTTACTATGTGAAGATAGTTTCTAGTTTGTATTACTGTGTAAATAGTATAAAAAACTTGTAAGTTTAAATAGAAGAAATGAAGTATTATTGTGGAATAGAATCATCGAATTTAAAATAAAATTACTTAATGTTAAATCCTCCACTAAAAAGAGGCATTGTAATTAATCCAGTATTTCTTAACAAAATTGGGTACATTAATTTGCTGTTTTTTTAACATGATGGGTTAGTTTTATTTATTGTTGTTTTTTAAAGAAGTCAATAATTGCCTATCAGAGTTCATTTTTCTGATTAACAATGATGATTACTGTAAATCCATAAAAAATATAATGCTATTTTTAGTATAGTGAAAAGGGTGAAAGTGTCATGTACAGGAATGAATATCATCTACGCTGTAGTGAGGCTGGCATGACTGATGTACCAAAGTATATTAAACTTGGTGGAGTAAGTAGGAAAAGATTTCATACTTCTCTGTCTATTGTATACAAGGCATAAGGTATTTTTTTTTTTGGGAATAATAGTTTTTAGTGTCTCTTGTGACTTATGTCAGATCCTCCACAATCCTTGTGGTTATGGTATCAGATATACAGGGTGTCCCATATAAAACGCAACCCATCAATCACTCATCCATGAAATGTCAAAAGTCAAGCTTACTCCCCTACTCGTTACTGAAATGGACTCGTCCAACATCTGAACATCACGGCGACGAAGTAGAACACTGCCAATAGTAACAACACTGCAATCATAACGTTCAGTGTATTGCTAGAGACAAGATGGTATTTTCGCTAGACAAAGAAAAACGATTACAATATTGTCAACGGTTCCGTCGATTTCTGCGTGAGGGAATTAATGTTATTGATTTGTTATTTTTCACAGATGAAGCACGGTTTCATTTGGACGACTACGTAAACAGCCAAAACAGTAGAATTTGGAGTGCTGAAAACCCCCACGTTTATCACGAAAAACAATTACACCCGCAGAAGTTGGGCGTGTAGTGCGCAATATCGCGAAAGAAAATAATCGGTCTTATTTTTTTCGAGTACACAATTAATGCAGAACGATATCAGGATATTTTATTTCAGTTCATCGCACTCTTGGAAGAGGAAGACAGACACTGCCGGCTACAACATGAAGGTGCGATGTCGCACCGCAGGTTCAACTTCTGATTTCGTCGAGGAATTCTTTGTTAATAGTGTTATTGGTCGAGGCTTGTGGCCACCAAGATCTCCAGATTTGACTGCGGCGGATTTTTTTCTACGGGGTTACCTCAAAGAAAAAGCCTACAGCAACAAACTACGAACATTTGAACAATTGAAAGTCAATATTGGACAAGCTGTATTAAATATCCAGCCACAAACTTTGAAAAAAGTTGCAAGAAACGCTGTAAAAAGAATTGAAGCTTGTATTCGAGAACCCAACCTTTACTCTAAAGATTGTATTCCAACCTTTACTCTAAATGTAAGGTAATGGATGGTAATAATAAAAATTACATTTACAATTACACATGCCTTTTTATTATTTCAATACCTACCAATATAAGGTTGGGTTGCGTTTTATATGGGACACCCTGCATATTTAAACCTGCATACCAGACAAATAACCATTTAATAAAACATATAAAAAATAATACACATACTGATTCATATGGTTTGTACAAACCTCCCAAATTGTTTTGTGTGGTATTTTTAAAATAAAATGCAAAGAATGTGACCATATTTATATAGGTAAAAGCACTAGATTGTTTTTAAAAATAGATTCAATGAACACTTTAGATATTATAAAAGTAAAAAAAAGGTTTCTGTAATGTTTCTGATCATCTTATAAATAATACACATTCAAATTATATATATATAAATATAAAAGTAAATTTATATTAATCGACCTACATACAGTATGAGGTCACACAATCATAAAAGCTGCTGTAGATTACAGCACACCTTAAGACATTACTAATTTTTAATACTTCAACTTTGTACAGTCACATAACTTTGGCTAGCTAGTCCACATGGATTTCTATTTTGTTAAATTATTTATTTTATTTTTAGTATATATATGCATTTTTTTTCTATATATGCAATTTTTTGAGAAATATGATTCCCAAGGGAATCGACTTTAGAAAAATAAACTATATATATATATATATATATATATATATATATATATATTATATTAATCCTATCAATCAAAGTACAGAATTAATAAAATAAAGTAGGATGACACCTACCTTATTCCATAATTTCAAGCAAGAGCGCTTTCACAACTACCTTGCATTATCAGTTGCTCCATAATATTTCAAATCTTTTGTTGCAAATTACTCATTAAAATTAAAATTGACATTTCAAATTACATTTTAAGATTAAAATTGTTAAAAGATCCTTTTCCAATTAAATCAAAACAGAAATGAAACTAAATTTTTTTTTATATATTCAAAATTTTTATAATTGTAAATTAAAATTAAAAATACAAAATATGAAGTCATTACTAACATTTTTTTTTAAATAATGGCTTAATAAAATAATGACTGAGGTACAGTCACAACTTTGGCTAACTAGTCTACATGGTTTCTATTTTATTTTTATTATTAATTTTATTTATATATATATATATATATATATATATATAATATATAAATATATATATATAATATGTAATAATAATTACATAATGTTATTACACAATTTATATATAAATTATTTATAATTGTATATTATAAAAATATATATAAAAAATATTATAATTATTGTATATATATATATATATATATATATAAACACTTTTTTTAGTGCTCAACTGTTTAGTAGAATAATTATAAAATTAATTGTTTTATAATATCTAAAATACAACAGAACAAGAATTATGTCTTATTATTTATCTTTAAAGTGTACAATACATAAATAGAAATCATTAGTAAGCTTTTTTTAAATAGAATACTAAAAACAATTTTTTTGTAATAAAAGGATTTTGAACCAGAAAAGAAACGTATTGTGTGCCGTTGTTTACGTTATATTGCACATACATCCTGTGCTACATTAGTTTTCTATAGTTCAAAAGATGCTGCTTTAGTGAAACGCACTCGTGAACTGTTAAGTCATTATGCATTTGGAACTACTTCAGTGTAAGTAATAAAGTTTCTTTTTAATAATTTTTTATGATGTTACATTTATAAATGTTTTCTTACAAGAAAAACTAAAAGTATAGCAATCATCATAAAAAAAAGTTATTGCCAAATTATATTGATGTACTGCTAGCTGTTACAGATGAATCTTAATTATCTAAAATAATTCAGATAACAATTTTTGAAAATGAAATTTCATGAAAGAACTGCAAATGGCAATTGCAATTCTCAAATGAAAACAAATGCTTTGTGTTTATTACCCATTTAACAATGTTATTTCGTCAAACATAAAAAACAGGATTTTTTTACCCCAAACTTCTCATAAACTACTACAGATACTGTTCTGGGACCTATTTTATTTGATTTTCAGGTCAAAAACCATAAGAAGTTACCAATTTCCCCGTTCATTAATATCCTAAACATTTCAGTACAACCTCATTTCACTGGGATAGCTGAAACCCAAGCAAACTTTTTCACTAGCTGTAATGTGCAAACAAACCATTTTAGGATATGCTTTATGTGTATATGAACTTTTTCCATTATTTTCACGAGTAGAATAGGTCATGAAAGTCCCAGGAGAACTTTGTAATACACTCTATATAATTTTATATGTGCTTTTTGCAAAACAATGATGCTTTGATTTTGCAGGGAAATTATTACTGGACTTTCATTTACATAAACAAGATTTTATTATCATAGAAAATTTCTGCTTAGTACAGTGTTTCTCAACCTTTCAGTATTTGCGACCCAATAATCAATCAAAATTTTCATTGTGTCCCTCTCTCATACAGTAACTATGTATACAGTAATAACATATTTTGATTATTTTGACGTTAAAGGTACATTACGACCTTAATTATAAGAATAAGTAAATTTACTGATATTTGGCAACACTGATCCGCTGCATTGACAAAACCAGAATCGATGCCTATCTATTGCTCTGTGTTATGTCCACCATATCTATAATACATTCTTGTAGCTCTCAGTTTTGCGAGAAGTTCCAATTTGTCTTGAGCATTCTGGAACGTCTGAATGACCGTCTGCACAAACTTGTATAAATGCTGCATTTTGTTCAATTCCAGCCAGTCTCAGTCGATCTTCCTATCGCTGTTGAATGTATCATGAATGTGTATATTGAAATTTGTGTGTTTATTGCACAATTCATGGTTATAAATATTCACGGCAGTAGATTTATACAGAATCATGGATAAAGTTTTAAGTATGTGTAAGCGAATATTAGATTATAGTGAAGCATCAACACGTGCACAGATGAGCTTGTTCCGAAAATAAAATCAAGAAAATATTCTCAAGAATACTTAAGTTTTGGATTTGCCAGTACTGAAGTAAGTGAAGAATAAAGGCCTGTGTATATGTTATTTGCTCAAAAGTTTTGGCAGCAGACAGCATGAAACCTAATAAACTTAAACAACATTTGGAAACGCTTCATAGTGAGTACGTTAACAAACCCTGAGAATTCTTTGAATTAAATTTAAATCATTTGAAAAGCAAACATCATTTTTAAAAAAAACTTTGAATATGAAAGCTTTATTTGCCTCTTACAAAGTTTCATGTAAAATAGACAGGTGTAAAAAGCCTCACACCATTGGTGAAGAGTATTTTTCCAGCTGCAATTGAGAACAAACTATGTTTGGATATAATTTTGCCAAACAACTGTAGTCCATACATCTATCAAATGATACTGTTACCTGTCAAATTGTGATATAGCTGAAGATGTACAGCATCAGCTTTACAGGAAGTTGCATGACAAATTGTTTTCAATTCAGCTTGATAAGGCAACAGATAGCAATAAAGATGCTCATTTCATTGCTTATGTTCGATTTTGTGATGATATGTCAGCAGTAGAAGAACTACTTTTCTGCAAACCAATAGAACTCAAAGCAACAGCACTTGCATTATTTGCTGTCTTAAATGATTTTATAAACGAGGCAAACGTAGAGTGGAAAAATTGCGTCGGAATATGCATTGATGGTACTCGTTCAATGCCTGGAATATTCCAAACTATACAAGCACTTGAGAAACAAAAATCTCCACAGTATGTTTGGACATATTGCATGATCCACGGAGATGCTCTGTCTTCCAAAGAAATAAGTCCTAGTCTGAATATTGTACTAACAACAGTTGTAACCATAGTAAATTATATAAAAATGAGATCCCTAAAATCAAAAATCTGCTGTAAATATATGGTGTTTATTGCAAGGCAAGATGGTTATCATGTGGGAAATTTTTGCAATGTGTTTTATGAATTAGGAGAAGAAATTGCCATTTTTCAAATTGAGCTACTTGGTTGACATATTTGAGAAATTAAATTACCTTGAATCTTCAACTCCAAGGAGCAAATACACATACATTGGTGGATATGTGTGATAATCCTTTTTGTAGAAAATTAGAATTGTGGAGCAGAAATTAAAACCTAGAAATGTTTACAAATGTGGATGAATGTTAAAACTTACAAGGCTAAAGAACAGCATGTGAAAGTTGTTTTTTAACCTTGAAAACCATTTAGCCATGCTGGCAAGGAATGTTATAAAGTATTTTCTTTCTGATGACTGCTTTATAGCAAGTTACAAGTGGGTTAGGGATCCATTTCAAAATACTACCAAAGGGCTCTCAACTGCCGAAGAAGAAATCTTTATAGCCTTCGCAGCAAGTGGCGAAATCAAAAGACAATTTAGTAATAAATCACTCTTTGAATTTTGGGCAGGGGAGGATAAAGAGTTTTCTGTACTGAAAACTAGAGCATTTTGTTTACTATTACCATTTTCAACATCCTAACTTTGCAAAACCGGAATTTCTAAGGTGGCTGCTTTAAAGACAAATATAGATCTCGGCAAATATATAAAAAGAATTCAGAGTGTCTATTTCTAATATTAAACCTTCCTTTGAAAAACTTTTCCCTGCAAGACAGGCCTAAGGGAATCACTAATAATTATTAAACTTGTTCTTAATTTAGTATTGATAAGTTAATTATTAAATACATTGTGCAGTTCTGATACAATCCTATTTATAATTGTGTTATGTCAATGTAAATTTGTATTTATTATGTCAGAATGTATTTTTTTTTTTTTTTTTGCTTTCCTTTCAATAAATTAATACAATTTTTTAATAATATTTTCTTTTTGATATGCTTGCACACCGCATTTAGCGTTATTATGCTTCCCTAGGGGGAGCGCCTCACAGGTTGAGAAAGACTGACTTAGTTTATTATAATGGAAAAATTACTTTCTCAAAGAAGAGAAACATTTTGAAAAAATGTATTTGAGCTTTATGTAATAGACTGATTCTTTCAACATTGACTTATAATTTTGTATTGTATATATATAAAAATATACAGTGATGAAATCTTTACACTTATATTCACTTATCTTTTACACTAGTATCTTTATTATATGCACATATAATACAATAAAATAGTCAAATAATCACTAAACACAGTAACAGAACCTTCAAGGGATCCCGCATTATCAATCTGTAAAAAATTCAAACGTTATCAAATAAAAACATAAAATAAATAAATGATAATCATTCCAGATTGGCACATTTTATCATTGTCACTCCAGCTGGCATTGAGTTATGTTGGTCAAGTGTTGTGGTTATTGGGGCTTATATTTTCTAAATTTTTTTTTAAAGTAATTTTGGTACTTTTTACAGACTGATGATGCAGAAATCCCACAAAAGTCGACTTTTATTATTAGTTTTTTAGGGTCTGTTACTGTGTTTGGTGGTTATTTTAGGTTATTTATATAAAATATACTACATATATTATTTATTTATATATTATATATATAAATATATATATTATATATATATATATATTATATATATTTATATATTTCTTTAATAATGCAGACGAGCACAACATAGTTTAAGATGATTATACAGGCAAAACCATGCATGGTAGTCCATTAGTAAGAATGTTAAATAACTTTATTGTTAATTTTTTTCATCCTTCTTTCTACAGTAAGACTGTGTCTCAAGATTTTAATAAACCTTTGTTGGTACCTCCTGGAGCAGATCTTATAGAAAGTATTCAAGGATTGGGTTCAACCAATAATTCTTGGACCATTGATAAATATAAACACTTTTTTACTTCACATTTCCCACAGGTAAGTAATAAACTTGTCAGGTTTATATTATTATTGGTGATTAAGGACATTTGATTATCTGCATTTCTTTTATCAATACAAGTTACTTGTAATGCTGTATTGATTATGTTTATTTTAAAATAATAACTTTTTCAGGGTATTAAGTTTCTGTTATAAAGTATATAATTATTTCTGGTAATGATAGGGTCCACTTTATGTATGTTAATTTCAGATGAGGCGGTGTTTCATAAAAAACTGTATAAAAGGAGGAATTTTATAATCATTATGACTAACAATTTTACCCTTTGCTGGATGCAAGTTTGTAATCCCCATGTTTAAAAATCCAGTACTTTACAAGTGATCTATCACAACTCCAATATTGTTGATTACTTCAGCTGATTTTGTTTAAATTTGAAAATACCTTTGTCGTTAACAACATTATTCATTTGTGTAATCTCAAAGTTGTTACACTACAAATTTTACAGCATTAATTATTATCATTTAAATTCAGCTGCTCACAGATGAGCAACTGAATTTAAATGACGATAGTTGAGAAATTAGCATAGGTGAAAAAGGTAATAAATAAGAGATATTATATCAATAAGAATTATTATATGAATAAGAGATATTATTATATCTCTTATTTAAATCATTAGGATTACCGTAGGTCTTTTCTTATCATTTCTTATATTTAAGTTCATGTTAGTTATGAATTACTGTAAGAAAACAGAATTGAGTTTTTTTTTTATACCGTCATATGTTGACTCAGTACAGGGTGATTATTTAAAAGTTGAAATTAAATATATTACTAAATCTACTAGTCCTAAAATTAGTTATTGAGAAGAAAATTAGTTCAATGAAGTAAAAGTATTTTTTGTTGTGATAAATAAACATATTATATAATAATTTCTCCATGAACTTTGGTCCAACTCAAACTGCTTTTATTAAACTAATGTATGTAATACCTTAAGTGTGCTATAATTGAAACTTATAGAGAATATATTGTTGATAGATGCAATTCATTCTTTCATTGAGTTCCTTCTCTGTCATCTTTTTATAGCAGTTAAGATTATTGTAGAATTTTCTTAAACCCACTTCTGTACATGTTATAAAGTCGGGTAATTATTTATTGTTAGGGCCTATCACATCTGGTTTTGGTAATGTTCATAATAGTTCTTCCTACTAATCAGAATAATGTATTTTTAAAGGTCAGGAAGTTAATATTTAAACTTATCCCAGTATTGTTTAAAGAAATTTCGGTCCGTTATAGAGCCGGTTATTGTAATTATAGAGTGCTGATCTTGTTTCTATATTTTGTGTAAATGCCTTGTGCTCAGATCCACTAAATTCTTTTTACGGTTCACAGTAAGATGAGTAATCCATTCTGTATTAAAGCAGCTGGTACGAAATCCAGCAGTCACTGATTAATGTTTGCCTAGTTGTATGTATTCCTTAATAATTGAAAGCTATTTGTCAAGTGTCCCATGTTAATACAAGAACTAAAAAAAAATGTCTACTGTCTCAGTGTATTTCACCCTCTCGTCATTAAGTAAATATCTACAATTATATTTTTGCCATCCAAATTCAATTTTTATTGACTGAATTTATCTTTACTATCTTACCTGGCCCCCTAGATTCAAACCATTCTGCTAAATGGCAAAAACACACAGTTGTCAGTGGTCAATGGTATGAAGATTTGTTGGTGTAGCATCAGGTACATATTTTGAATTCATTATAAATGAAATCCTACCATAAAGGACACAAAACCACCCAAAATGACATGAAATGCATACTTTTTGTGCTGCAAATTATGGTTTTCAAACCACATATCCTGTAATTCCAAAAGGTTTTATACCGCAATGCCCTCTATTATTTAGGGCCATATCACTATCACACTCTAAATATTTACATGTAGTCGGTATTACTCGTTATTCATTTCAAAAATTAATCTAGTCTTCTTATATAATGAGAATAAAACTAGTTAAACTATGCTTATGTTCACAACATGCAAAAGCACATTGTAATTAGAATATGACAGACATCGGAATAACAGTTGCAATGTAAAAGCCATATTGAATACTATGTTATATAACATATCTATATTGATAAGATAGCAGCAGTATTTAACTGAAGCGCAGAAATTATATTTTGTTTCCCCGATTGAGAACTACCATTGATGAAATCAGTTTAACATTTAAAGAAATCTATTAAAATAGATGAAGATAATACACAAGGAAAAAGCTTATAGAACTTTGATGGTTCAGGTAATAAAATTACAAATTATGAACAGAGTATGGCAGAGATAAAAAGTAGACTAACACCAGAAAGAATAGTTTTTTTGCTGAAAGAAGGCTGCTACTACTATTTTAATGTAGATCTATATTTAAGGACTTGAATGACTTTTTTTGAAATTATTTTCATGGTAATAAAATGTGATCAATAGGGAAAGCAGAAAGAAAAAGAATAAATGAATTTTAAATGCAGTAGTACAGGAGGATGTTGAAAATTAGGTTGGTTGATAAAGTAAGTGAAGAGATGTTAAAAAAGAAGTTGTTTCTTGTAAAACAGTGAACTAGTTAGTTGGTGGGATTCATGTTAAGGTAGGTTTAATTAACATGGGCATAGGGGAAAATAAAAGTTGAAATTTATGAAACGGTTAGCTGATGGCGTAGAATATTTAATTTAGGATATATAAGTATAAGATCTGCATATCCTAATCTTTTAATTATGGAGGTTAAAAGATTACCACGATCGAAAGTATTGAATTTAAAATTGTATTCATAGAAAATCACTTATAGTTTCAGATAGGCTCTTCAAAACTTATGTAAAATATTTTGTTACTTCATGTAAGATAATTTATTATTTGAGATAAGAGTATTATTGGTTTTGTGTAACAGTTTTATATATAATGGGATTGGTTTGAGATACGTTTATCATCTTAAAAAAAAAAGAGAAGAGTTTAATAAAAATATAAAGAAACGCATAAGTATTTATTTGGAGACAATGGTCAACATTTATAATTTACATGCCTCAGGAACGGTCGGTCTGAGTCTGTACAAGACTACACCTCATTTACATATCATCCTCATCACATTGGTCTGAGGGGGGGAACGGATTGCAACATATTCGTTGCATCTAGTTTACTGCAAAACAATTTTTCTATAATTTTTTTAATCCTTTGTATTTTTTTATAAATATAGGAATCTTCAAAAACATCTGTTTTACCAGATGATCCTGGTCAGGATCCAAATTTCCGGGAACCTTTGATTGATGCTCTTAGAAGTCAGAAAGATGAGGTAAATTTGTTATATACGTATTAATTTTTTATTTATCTGCATCTAATATTTATTAATAATAATTTTCTTGTATAGTGGCACAGATCCAAAACTGGTCTTAACACAGAGACCAGATTCAAAGTACCTAAAAATATAGCTTATTATTATGTGATTATTTTCATTGAAAAATTCTATTTTACTATACATATGTCTCTTATAGGAGTGAATTTTTTTGAAAAATATCCTAATTGATAGGAGATGATGGACAGTGTAATCTGGGAATAGATGGAGAAAAGAAAAAGTTAACAATAATGTCATTAGTCATTCGTTATAATTTTGCCATTAATTTCATATTATGAAAATTATTCTACTTATAATGCTTTCCTTTCATGTAAAGTAATTTAACGTTTAGCATATAAAAACTACAAATAGTATAATGAAAGAGTTGCAGAATTTTTATTAATTAATTTTTTTTAAGTAGCCAGGACTAATGGTTATATAAATATATCTAGAATATGTAAGTATATCTCTTCTAATGTAAGTATGTTCTGTCTTGTATATCCTTTGGCAAAATTGCCCTTTATTAAATGCCAGTAACATGTAAAAGTAACATGCCGCATATTTTTTACATTGATAGTTCATTAGAACCAGCTTATTAAACTTTGCATACCATTTACATTTCATGCTTGATTCACATTTTTTTCCCCCATTATGGTATTCTCTGAAATGTTCGAGTTATTGTTGGAACCATTTGGTTGTAAGGGATACAATTTACCTAGGATTCTATTTTACAATTTATCCAAGATTCGAATGAATAATTTTGTTATTGTGTCTATACATTTTTTGAATTTAAAAACAAGACACTGTTAAACTTTATTCACATACTTTTGATAAGTGATACTATAAGTGGAGTGATGTTGAATACATATTGAACTGTAGGTGTATTTATTAAAAGATTAGAAGCCAGGATACATTTTTTTTATAGATATAAACATAATTTGAAATGTTTTATTAGTAAACAACAATTAGTATGTAAACATTTTTAAAACCTTATCTAGTAAATCATCTCTTTCTCATTTTTCCACCTCTTTACCTAAATTCCACAGAATACCACTAGGGAGAAAGAAATCATGGTTAAGGAAAATGCGAATAGTTCAATTTTAACGTTTTTTAAAAAGCCTGGATTTCTGCTAGAGGAAAATTAAACAAATGTGGAATTGTATTATATTACTAACGTTTAACAATTTAGTTTTTTAAATATTAACAATTTCAATTTTTTAATGCAGTTTTTTTTTTTTATTTTAAGGAATTAGAACGCTATTGCAAGGAGATGGAAAGAAAGCAGAAAATAGAATTAGTCTTTTAACGATACTCTGTCATAAAAAGCAGATTTTTTTTTATATAGAAACAATGTTTTCAGCACCTGCACGCAGTAATACTCAGAAAATGAACTGAACAAGAATTATGAAGCACCATTTGAGAACACCTTGAAATGTTATTCTTAAGTATTAAAGATTCTGAAAAATTTATAAGGTAAGAATTATTTTAAAAATGAAGTTCTAATATATGAAATCATTAGGATCAATCTGTCCTTGAATAGTGATATTTTCAGAGTATTATTAAATAAATAATTATTCAGCGTTGTTATTATTATGTGACAAATGGAATATTTTAAATCAAGAACAATATTCAGCTCCCTCAAATAGTAATTACTCATAACAATATCTTGGTGGCCTTCAATTTTGCATTAAAAGATGGTATTATTATTATTATCTTTTATGACCACATAGGATCACTTTAGTCAGTTCATTATCCAAGTCTCTTCCATGGAGTTGTTTGGGCCTTGTAGTCCTCCCAGTACTTTTTCATACATTCCAATTTTTGTACTCTTTCTAGTGTTGAAAATGTTCGTGTTGTGAGTTTTTTCTTCTGAGTGTGAAACAAGTGTTTTTGTTTTGGATTTTGTTGTTTAATTTTATTTTATCTGTGGTACCTTCTGATGTAAGGCCAATTTCCTTCAGATCCTCTCTTATTTCTCTGATCCATCTGCATCCTGCCTTTGTGTTTTTCGAGTCAAAATTGTACTGTACTAGCTATTTCAGAAGTCTTGAATCTTGCATCCCCATGATATGTCCAAAGAAACCTAGTCTCCTCTTACTCAAGGTATCAGTAGTGACTTTGGTGGGGAAAATCAACCACTGCCCGTCTGTCTGGTACTTTTTATTGATGCAGGTTCTTCCAATTCTTCTTTCAATTTTTTGGAATCTGTCTGTCTTTGGTTATTCAAGTGGAAGAGTGTTTCTGCTGCTTAAGTGGCTTCTGGTTTTATAAATGTGCTGTAGTGTCTTATCTTTGTGTTTATTGATAGACATTTTTTATTGTAAGTGTACCAGGTTAATTTTTGAACTTTAGCTAGTTAGTTTCTTCTTATTTGGATCAAGAATTTTGCTTTAGGTTGCTTGTTATTATTTCTCTGAGGTATTTAAATTGGATTACTATTTTGATTTTATTTACGGTTATTTTACTTATGACTAGATCAGTGTGGTGGGTAACATATATATTATAATAATAATCTAATTCACTAATGCAATTGTTTGGTATAAGCTACTTTTATCCTATCTTTTGGGATAGTTTCCTTTCTTCGAATGGGTAAAAAAAGTTTAAAGTTGATGACAGATAAAATAATCACTTGAGAAAAGTGTGTGTTATTGATAAGTGCAGCTTGTCGTTAAAAAATTAATAGTTTTACATTAATTTTACTATTACCATTATGGACAGAAACATTGCATAAACTAAAAATTTTAGATCTTTTTGCATTTATTCTTATACTTGTTTACATGTTTTCATTTTTTGAAATTTAATCAGTTGATATAAAATCTTAGTAGGGTTTCTACAGCCCCAGGACGGATTCTTAAGATTTCACTTTTATTAACCTATATAAATAAAAAATGTTTATTTATAATTTTATTTATTATTAAAATTTTGTAAAGATCTAATATATATTCATATTCTTATTTCATGTTTGTTTATGTGCTTGTAAAAAGCATTTTTGAATTGTTGAGTAAGTTTCTATGATGAAATAAGACAATGCAATAACACCATGAATTCAGAAAACTCAACTCCCTATCAGGTTGTAATTGAAATAAAAAATAACTATCATAATAAAAACTACTGTTGTAATGAGGGCTATTTGAAGTTACAAATAGTCTTCATTACAACCATAATGTTACAAATAGTATTATTGGCTTATATAAAAAAAATTGCATATTGTTAATTTTCATAACACTGTACTTTTATTGCATTTTCAGCACATCTTAAAAGTAGCTAAAGAGCTTTCCAGTACCGCATCAACCTGCGTGATATGATGTTGGTCTCTCATCCTCCCCCCCTCACAATCAATCTCTCTCTCTGCATGCAGAGAGAAAGGGATTGATATGGTTTAATAATTTTAACAAATATCAAAACTGAAATGAATTAATAAATTCTCTTATTACAAAACTGAAGCTTATTTTGGTTGGTCAGCTATTTTGGTATTTTTTATTCTGTAAACATAAAAAATTGGCCAGTTAGTTTAGTGGTTATCATCCTGCTTCTAAATGTGTTGGTCTTGGGTTCAATTTCTGTCAAGGGTCTAGTATGTCATCTTTTGTTAATTTTGTGTGTGTGTGTGTGTACACACGCATGCGCATATGTACACGTGTAGCTTGTTCAAGTTTGTGAAAATAATTAATGAAAGTGTAGTCCCCATACAGTATAATATGAATACTCAATAAAGTAGCCACTGTTCTGGTTTTTTTTTTTAAAAATAGGAAATACTGTTCCTTAAAAGTTATAAGGAAAATTCATGACCTATTTTTTCCTATCTCTGTTTATATATATTTAAAAAAATTATATTATCAAAATATGCTTCTCGTGGTGTCTTGAGTTAAAAGTTATAAATGGCTTTTATTAGGAAAATGTTTTTAAATTTATATTAATCTGATGTTTTACTCCGCATTCAGTTAATGAATTAAGTTGTTATAAGTTCTGGGAAAAATTTCTTGATCAAAGTCGTTGAGTTAGGATTATGTGAATCAAGTGCACTTGGTCGCTGGCCTCTGTGGTGCAAGTGGTAGCATCTCGACCTTTCATCCAGAGGTCCCGGGCTCAAATCCTATTATACTATTTTAAATTTAATTTTGATTAGTTTTTCATTTATTCCTTTTTTGTAATAATTACTGAATAATAATAGGCACATCTATTAAACATGATACATCTGGTTTAAACATAATAAAAATAAATTTTATTTAATATCGAATTTAAGTCTGTAGTGATGTTGGAGCTTATGCTTATATTTCCTTTACAATTTAAATTATTTTTTCAGCTTTTAAAATGATGCGTTTACCAATTGTCAATTCATTCAGTACATTTTATATTTTATTTTACTATTTACAACCTCTCAGACATAGATATTTTAATTTATTAAATATGTATGTATTTTAATGAGGAAGATAAACAAAATGAAATAATAAATTACAAAATTTCATGCTTTTGGCTGTTCATATGAAATAAACAGCCTTACCTACTCGCACATTAATTTAGGGCGAGTTAAAATATCGCTTGATCAGTGAAAGGGAGGATTGTTGGAAAAAAGTCTAGAGATAAAAAATCTTTTTTGTATTTAAAGACGATAAGACCAAATTTGAAGTTTTACTACAATGACTTAGTTTCACGTGGCATTCTGTTTCTGTCAGAAAGATGCATACAATATTGTAAAGAAAGTCGTGAATATTTGTTATAATTTTGTAAAAATAAAAATATTTTAATTATTATAAAAGTATATATAAAGTATATTGAGCTCTGGATGAACTCCATCTTAATTATTTTTCATAACTGTGTTGTTTTAATGAAATCATCTCTTTTTAAGGTTTATGTTAAACAATTGTTATACAAGTTGATGTGAAAATATTAAAAGTTTTATTATTTTTTAAGAAATTTAAGAGAAAAAGAATCAAGGCACTGCTCTTGGCATGGAGGCACTCAATCAGTATTTATAAGTAGAGAGGCATTTCCGAATAATATATTAAGTTTAGCTTCAGAAGTCACCACTTGTACTGTATTGTTTAATAGCTGATCTTAATAAAATTAAATAATTTCACGAAATTTCAAAGTAAAATATATTCTAGTTTAAAAAAATTAGAAAACAAAACATTCAATCATCCATATTTAATTAGAATGGATGAAGCTTGAGATGATGATTTATTAAAAGAAATAATAAATAAATAAAAAATGCAATTTATGTTGTGTAATTATTCAATATTGTTTTAGTTAAAGATAAGTGTAACTTTTTACACTTACTTTATTCATTCTTGGTAAATGAAAATTTAGATAAATAAATTAATTAATAAAACACACTTTTTCCATTACATACAGTTTAAATACTAGAAAATTAAACAGAAATAACAACTGATTATTGACTGAAATAAAACAAACTGAAATTTGATGGCTACAGTTAAATATTTTTAAAAAATACTTACCGTAATGTCTCTTGAGTGCTGGACTTTCAGCAGTTTTTGAATATACAATCAAACATCTGTGTAATGAAATCCCTGTTCTATAAGTCATTAATTATATAATCATAATTAATTTTTCTTAGGTATCATGAAATTTTAATTCTGTGCCTCGGAGGTATACTACACTATGTGCCATTTTCATAATTTCCAAGAGAGCCATTTGAAGTTTTAAAATTAAGCATTTTGTAAATCTTTCTTTCAGTTTTTTTATTTCTTCAAAATATTTTTACCTGTAATTGATCATTCTATTATACTATAATATATGTTTATCAAACAAAATGAAAATTTCAATTTTCCAGTTCGAAAATGGATATGGTGTTTTATACCTCTAAATATATTTCTTTTCAGCTACACTATGTGTGATATATCACATAGGAGTACATGTTGAAATTTACGTGAAAGTTATTATTTAGGACAAGGAAATTAACTTTACCGTAATATATGCTTTATCGAACATATGAAATAGATTTGGTAGGCCAGTGTCTCCCATTTTAGCAAAACAAATTATGATACAAAAATACTTAAAAATAATAAAAAACAAACATTATAATCTTAAATTAGTTTGCTTACTGACAAACAAAAAATTCAGTACAAAAAATACAAGTTTTGAATTAAATGATAATGATATATTAATGCATGAAGAAGAAAAACATTATGGATGCCTTGTTCTTAAACCTTATTAGGTTCATTTTCAAATGCTTTATCATCTGCATTAATAAGGTATTATTAACATAATAAAATTAATGAAAGTACTTAATTACAAGTAAAACTACTACAGTTATTTCCTCTGAAATTTATGATTAAGAAAAGAATACTTAAAAAAAATAAGAAAAGATTTTAAAAAACTGTAAAATAACATAGTAATCTGTTTACAAATAACAAAAGCAGATAAAAAACAACAAAAAATTATAATAAGAAGCGCATAAAAATAAAATTAATTAGGTTTTCTATTCAGTTTTTTCATCCTAAAGGAATCTAAATATTTTAATTAGAAAATGACAAAAACTTATATGCTAATTATAAAATATAACATTATTAAATGATTTTAATGAAAATGTTGTATTCATTTTATTAGTTGTCCAGTCTTCTTGGGTTTCCTCAGTAGGAAATTCCTCTGGAATATTTTTTGACTGGAGTCCTCTGTAGAATGCATGACATTTGGTGGGTAAGAAATCTAAAAGTGGTATGAGATCATTATATTTCTGGACTGAAATAGGTATGGGATTGTCTGATATTGTATGTAACGTTTCGGGAAATAAAACACCGTCTTTCCTGATGTTTCTCCGGCAATTAACTTCAACAAACTCATTTTCATCAAAAGAGGTGTTAATGTGCAGTGATCTGATACTTTCTTGTCTAACCTGTAGAGAAACACTTTTCAATAAAAGAAATGGAATTTTATTAACAAAGATTTAAAGTCTTTGAAATCATGAACCTCCATATTAGTCACAGAATACTTTGCCGAACACAATCTGATGAACTGCTGCCAATCCCATGGCATTAATATGGCCAATGAACTCATTTTTTGTCTTTTCCTTTCTATTAAAGCATGTACTGTATCTACTTCCAAGTGGGTATGACCTTTGTGTAAAAGGTTTTGGTTAATACGCTTAATTTGTGAATACTTATGCAGAATGAAGAAAAAACACATTACGACTATAAGATTCTTATTCTGACCGTAGCAATTATCAGACCATATTATCAGTTCATTTATTGTAGAATTTTGTACATTCTGATCAACCCACTTAAGGATGCAGGACGCTATCTCATTTCCTCCTCTTTCTCCTTTTGACTCGTCCCATATCATGCATGATGCCGATTTATTTGTACCATCATAAATTGTGAAATTGAAAGTCCATAATTTTAGTTTATAAAAATTAATGCTGTTAAGATTAGCGTTGGCAAACATTTTTGAAGATCAACTGTTAAAAATTTATGCTCTTGATTACCTTTCGCTGCCTCAATATCACAACTTTTTAAATTGTATCGCCTTTTAGAATTTGCTATGTGCAATCCATATTCTTTTTGTAATTTCTCTTTTTCTTGTCGATTAAGGGCACTTAGAATTTTAGCATTGAAAGAATCACAAGTGTCAGAAAATGGTGTTTTAAATGAAATATTACATTTAGTATTAAAAATATGACTGTATAACCATTCTTTTGCTACATTTTACTACCACAGAATTAGATACTAAGCATATTTAAGAACATTGTTTTACATACTCTTATTTCAGTTCCTCGAATTTTAAAATTGTATACTAATGAATTTGTTTTTTCTCTCAACCCATCTTTGCTTTGGTTTCTTTCTTTAGGTTTGACCTGCATGATGATCTAATAAATTGACGTTTTATGTCATAATCTTTCTTATCATCCCAGTACAAATCATAAATAGTTTTTCCATCATCGTCTGTTACTTTTTCATAACATTTCATTCGGCACTGACAACGTGGTTTCATAACTCTTTCAGCAACAACCTTACTCATTTTGGACACGTAACTTTGTCCTGATAAATATTTCATTTTCCTCTGGTTGCATTCCCATAATTCTGGATTTCGTCATTTTTTACCTTCTTGACTAATGTTAGATTTTCACACAATTTCCCAAGTTTTTCTATGTACTGAAACATTTACATCTTGAATTTTCTCAGCCCTATTTCTGCCATTTCTTTTAACATGGGCTTCATTGTCTGATTCAGAAGAATAATCAATATCATTGGGTGGTACATAATCTTCATCTGCTGATGTGTCATCTGGCTCACTGCTATTAAAAAACAAGTCTGTATGTAGAATGGTTATTTCACTTCGTTCTTCAGTTTTAGTATTATTTTCTGAACTGAAGGAAGAGCCAGCTTCTTCAGTTGAATGTAAATTGTCATTTAAATTCTCTTTTTTATCAGGCTCATGAAGGTGCTTTTCAGAAATATCATGTTCTGTAAAGAAAACAGAACCTTGATAGTAACTACCACAACAGTGTAATACTAGAATACAATGATTTAAGTTAATTACCAACAATGTCTAAAAATAAAAAGAAAAGGTCTTCATAATTGACTAATATCACATAAAAATTATGATTTTTGATGATTAATTTAAGTTAATAGATTTATTAATTGAAGTTAATAGCTTAGTTAATAGACATCTAAGGTGAGGAAATAAACTGATACCGCAAATAATCATACTATTATAAACAGCATTTTTTCAGTTCAGATTAGAAAAAAATTATATTTTTTGAGTGATATAATTTCTTAATAAGGTAAAATTAACTGGAAAACAGACAGATAGTGGGTTATGAATAACGATAAACATATAAAATTGACCCAATAACATTAATTTCTGATGCGTTCATTTGTATATTGTGTCAAAAGAACATTTTTCTTAAAATACTGAATAAATATACATATTTTTCAATATACGACGAATATAATTACATGCATACATGTATGATGTGTTATGTCTTGATGTACATAAAGAAGACAAGCAATTAATTAAGAAGTTATCCACAATTTACTTAGAACGCAGTTTCCTTTCTTTGTTATTTTATTTGTATAAGTTGTTCCAACTTATACAAGTAACTAACTAAAATATTATTTTTCCATAAAATTTTTATAATTAATAATATAAAAAAAACATTATTCTCCCAGACTTATAAAGGTGAATACTTTTACCGGCCAATCTAAGTCTAAGTTTATATTGTGATTGAAAATCACAATATAAAAATAGGTAACCTTATAAAAAAGTTGCACTACAGCATTAAGCTCTTGTAGGTGTGTAAATATGAAACCGGAATTTTCTTATAGATGGCCCTAACTGTTAATGTACTTACTGTCAACCACATCACTGGCACCATTTTCTTTCTTTGACAGCTGACAAAGATTTTCAATTCACAACAATGCTTAGACTTACATTGCTTAGACAACAATGCTTAGACAAAAATAGACTTTATACATGTTTCCAAACTAAAAATGACTCCTTGTTCATACATATCATTTTTTTTCTTCAGTCATTTGAGTGGTTTGATGAAGCTCTCCAAGATTCCCTATCTAGTGCTAGTTGTTTCATTTTGGTATACCTCCTACATCCCTAACAATTTGTTTGATATATTGCAAAAGTTACCTGCCTGAACGTTTTTTTCCTTCTACCTATCCCTCAAATATTCCAGGATGTCTTATTTTGTGGCCTATAAGTCTGTCCCTCCTTTAAACTATATTTTTCCAAATGCTTCTTTCTTCATCGATTTGCCGCAACACCTTTTTCATTTGTCACTTTATCCAACCAACTGATTTTTAACGTTCTCCTGTAGCATCATATTTCAAAAGCTTCTAATCTTTTCTTCTCAGGTACTCTGATCATCCAAGTTTCACTTCCATATAAAGGTACACTCCAAACATATACTTTCAAAAATCTTTTCCTGACGTTTAAATTAATTTTTGATGTAAACCAATTATATTTCTGACTGAAGCTTCGTTTCGCCTTTGCTATTCAGCATTTTATATCTCCTGCTTCGTCCATCTTTAGTAAGTCTACTTCCCAAATAACAAAATCTTCCACCTCCATAATCTTTTCTCCTCCTATTTTCACATTCAGTGGTCCATCTTCGTTATTTCTGCTACATTTCATTTTGTTCTTATTTATTTTCATGTGGTAGTTCTTGCGTAGGACTTCATCCATGCTGTTCATTGTTCCTTCTAAATCCTTTTTACTCTTGGCTAGAATTACTATATATTCAGCAAATCGTAGTATCTTTATCTTTTCACCTTGTACTGTTACTCCGAATCTAAATTATTCTTTAACATCATTAACTGCTAGTTCCATGTAAAGATTAAAAAGTAACGGAGATAGGGAACATCCTTGTCGGACTCCCTTTCTTATTAGGGCTTCTTTCTTATGTTCTTGAATTGTTATTGTTGCTCTTTGGTTCCTGTACATGTTAGCAATTGTTCTTCTATCTCCGTATTTGAACCCTAATTATTTTTAAAAAGCTGAACATTTTATTCCAATCTATGTTATCAAATGCCTTTTCTAGATCTATAAATGCCAAGTATGTAGGTTTGTTTTTCTTTATCTTCCTTCTGCTATTAATCTGAGCCCTAAAATTGCTTCCATTGTCCCTATTCTTGAAACCAAATTGGTCTTCTCCTAACACTTCTTCCACTCTCCTCTCAATTCTTCTGTACAAAATTTAGTTAAGATTTTTGATGCATGGCTAGTTAAGCTAATTGTTCTGTATTCTTCACATTTATCTGCCTCTGCTTTCCTTGGTATCATGACTATAACACTCTTTTTGAAGTCTGACAGAACTTCCACCTTCATAAATATTACACACCAGTTTGTATCAATCGCTTCCTCACCTGCACTGTGCAGTAATTCTACAGGTATTCCATCTATTCCAGGAGCCTTTCTGCCATTCAAATCTTTTAATGCTCTCTTAAATTCAGATCTCAGTATTGTTTCTCCCCTTTCATCCTCACCAACTTCCTCTATAACACCATTTTCTAATTCATTTCCTCCATATAACTTCAATATATTCCTCCCACCTGTCAACTTTGCCTTTCGTATTATATATCTGTGTACCATCGTTGTTTAACACATTATTAGATTTTAATTTATGTACCCCAAAATTTTCCTTAACTTTCCTGTATGCTCCTTCTACTTTACCAATGTTCATTTCTCTTTCCACTTCTGAACACTTCTTTAATTCACTCATCTTTTGCAAGTTTGCAGTTCTGTTTATAGTATTTCTTAATTGTCTATAGTTCCTTTTACTTTCTTCATCACTCTCATTTTTATGTTTTCTATGTTCATCCATCAGCTGCAATATATAGTCTGAAATCCAAGGTTTTCTACCAGTTCTGTTTGTTCTGCTTAAGTTAGTGTCTGCTGATTTAAGAATTACATTTTTAACATTCTTCCATTCTTCTTCTACATTTTCTACCTTATCATTTTTAGTCAGACCTCTTGCGATGTCTCCTCAAAAATGTTCTTTACCTCCTCTTCCTCAAGCTTCTCTAAATTCCACCAATTCATCTGACACCTTTTCTTCAGGTTTTTAAACCCCAATCTACATTTCATTATCACCAAATTATGGTCGCTATCAATGTCTGCTCCAGGGTAATTTTTGCAGTCGACGAGTTGATTTCTAAATCTTTGCTTAACCATGATATAATCCATCTGATACCTTGCAGCATCACCTGGCTTTTTCCAAGTGTATATTCTTCTATTATGACTTTTAAATCGGGTGTTGGCAATTACTAAATTATACTTCGTGTAAAACTCTATAAGTCGGTCCCTTCTTTCATTCCTTTCGCCCAGCCCATATTCATCCACTATATTTCCTTCCTTGTCTTTTCCAATGCTTGCATTCCAATCTCCAACTATTATTAAATTTTGATCTCCATTTACGTGTTTAATTGCTTCGTCATTTCTACGTATAAACACTCTACCTCATAATCATCGCGGGTGCTTGTAGGCATAACAATCGTTGTCGGGATAGGTTTTGATTTTATCCTTATTGCAATGATTCTATTGCTATGAATTTTGAAATACTCTACTCTCTTCCCTATCTTCTTGTTCATTACGAAACCTACTCCTGCCTGCCCATTATTTGAAGCTGAGTTAATTATTCTAAAATCACCTGACCAAAAGTTGTTTTCCACTTCCCATCAAACCTTGCTAATTCCTACTACATCTACATTTATACTATCCATTTAACTCTTTAAATTTTCTAACCTACCAACCTTTTATAGACTTCTAACATTCCATGCTCTGACTTGAAGAATGTTAATTTTTAATTTTCTATTTTACTAAGGAAGGCGCCTCCATCTTTGTTATATGAAAATGCAGAGTACTACATTTTCTTGGAAAAAATGCATCTGTAATTTTCCATAGCTTTCAGCTGCGCAGTACTCAGAGGATTGAGTGATGGCCATTTAAGTCATCCTGACCTACACCCATAATAACTACTGAAAGAGCTGCTGCCCTCTTTCAGGAATCATTCCTTAATAAACGATTATGTTATTCCGATGTAATAATAATTATTATTAATATGGCTCTTCAGTATAATGATTAATTTGAATTAGAAACTTGTAGAAAGTAGTAAGAAACCACCACCACCACCATCCATTAATGAGAAACTCTCCAAAATAGATTTTTAAAATGGATTCTTAATTTTACGAGGTGTGAGAAAATTAATGAGACTGACTACTTACCAGTTTTTATTTTTTTCAAACAACAATATGATCCTCTTCAAAGTAAACCCCTTGGCCAGCTATACACCAGCAGAGTCATTGTTCCCACTCCTGGTTGCAGTGCTGGAAGGCTACAACTGGTAGGGCTTTTAACTGGTCAGTTACAGTCTTTTGAATGTTCTCCAGAGTTCCAAAATGACGTCCTTTTAAGACATGTTTCAATTTTGGGAAAAGGAAAAAGTCACAAGGACTCAAATCAGGTGAATACGGGAATTGAGGAACTGCAGGAATGCATTTTGACTTCAAAAATTTCCTGAAGGAAATGGCCGTGTGACACAGGGCATTGTCATGATGAAGCATCCACTTGCTTCATCGCGAATCACTCTTTTCTTGAGCCTTTCAAGGACACCTTGGTAAAACACTTGGTTGACAGTTTGTCCTGGAGGAACAAATTCTTTATGCACAATACCCCTACTGCCAAAAAAGCAAATCAGCATGGTTTTGATCTTTGATTTGATCATTCAACACCTTTTTCGGTTGAGGAGATGACGAAGTGTGCTACTCTTATCCTACTCAAATATCCAGGATTCATCACCTGTGATCACATGATGAAGAATTCTTGGTCGTTGTCAATCCTCTTAAGAAGATCAACACACACGTTTCTTCGATGGTCCTTCTGTTCTGTTGCGAGGTTTTTCGGCACCAATTTCACACAAATCTTTTGCATGTCCAAATCATCTGTCACATTTTGATGTTCAGTGAAAGTGTTTAAATTTAACTGTTCACTCATCATCCTTATTGTTAAACGACTGTCTGATCTCACAAGAACCCTCACACGCTCAATGTTTTCATCAGATTTTGAAGTTGATGGTCTCCCTGAGCGAGATTGATCTTCAACGTGTTCTCAGCCTTCCAAAAATTATTTGTGCCAGTGGAAAACTTGTTCTCTTGATAAGCAATGTTCCCCATAGGCCTGTTTCAACTTTTCAAAGGTCACACTCGCGGATTCCTCAAGTTTAACACAAGACTTGTTGCACAATGTTGTTCTAACTTCTGAAGCTTCATTTTCATAACACAACAAAAAAACAACTTCACTGATGGCACTGTCAAAAATAATGTGTTGGCTGAACGGAATTGAAACTCGTACTGAGCATGTGGAAGGTATGAACAAACCGGTCTAACACAGACCAGTAGACACAGTGTTGCGAGATCGCTTGCAATGTTGCCAATCTCATTACTTTTCTCACACACCTCGTATTTCATTAAGGTTTTACTGCAGATCGTGCCAAGTTCAGCCTATTATTATTCTTCTTTAGCCTACTAGCAAATTTTACTCCACCAAACTTCTTTCATTCTCTCTCACTTTCTCCCATAGTACAATACTTTTCTCATAAGAATAAATGGATCTGACAAACTATAGAGTTTGTCTCAACATTCATGACTATTTCACTTTTTCAACTGATATTTACCATTCATAAAAATCTATACACAACTACTTACCTGTATGACAATCAATTCCTTAATCCCTCATTCCTGTGATTCTGTTACTCCTCATTGTACCTCTAACAGTACTTTTTATAGTTTACATTTGACACTTAATTTATTTCTTTTCTATAATAAGTTCAATTTAATTTATAATAAAAACCCTTATTTATGTTTTGGTGAATGTTACACAGTAATAGATTCATTACTTTTAAATTAATTTACCACAGATCTTGTAGTCAATCACAAAAGTTTCTTAAAACCTTTTTAAAAATATTTCTGTATTAATTTTAATATTTATAGAAGTTTAATTTTCACAGTGATATTAGTTTAGGTAGCTTATCTATCATACATTCATTTTCTCATCTCTCTCATCTCATTTCATTCATTTTCTGATCTCATGGCAAGTCTTGGAAGAAGAAAGTCTGATTATTCTCTCATTCTGATAGAAATTGCGGTTGCAGTCTAACAACAATGGCTGTTTAAGAGGATATCCAGGTCTGGATGTGCTACGTTGAGAGAATCGATAGTGGTGAGCCTCATTAGGGTTTCATCCCCCTGTGCTCTCACCAAAGTAGTTGCTGAAGAGTATGAGTGGGCAGGTGTTATTCGGGTAGTTGACAGTTTTAGAAAATCGGCATACTGTTGGTCCCCAAAGTTGAGTGAGATGAGAAGTAGGTATCAAGCCAAGCATAGAATATATCAGCGAGCAGCCAGACATCACAATCACAGCCTTCGTGCTGAGACGGCATGAGAAGAGTACCTGTTCAGTTAGCACAACTACAAATTTGCGATCAAGGAGGCCAAGAGAGATGCGCAGAGGTCTCTCTGCCAGGAGATTGATCGCAATGTGTGGGGAGACAGCTTCAGGATAGTTATGGGCCGTTTTGGATGCTATTTGCCCACTCCCACAGCTGCCAAAGTCTTGAAATTGTTCGGCACCCTCTTCCTGAGGGCGTTTGTTCCCCCCAGAATAGAGATAATTGCAGAAGACCTGCCGTTGTTCAACATACATGAGCTCTTCATGGCTGCACGAGGTATGAACAAGAGTCACAAGAGTGGACCAATTAGAAGAGTCTGGGACCGGACAGGATCCCGTTGGAGGTTATGAAGATTGTCATGGAGGTGGCTCCAATTCCTGTCCTTAATAGCATGAATTATATGATTGTACACGATTACATACCAGACCAGTGGAAGATCTCGCTAGATTAGTATTCATCGAGAAACCTAGTGGGCCTAGTTAAACCACAACTTACCAACCATTGTGCCTGGCGAACAGCTTTTGTAAGCTGTCTGAAAGGTTATTTGTGGCTAGGATCCAGCAGGAAATCAAGGCAAGAGGAGTTCTGAGCGACATGCAATATGGCTTCAGGCAAGGTCGTTCTACTATGGACGCTGCAAAGCACATTATGGATTTGACAGAACAGGCTGCCAGTGGGACTCAGGGACGTCCAAAATGCTTTTAATTACATTAGTTTGGTCATCTTCAGAGTCCTGGAGAAATGGCGCATTCCCTTATCTTCAGCGAATTTTACAGAGATATCTCCTGTGCAGAAAGGTGGTGTACGAACTGGGAGACCAACATCTGTCTTTCAATGTACAGTGCGGGGTTCCACAGGGCTCGGTTGTTGGACCAGCACTGTGGAATCTCTTGTATGAAGGTGTTCTTGGCCTGACTTATCCCAAAGGAGTCTCAACTGTCACATATGCCTACAATTTAGCTGTTGTAGTAGTTGCCAGGAGTGAAAGAGATGTTATCTCGAAAGTGAATTGTTCAATAGTTATTGTTGACGAGTGGTTGACTAAGCAGGGTTTGCCAAACTAAAGTGGTAGTCTTGGCTGGAAGGAGGCGGCTAGAATCTATGTGTTTCGAGGTGAAGGGGTACTCCATAGTTACAGACAATGAAGTAAAATACATAGTTTTCTGGATAGACTGTAGGCGTTCATTTAATGGTTGAGAAGACCATCCGGACTTTTCATTTGTAAGTTACTCACAAATGTGGTTGGCCCTAAATCTTCCAGGCGTAAAATATATGAACATGTAGTTAACTCTATAATTCTTTATGGGATCCCTGTGTGGAAAAAAGCCATGAGTTCGAAGAAAAATTTACGCAAATTGGAGAGTTTACAGTTTATGGCCCTGAGAGCGTGCTTCACATACAGGAGTGTCTTGGCTGAGGCAGTTTTTGTTATAGCAAGAACACCACCAGTCGAGTTGCTTGCTAAAATGAGCAAGGTGTATGACCATTTGTTAGAACGAAGGCAGGTCCGTTAGAATGAAGCGTCCACCAGTGCGTGGACTAGATGCTTGAGGTTAAGCCATGGGTCCTGCTAGGATTTGGTGAACTCAGTTACAAGCTCACACAGTTCCTGACGGGCCACGGCTCTTTCCGCCAATATCTCCACAAGTTCAAGAAAGTGGATAGTAACATATATCCATATTGCAGAGACCTGGATGCCATGGAACACGTTGTGTTCCACTGTTTACATTGGGGAACCTTCAGGCATAATTACAGACATCTGGGTCCTCTCTCACTAGATAATATAATAGAGAAGAAGAATTGCTTTACAATGAGGTAACATGGGATTCCATCTCTCGTATGGTCACCGGTATTATTAGGAGTAAGAAGTCAGATGCGAGGACAGAATAGTCTGAGAAAGTCCTAAATATTCCAGCTGCTAGGTGAAGAATTAAGACTGGGGAGTGAGGCTACAGAGTTTGTTCGTGCTTGCGTGGATAGGGTACAATGATGATGCATGATGACTCTCGAACCCCTGAGCCTGAAGACACTCCCCAGGGCTGAGAGTGCTTCATTGTGGCTCGGCCCTGGTGGGGAGAAGTGGTGAGATAAGAGTTTTATTCAATAGGGTACAGGTATACATATGTTCTAAACATCTAGCGGAGTCTGTTCAAGTCTGACTGCTACATTTATGGGGCGTGTGTAAATGGCATTTCTCAGATTCATCAATAACAAAAAAAAAGAAGTTTTATCATGTTTATTAATTTGATATGTAGTCCGAGGTGAGTTAATATTTTTTGTAAGGATTCTTTGTGGATGCAGTTGTAAGCTTTCTTGTAATCTTCAAATGTTATCACCATGTCTCTGTTTCGTTTCCTGTTGTATTCCAATATTAGCTCGAAACTCATGATCTGATCTGAGCAGCTCTTCCAGGGTCTGAAAGAACTCCAGGGTACCTCTCTTGGTATTCTCCTAGTTGTTTTTTGAGTTGTGAACCTGTTAAGGATGATTCTTGAAAGAATCTTGTATGTTGTGTCTAGGAGTGAGTCTCCCCTGAAATTGTTAGGGTCTATTTTGTCCCCTTTTTTGAATAGTGGATGGATGAGGACTGTCATCCAGTGTCCTGGTGGCTCTTCTTTGATCCAAATGTTGACAAGCTATTGATGAAGGGCAATTTTTTCTGATCTTCCTGCATGTTTCTAGATGTCTACAAAAGTCAGATTTTTCCCCGCTGCTTTCTAATTCCTCATCTCACCAGTGCTTTGTAGACTTCTTTTATTGTGGGAGGGATGATGTTTTATGATGGTGTTGTTATTTGGGATGTTGGTGTTGAAGTTTAGGAGTTCTGTTAGTTGTTTGCAATTTAAGAGTTTGTTGTTGAAATATTTACGTAGTATTCCTGCATTGTCTTTATTGTTATGGGCCAGTTTTCATTCTTTATTAATATGGTTGGGGTTTCATATTTTTGGAGCTGATTTTTTAAGGTTTTGTAGTAGTCTCTTGACTGCATTTTGTTTAATTCTTCTTCTATTGACTAAAAAGGCTGTTGCAAACTGTGGGCATTTTTCATCACTGTTCCTAGGTATAGCTTTGTAGCATACATCCTTGAGATTCCATGGCATCCTGGTCGCTATTTCCTATTTCCCATAATGAAAATTTTGTGTTGGCCCATTAGACCCGTTATTATTTTTAGTTTACCAGTTTGCATGAGCAAGTTTACATTGTGTGCAGAAATGTAGGTGATTTGCTTTGGTTTAATTTTTTATTTTTCTTGTTTGTGTATGTAATGTTGGGGCATTCCACTGCTTCTGATCACATGTTATCTTCTAAGTGGCAGCCTACCATATTCTAATGCTGCTTTCAGAGGAAGCAGCATTAGAATATGGTGTGTCTTTTAATGATTGACTGTCAAGGATTAGCATCAACTTCTATCCTAATTACACAGGGAAAATGACACCAGAACACCGATAAACTCATCCAATATTGTTTTACTTTGAAGATGTATGGTAAGCAGTTCACTGAATGTGGCTATCCCATTTGCATTTGTTTTATTTATGCTCTTTAATATTCAGGATGATTCTCCTCCTCCAAGATTGTATTTGTAAGTGTTAGAAACCATCAGTTGTAAGAGGTACAGTTTATCATTGGCTACACTAATGAAACAAATGCCAATAGAAATTTTTTTTTTCTAAAATAATCTTGATGTTGTCAGTCAGTTAATTGTAAAGTGTCATTTCTTAATGTTCTAACTAAAACTATTTTTAGGCAGTCTGACATGAAACCACACATAAACTGACAAATAGACTCAATAGAAACAAGCATCTAACAATAGATGTACGAGGGAAAGTAAGGAGTAAAGTTGTTCTCCATTGACTTTATGCTGAACAAAATTCATACATCAACACAGCTAGCCTGCCAATGTACATATGTGAATTTCAGTCATTTAATCGATTATGTTTATTCTTTGGATTCAGCAACTGGATGTTACACCAGCTGAGAGTCCTCAACTTACAACAACTCTTGTATATCAATATTTGTCTTCCTATACAGTTTTTATCTTCTACTCATGCCTCTATTACCAAAATAATTAAACCTGAATGTCTTAGTACACGGGCAATTAATCTAGTTCAAGATGTTATTTACAAGATGTTGTCACAAATTCTATCATCTTCTAATACAACTAAGCATTTCCTTATCTATTATTATATTTACATTCAGTTGTCACATTTCTTACAAAAATGTTACTCCTGATCCTCTTATAAGGTATGGTTAGTTGGTGGTCATAGTTGCAATGATAGATAAATTTACCTTTCCTTCTGCCACAAAAAGAAATTCAATCAGGATTTGAAACAGTCTTACAGCCTTTAGGTGAAGTTGAGTCTCCAAAAATGTAGCTGTGTGACACTTAAGGCATAACAGCTGTTTTATAAACATTCTTCTGGAACAATTTGGTCATTATAGAGGGAAAGATCTATTGTACTATTTTGCATTATTTTGTTTAATTCAATGTTTTTATCAAGTTTAGTAGGTCTGTAAATAAATTCTATAAATTACATACAGTTCATGTGCGTCATGAAACCTTAACTTTTTGTTGTTAACGGTTAATGTCTTAGTATTTATGTATCCTGTTTCAAAGAGATAATTTGTAAAAGGTTGTCAGCTGTTCCACGTTCACCTCAAGGAAGGTACTTTGAGATGTACAAGTAACTCTATTTTTGGTAAATATACGTTCAATCTCTCTGAAACTGTATTTAGTGCAATTAATATAGTTTAATCTGTATAGTCACAAGTCGCCATATTTGTCAGTGTCTGTTTTGTTTGTTATTTTGAATGCAATACCTTTCTTCCTGAAAGTGTTAGTAATTTTGTAATTTTTCTGTTATTTTATGTAGCATCTTGTAGTTGCTAGCTGTGTGTGGAATGGTAGATGGGTAGCAATTAATATGTGCAGGATTTTATTGTATTGAGGTCTCATTTAATTTGGCACACAATATACCCAAGTATATACTTTTCACAGTATTCATTTAAGTACTAAAGGACTTTCTTAACCTTTTTAAGATTAGCACAATTAACAGCACTGCTATTAGCAATTTCATTAATGCTGATTATCTCTGTAAGATCTTTGAGAAGAAAAATTTTCATTGTGAAAATGAGTCATTTATAATTTCAAAGAATTTTCATCAAATTGTTCTACAGCGATATCTCATTTACTCATACGTAACACTGTATTTCTATCAAAAATTACACTTGAACTAGTTTTGGTTTTTATTATGATGATAAGTTTTAATAAATTTTAAACTGATAAATTATCCTTTGTATTTATGTTAAATGAAAATTTTTTTAAATTGTTTTCAGGCTATAAGTGAAAAATCTGATTAATATGAAACAAGAATTACTATTACATCGTAATTTGAATGATTCAAATAATAAACCCAGTATATAAATTTTTTGCACAGTTAATGATCTCTTCTTTTTTTTTGTTAACTTTACTTGATGCGATACCTATTCTGGAATGAAAATGTAATTTAAAATTTAATTGAAAAATGTAATTCTTTGTTGGTATTCATTCATTTGTTATGTTCACAATATACTGTTTACTTATTATTGTTACTTTTTTTTTTAAGAAGAATAAATTTTTCTAGTCCATGTAATTTATGAACTTTTTTATCTATAACCTTTAACCTAGAATGTAGACCTTTAATACATAAATTTTGGAAATATTGATAAATGGTAGCTGACTTGACTGGTTTATATATTTTTAAAATAAATATTTACTGCTATATTTTTAAAATGTTGATAAATACAAAAAAAAAATTGATAAAAAGTAGTAAATTAAATTAAACCTTTGTTCAGATGTGTTAGGTTTACTCAACCGGAAGAAATACATCAAAAACTGTTGGCGGTTGTTGTGCGATATTGGGATGTAGGTTTTTCTTACATGAGATGTCTTATGGAGTACTCTTTGTGCAGTGAAAATAGTCTAGCGGTCACATTCCTATTTCAGTATCTGTTATCTGTTTGGTGTTTATTGTCTAATTATTTATGAACACATAGTTTTATTTAAGTTGTTAATAACTTTTATCACTGATGCGACTATAAACAAACACTGGAAAAAGAAATTGAAATCTGTCAAAAACGTTTAGTAAAAATTGGAATTTTAATAGCTTAATTCCACAAAAATGTTAAAATTTAGATAAAATCATTTCATTTTGAAAATGACAACACATCACCTACACCTCTCAGATACCTACCTTTAGACATTAGATGTATATCTCAGATCTATCTCATTTATAATAAATCTAAAATTTGTCCACCATCATCACTCTACCTGCTGGTATAAAGTCATAAATACTAGAACAGAAAATGTTGCATGTTGAAACATTTCATTGGCCCCACCATCACCTGAAAAACTCCTGGTTACTGTCAAATAATGACAATTTACACGCAACATACTGATCTTATATTTACACATTAGAGTTAAACTATGTTAACCCTGAAACATGAGTTCACATAATAAGTTTATAAATGTTTATACAGATATCAGAATGTGATGTTACTGTTTTATTTTATGTGAACTATTTTGAAAAATAAAACCATATTGAAAAAAACCACATGCCATGGAGATATGAACACAGGTATGAAACACAGGTATCACATAAAATAAAACTGATCACATTCTGTTACATTTATAGGCTTATTATGTGAACTCTTGTTTCAGGGTTAACAGAATTTAACTCTAATGTGTAAATACAAGATCAGTATGATTTTGACAGTAACCAGGAGTTTTATTTCCAGGAAAAATTAGATGAAATGAAATATCTTTATTACCAGATGTAATTTTGTGGCTTTTTATTGATGAAGAATTTTATTATCAAAATGTTAGACATGTACAAAGCTTCTTAGGTTGGGTTGTGTAGGAGGGATCTTTTTTCAATATGGCTTTATTTTTCAAAATAGTTCATGCTTGTTCATTGTTTGTATTTAATACACACAACAGGAGGAGTGATTTCATGATGATATGATATGCAAGGAGATATCAAAAAACAAGCAGAATTATAAAAAAAAGAAGTGTTTTAAAAAAAGGGAATTTTATATAAATTTTAGATTAACTTCATTTTCTGTAGTTAATAACATTTAAAGTTTTCATATTGCAAGTGTTAATAATGAATCAAATTTCTTGATCTTGCATTTGTTTATTATTGGGCTATTTTACACTAATCTCCTCAGAATTAAATTCTCTACAACTTTTGATAATAAATTTTATGCATTTTTTTATTCATTTAACAAAATTGTTGTATTACAAATATAAAATATGTTTTTAGACAATAAATGTTTCTGTTTTACTTCAAATATTATGAAAACTACTGGAGATGTGGTTTTGGAACCTGCTTTATTCAACTTTACAGGTTAAAAACCATAAAAAACCATCAGGTTGACTCCTTAATTTGGGTTCCTAAAATTTCAATAGGGTTTTATTTCACCGTTTGCCCTGGAATCAGGGCAAAATGTTTCATTAGCCATAACTTGCTAACAGAGCATTTCTAGCCCCATGTTTATATGAACTTTTTCCATTATTTTCTTTATTAGAATGAGGTCAGAAAGTGTGGATAACACTGTGTGAATGTATATAATTCTTATTAAATCATTTAAAAGTTAATTTAGAAGTCATAAAGTTATTTAAAAGTTGATTTTTGAAGTTGGAGGTTCTGAGGTTCAAATCCAAGCAAAGGTAAGTTAATTTTATACAGATTTGATTACTAGTTAGTCGGGATAATCGAGACACACTAGCTTACTGGTGGAACACAAAAATTGCAGGAATCAGATCAACTTAACATTAAACTCTGTTATCTTAACACATAGAAGGATACATCAGAATTTTGAAGAACTAGTTGGCCAGGTCAAGGGTGTTCACAGCTCACATTGAAGAAACACTCAAGAAGGCAGAAAGGGTAGCATCGATAATCACTAGACTCTTAGTTAATACCACTGAACTAAAGAGAACTAGAGATTCAAAAAGGAGAGAGATAGCTTTGACGGTGACCTCCGTTATTCTCTATGTGGCACTGGTATTGGATCGGTCTCTAGACATCTTAAGGAATAAGATGACGGCCAATAAGATGTACCAGAGATTGGCACTGAAGGTGGCTCAGGCATACTGTACTGTCTTGCTGTAGTGCTGATTATTGATGGGATGTCATGAGTGGATCTCCTGGCAGAGAGATTTGAAAGGTACCAGGCCACAGACAGGTCTGTGACTAGGGTCTCCCTAATGGGCTGTTGGCAGGAGAGATGGTGTAGTGCCTAATGGGCCGATGGACTTTCAGGCTGACCTTGTATTGAGTAATGGATCTCTAGGAAGTATGATGAGATAGATTTTTGGATGGTCCAGTGGCTGTCTGTCCAGGGATCGTTCACCGCGTACTTATATACAAGAGGGAGACAGGCGTCGCCAGAGTGCCTGTATTGTGGTCTTGAAGATGATGCAGAGCATACCTTCCTACAGTGCCCAAGATGGGCTCTGAATAGACTGTTTGGGGAAGAGATCTCTCCGGAGGAAATTATGAGCATTATGCTTAGCTACAATGACAGTTGGAGTTGTTCTCGCTGGTTCCAGGAAGTACTGTCCAAGAAAATGCTAGAAGAGGAACCAAGGTAGAGTTATGTTTAGTCTGAGAGTGGTCCGAATATCTGACAGGTAGGGAAATGGTGGCTGTCTCAAGAGAGCGTGAGGAGGAAGTTTAGGCCATGAAGTGGGGGGGGGGGTGCCTGAAGGGTCGATATTGGGCCCCCTGCTCTGGAATGTGGCTTTTGGTGGACTGTTGATCTTAAACCTTCCACCTCAGTGGTGCTAACGGTGTTTGCGGATGACCTGGTCATAGTTCCTCATTTGTTTCCAAGAAATTTTTAAAAAATAGTAAATTTCATTGTTACTCCATTTTTACCCCTGTAAAATGGGAATTTCAAAAAATCCTTTTGTAGTGTGCAGTTGTACTGTAAGAAGAACATGTATACAAATTTTCATCAATTTATATTCAGTAGTTTTTGCTTGGTGTTGATTATAAATCACTCGCGTATGTTGTCTTCAGTTTCAATAAGATTTCTATTGAAAATATCTCTACTGTAAAGTATCTTGAGTGTGACTCACCGTAAGAAAGGAGCATGAGAATTTAGCAGCTTGCCACCTAACGGCCCAAATAAGAAGTGTAACAGATTATGTATATACACATTTTAATAAATAATTTTTCAATTTTAGATAACATTTCCAAATAACTGTAATTGTTAGATCGAGAGTGTACCTAATGCAAGCAAAAGTTAGCCTTAAACCTACTATCAAACATCTCATTTGAATTACGAAAATTGTACGTAACATATAGGTCTATATGTTATATACGTAATAGTTTTGGATGTTTCTGTATCCACTGAGAAGAAACAAAGCCTCATTAAAAAAGAAAGTCAAGTCTATTTGGGCAAAGTTTTTAAACCATTGACTTTTAACCGTTTACATTAATCGGTAATTTTTTTATCATCTTGTTAAGTCCGTGCAGAATTTGAATATAATATATTTAAAATTTATCTTAACTATATGTTCAAATCACAAATCATTTGTTTTAACTTCCTGAGAGATATGTTTGGGGAAATGTAATCAATTCCCCTCAACTTTTCATTCGTTTTATCTCCTCCTAAAATTAACTTTGTCATTCATTTTTGGTCACAACGATAATCTCTTGTGAAATTTTTTTACTGATTTCTCAATATTTTTTTTTTTATTGCCTTTGAACTTTACAATAATTTATTCATGCACTCGATGTAAAAGGTTTTCATGAGCATTCTTTCTTCACTTGTTGAACACATCTTACCATGACAACGCGTGCTAAAATGTTTAAACATCACACGAAATTAAGTTTTTATAAACTTATCAGCCTGTATTTCAGATTATTAAGTATATTAGATATTAGTATAAACTGACAATAGTGTATGATAACTGTATATGAATGTTTTGAATAAAATAAATGTCCTGGAATTTTTCTCACTTAATTAACTACTAACATATACCTCATAAATGAATTTTTCTCACTTACATGAGTAAATAAATTTTTTATTTACTTTTTTATAGAATATCGTTTATAGTTGCAAGTAGAATAAAATGTTAAATAATTTTCCACTATTTTCCTTGTCTGCGGTTTCAAAACAAATGTTGGGAATTGCATTTTTCTATGATGGGATGTGTTATAAGACAATACATTTATAATAATTTGTAATGGTAAGCTACTGTCCATTTTTTTCCTTATAAATAGTTTTTATTGTCAAACATATAATAATTTTGTTTGGTCAACATAATATTATCATTATTTCTTTTTAATTGTGTTTGTTAAAAAACTATTTTCTTAAATTTATAATGAGTAATAAAAATTATACACAATAATATCACAACCTCTCTGAAAATGTTCTTTTTTTTACAGGTTAAAGATATATGTCACATATGGGAATTAGGAGGTGGTACATTATTTACGAGTATTGTCAAATGAGGGTGAAGTGTTAAACTCACTTAAAATAACGTCAATGACAGTGGTTATGATGCTAGATCTTTCATCCTTAAGTACTTTATGGACAGCCATAGAAACATTATTAAATATTATAAAAACTTTTTTGATGCAAAGAAAAGATGCCAGTACTCTTATAAATAATATTAAAAAGAAAATACCTAGCGATCATCCTGTAAGTGTAATTTATAGTTTAATTTAGTTATTCTTAATATACATTGCATTTCTAACACATCATATTCTTATTGTTTTGAACAGCTGTAAAGATATAGAAAATTCATTGATCAACATGGTGAGGTTTGGTTAAATTGTTTAAAAAACTCTCACTTTCTGTATTGTATGGAAATGTGCTTCCAAGAGATATTTTTGAAGAGTTATTGTTACTCTTTTGGTAGTATTGTTAATGTTGTCTGAAGGTGCATATGATACTTCCTTAGTATGTGGTCAAATAATATATGTGATCTATGTTCATTTTCTTAATTTTGAAATGGAATTGTATGGAAGTATGTAGATATGGATACTGTGCAGTATATAGAGTATGACTAGGATTTTAACCCAGGATTCAAAGACGAAAGATTGAGTTGCTGCCACCATCAGAGGTCAGCAATGTAATGTTGACATAGAATTTTTTTTTATCTACTTCATAAAGTATTCTAGAATTTATAATTGTATTGCTTTGATTAAAAATGTTTGCATTTGAAAGTGTCCATCGTGTAAATTTTTGTACTATTATTATAAGCACGCTGAATTCTTCATATCAATTAGGTCGTCTGCAGGCTATTAAAACAATTGTCTATTGTTGTACACAGCTGTACAGTCGAATACATGATGACAGGTACTGTTATAATTTTCTCATTAATTTAATTTGTTATTAAAGAAACATGAAAAATATAATAAAGACATAGTATTGAAGGATATAGATAATTAATGAAGTATACTGTATGGTCTAACTAACCAATTAACATAATTTACATTTACAAATAAATGTATGTGCTTACATATCAACAATTTATCTATTTGGTTTAGTTTTTGGGCTTTAGATCAATCTTCCTAAAAAGAATGTTTGTTTCTTTTCCATGAAAATATACACTTATTTTCAACTTTTTTTTTCTAATTGTCAACTTGTTCAATCATGTCAGTTTTTGTTTTAGCATTTAATTATGGATTATGTTGCTCTATAATGAATGCTTATCTCCAATGATAGAACCAATAAATTTACAGTCATTCTTTTTTACCTTATCAGTTGTTATAATCTGGCATTGTTCAAATAATGCCCCTATTTCTTTATTTCATTATACCTAAACATGCATATTATAAGAAGTATATCCAAGTACAATTGACATGTAAAGAAACATTAGTGAAGTAGCAAAAAATTCAGCATGAATAAAATTTAAAATAATAATTGTGACAGGAAGTCATTTTATTAATTTTCTGCATCACAGTTTCGACAAAGTAATAAAAAAGTACTAAAAAATTGTTATCTACAGAACAGTGAACTCCCTGGAGCGTCAAACTCTCCTCACTTGACACCTGCTGATGTTTGCTTGATTCCTTTCTTAAAATTTATTCTGAAAAGAAAACTGTACAAGCTGAGAATATCATCACTGAGGTAATGAAGTAATTAGAACGGTTTCTAAGAACTGAGATTCCAGGAATGTTTTCAAAAAATTAATAATATCGACAGAAGTCTGAAACTTCTAAAAGAAAATATAATGCAGAACCTTTTAATACCCTTATTATAAAATAATCTGGGTAATTTTTTAAGCTGCTTTATACAAAGTAAGTTAGACAAATTCCAATCTACAAGGCATATTCATAAAGTAAGGGCCATTTGGTCTTTAAAAATTAACTCATGAGAAAAGGTTTTTACGTACATTTTTAGTTTGTTACATATCTACTTCACTTTTCCACATAATTGCCATTTAGTTCTAAGCGCTTTTCGTAATGCTGCACCAGTTTCTTACACTCTTCTGCATAGAAGTTTGTTGCCTGGGAATTGAGCCAGTTGACAATGACAGTCTTCAGTTCCTCATCGTTTTCAAAACATTGTCCACCAAGCCACTTTTTCAAATACAAGAAAAGAAAGTAGTCACTGGGTGCAACGTCTAGACTATATAGAGGGAGGTCAAACACTTCTCAACAAAAATCATGAATCGTCTTGGTTAAGGCAGCGGTGTGAGGATGTATATCATGACGGAGGATTACACCAGACAACTGCATCGTCGATTTTGGATCGCACGTCTCAGTTTAGTGAGCATTTCACAGTACAAGTCAGCTGTAATTGTTGATCCACGTTCCATGAAATCAACCAAAATGTTGCCCTTTTTGTCCCAAAAAAAGCAGCCAACATTTTTTCACTCTAGTACGGAGATTGCTAAAACGTTTTCGGTTTTGGGGAATTTGAATGGTGCTACTGCATTGGCTGTTGTTTCACTTCTGCGTTGGTATAGGATATCCACGTCTCATCACCCGTAAGAATGTGGTAAAACAAATCATATCCATCTTGTTGATAGGGATCCAAAAATACTCATCCACTGCACATTCTTTGCTCTTTTTGTTGGTTGGTGAGCATTTTCAGTACCTACCTTGCACACAATTTGTGATGTCCGAGCTTTACTGTGACGGTCGTGTAGATAGAGTTGTGTTCAACATGTGGAAATTCATTAGCCAGAGCACTAAACATCAATCGCCGATCAAATCACAGTTTTTGGTTCACTTGTTCAACGATTTCATCAATCTGATTACTGGGCCTGCCACTCCACTCTTCGTCATGCACATTTGTGTGGCCCTTTTTATATTCTCGACACAATTATCTAATCTTTCCTTCACTCATTACTGTAGGTCCATACACTAGGCACAACTCCTGATGAATTTCAGCAGCTAAACATCCTTTTGCACACAAAATTCGAATCACAGTGTGCACTTTACAACTGGTGGGAGAAACGATTGTCTTGGACATTGCGATCTGCAATCATCGGCAGGCAAACAACTACTAAATCTAAGCAACAACTGCAGTGGCTTCGTAAATAGTCGATAGATGGCCCTGCATGTGTGAAACTGTGTTCAGACATGCTAATATTTAAATATAAGCCGATGGCCCTTACCTTATGCATATGCCTTGTATCTTGGAATTTTTTGACATACTTTGAAATCTAATTTCAGGAACTTATGACATTCAGTGTTTCAAATTCAAATTAAAGGTTACTTCTAAAAGGAAATATTATTTTAATGTTTAATAAAGAAAGTTGCATTAGAATAAGTAGTTGTTTGAATTGAAGCGTGAAACGACGTATAGATGGAATCTTCAGTATGAAAATTTTGGTTCAGTTAAGTCATACTATTTGTGAATGATAAATAAAACTAGTGGGAATAATTTTGAAAACTTTTTATGTTTTTTTTATCATTTCCTATCATCAAGTTTAATATCCTGATCTGTACTGTAGAATCATGTACTCTAATTACAGATTTAGATAGATTAAGATTTTATACTATCCTCAACATATTTCATTTCTTTAATTATGAGTTTTTATTAATTTTGATACTAAACTACTTGACATAAGATTTTATTAATTTTGGCTCTATGAAAAAATTGTTAAAAACAGATCAAATGTTAAAACTTATGATTTATTCTTGGAATATTTAATTTTTTTTTTTTACATTACTTCACATTCATGTTGATGTTCTTCTAATAACCGTTTGTTATGATTTTATTGATTTTAGGATTATTTAAGAATGGATCCGTTTCCAATACCCCTTATAATAATTGGTGGAAAATATGACTTATTTCAGGTAAATATGATTGAACATTTTCTCTAACATCTTAAATATAAGTATATTTTTAGAGTTATTTTTCAGTATTCATAACTATTAGAAATAAAAGAAAAATATACATTATATAGCTCTTTACTGCGCAGAACATCTACCTTAACTATCCAGTAACTATAACTACGATCAGGTGCTTTATCGTACTAAGTTTCTCAGACTTTTTATCACGCCTGACCTGTTCTGCAGCCTGCTGTAACGACATTGACTACGATCACTTCTAAATTTTCTATTTTATGAAGGTGTTTTTTTAGATTTTTTATATTTTATACAAATTTTTCTCCAGTTTTTCTAGATTTAACTAGCTGGGATTTCTAAGAATTTTACAGCTTTATGCATCTGATAACAAATTATTAGGAGATTTGATGTTCATTTACACATAATGTATTTTCATGTATACATGAAACATGTACAGTCTGGTCTGTTCACTCACATTTTGATGACTGCAGGATTTTTTTATCAAATTCTTTTTTAATAGTTTTCATGCAAAGTAATAATTTTGATCAGTGAGGAAAATTAGTATAAATTTTATTTGGAAGTATGAATGAGAGATATAATCCATGAACTCTGGAACTCATTTATATTTTACTCTTTTTAGACCTAGTTTTGATAAAATTTTAATTTTGAAGGTTTCCTTGAATTCCAAATAGTTGATAAACATTTCTTTATGTCTGGTTGTACGTAGAACAATATGCCTCTTTCTTTTATATTACTGCATCCTCCTTTAATATGTATTTAGATTATATTAAATTTTATGAAAAATGGGAGAATTGGCTTCATATATTAGGCAAGTTTTTTTTTTTGTAACCCTCCAGTTAGGAAACTACTCTTCGACAGTTTATAGACACAGATGAAAGTATGCCCATTTAGCTCAATGAAGAAGTGCTACTCCTCCAGCTATTAGAAGGCCTAGCATAACACCACAGATGAAGCCAGTGCAGAAGCTGAATTGATTCCCATGTCATATATATATTGTTTCCTTACCAAATTTTTTACAGGGTTTTCCTTAATCTTTCCAGGCAAATTCTAAAGATAAAATTACTTAATGTTAAATCCTCCACTAAAAAGAGGCATTGTAATTAATCCAGTATTTCTTAACAAAATTGGGTACATTAATTTGCTGTTTTTTAACAAGATGGGTTAGTTTTATTTATTGTTGTTTTTTAAAGCACTTGAAGGGCAAGAATTGCCTATCAGAGTTCATTTTTCTGATTAATAATGATGATTACTATAAATCCATAAAAAATATAATGCTATTTTTAGTATAGTGAAAAGTGTGAAAGTATCATGTATCATGATACAGGAATGAATATCATCTACACTGTAGTGAGGCTGGCATGACTGATGTACCAAAGTATATTAAACTTGGTGGAGTGAGTAGGAAAACATTTCATACTTCTCTGTCTATTGTATACAAGGCATAAGGTATTTGTTGTTTTGGGAATAATAGTTTTTAGTGTCTCTTGTGACTTATGTCAGATCCTCCACAATCCTTGTGGTTATGGTATCAGATATACAGGGTGTCCCATATAAAACGCAACCCATCAATCACTCGTCCATGAAATTTCAAAAGTCAAGCTTACTCCCCTACTCGTTACTGAAATGGACTCGTCCAACATCTGAACATCGCGGTGACGCAATAGAACACTACCGATAGTAACAACACTGCAATCATAACGTTCAGTGTATTGCTAGAGACAAGATGGTGTTTTCGCTAGATGAACATGTTTTCATTGTTGAGTCTTACTTCAGTACGAAATCAGTGGTTGCAGTGCAAGATTTTTTTTTGCCATAAGTACCCAGATAAACCAGTTCCCAACAAAACATCAGTATTAAGGTTAGTTGCAAAATTTAGAGAGACTGGTTCTATTAATAACAAGGAACACAAAAGATCTGCGTGAGTGTTGAATACAGATGCAGTCACTGAAATCAAAGACCGATTACTCGCCTCACCAAATAAATCGATCAGACGTTTGTCTGCTGAAATTAATTTGTCTAAATCAACTGTTCATCGGGCGAACAAACAATTACAATTACGACCTTATCGCATTCAAACGGCTCCGTCAATTTCTGTGTGAGTGAATTAATGTTATGGATTTGTTATTTTTCACGATGAAGCACGGTTTCATTTGGACGGCTACGTCCAAATGAAACAGCCAAAACAGTAGAATTTGGAGTGCTGAAAATCCCCACGTTTATCACGAAAAACAATTACACCCGCAGAAGTTGGGCGTGTGGTGCGCAATATCGCAAAGAAAATAATCAGTCTTATTTTTTTTGAGTACACCATTAATGCAGAACGATATCAGGATATTTTATTTCTGTTCATCGCACTCTTGGAAGAGGAAGACAGACACTGCCGGCTACAACATGACGGTGCGACATCGCACTACGCAGGTTCAACTTCAGATTTCGTTGAGGAATTCTTTGGTAATCGTGTTATCGGTCGAGGCTTGTGGCCACCAAGATCTCCAGATTTAACTGCGGCGGTTTTTTTTCTACGGGGTAAAAGAAAGAAAAAGAAAACAAAGAAAAAGCCTACAGCAACAAACCACAAACGCTTGAACAATTGAAAGTCAATATTGAACAAGCTGTATTAAATATCCAGCCACAAACTTTGAAAAAAGTTGCAAGAAACGCTGTAAAAAGATCTGAAGCTTGTATTCAAGAACGGTTGGGTTCTTGAATACATTACTCTAAATATTGTATTCCAACCTTTACTCTAAATGTAAGGTAATGGATGGTAATAATAAAAATTACATTTACATTTACACATGCCTTTTTATTATTTCAATACCTAACAATATAAGGTTGGGTTGCGTTTTATATGGGACACCCTGTATATATATATTTAAACCTGCATACCAGACAAATAACCATTTAATAAAACATATAAAGAATAATACACATACTGATTCATATGGTTATAAAGTGATTTATATGGCAATAAAGTAGGATGACACCTACCTTATTCCATAATTTCAAGCAAGATCGCTTTCACAAGTACCTTGCATTATCAGTTCTCCATAATATTTCAAATCTTTTCTTGCAAATTACTCATTAAAATTAAAATTGACATTTCAAATTACATTTTAAGATTAAAATTTTTAAAATATCCTTTTCCAATAAAATCAAAACAGAAATGAAACTAAACTTTTTTTTATATATTCAAAATTTTTAATTGTAAATTAAAATTAAAAATACAAAATATGAAGTCATTACTAACATTTTTTTTTTTAATAATGACTTAATAAAATAATGACTGAGGTACAGTCACAACTTTGGCTAACTAGTCTACATGGTTTCTATTTTATTTTTATTATTAATTTTAACTTTTAATTTAAATATATATATATATATATATATATAAATATATATATAAATTATGTAATAATAATTACATAATGTAATATAATAATGTTATTACATAATTTATATGTAAATTATTTATAATTGTATATTATAAAAATATATATAATTATATATTATAATTATTATATATATATATATAAAAACACTTTTAGTGCTCAACTATTTAGTAGAATAGTTATAATAATTAATTGTTTTATAATATCTAAAACACAACAGAACAAGAATTATGTCTTATTATTTATCTTAAAAGTGTACAATACATAAATAGAAATCATTAGTAAGCTTTTTTTAAATAGAATACTAAAAACAATTTTTTTGTAATAAAAGGATTTTGAACAAGAAAAGAAACGTATTGTGTGCCGTTGTTTACGTTACATTGCACATACATCCTGTGCTACATTAGTTTTCTATAGTTCAAAAGATGCTGCTTTAGTGAAACGCACTCGTGAACTGTTAAGTCATAATGCATTTGGAACTACTTCAGTGTAAGTAATAAAGTTTCTTTTTAATAATTTTTTATGATGTTACATTTATAAATGTTTTCTTAGAAGAAAAACTAAAATTATAGCAATCATCATAAAAAAAAAGTTATTGTCAAATTATATTGATGTACTGCTGGCGCTGTTACAGATGAATCTTAATTATCTAAAATAATTCAGATAACAATTTTTGAAAATGAAATTTCATGAAAGAACTGCAAATGTCAATTGCAATTCGCAAATGAAAACAAATGCTTTGTTTATTACCCATTTAACAAGGTTATTTCGTCAAACATAAAGAACAGTTTTTTTTTACCCCAAACTTCTCATAAACTACTCCAGATACTGTTCTAGGACCTATTTTATTTGATTATCAGGTCAAAAACCATAAGAAATTACTGATTTCCCCGTTAATTAATATCCTAAACATTTCAGTACAACCTCATTTCACTGGGATAGCTGAAACCCAAGCAAACTTTTTCACTAGCTGTAATGTGCAAACAAACCATTTTATGATATGCTTTATGTGTATATGAACTTTTTCCATTATTTTCACGAGTAGAATAGGTCATGAAAGTCCCAGGAGAACTTTGTAATACACTCTATATAATTTTATATGTGCTTTTTGCAAAACAATGATGCTTTGATTTTGCAGGGAAATTATTACTGGTCTTTCATTTACATAAACAAGGTTTTATTATCATAGAAAATTTCTCCTTAGTACAGTGTTTCTCAACCTTCGAGAACCTTTGCGAGAAGTTCCAATTTACCTTGAGCATTCTGGAACGTCTGAATTACCGTCTGCACAAACTTGTATAAATGCTGCATTTCGTTCAATTCCAGCCAGTCTCAGTCGATCTTCCTATCGCTGTTGAATCTATCATGAATGTGTATATTGAAATTTGTGTGTTTATTGCACAATTCATGGTTATAAATATTCACGGCAGTAGATTTATACAGAATCATGGATAATGTTTTAAGTATGTGTAAGCGAATATTAGATTATAGTGAAGCATCAACAAGTGCACAGATGAGCTTGTTCCGAAAATAAAATCAAGAAAATATTCTCAAGAATACTTAAATTTTGTATTTGCTAGTACTGAAGTAAGTGAAGAATAAAGGCCTGTGTGTATGTTATTTGATCAAAAGTTTTGGCAGCAGACAGCATGAAACCTAATAAACTTAAACAACATTTGGAAACGCTTCATAGTGAGTACGTTAACAAACCGTGAGAATTCTTTGAATTAAATTTAAATCATTTGAAAAGCAAACATCATTTTTAAAAAACTTTGAATATGAAAGCTTAATTTGCCTCTTACACAGTTTCATATAAAATAGCTAGGTGTAAAAAGCCTCACACCATTGGTGAAGAGTGTATTTTTCCAGCTGCAATTGAGAACAAACTATGTTTGGATATAATTTTGCCAAACAACTGTAGTCCATACATCTATCAAATGATACTGTTACCTGTAAAATTGTGATATAGCTGAAGATGTACAGCATCAACTTTTCAGGAAGTTGCATGACAAATTGTTTTCAATTCAGCTTGATAAGGCAACAGATAGCAATAAAGATGCTCATTTCATTGCTTATGTTCGATTTTGTGATGATATGTCAGCAGTAGTAGAACTACTTTTCTGCAAACCAATAGAACTCAAAGCAACAGCACTTGCATTATTTGCTGTCTTAAATGATTTTATAAATGAGGCAAACGTAGAGTGGAAAAATTGCGTCGGAATATGCATTGATGGTGCTCGTTCAATGCCTGGAATATTCCAAACTATACAAGCACTTGAGAAACAGAAATCTCCACAGTATGTTTGGACATATTGCATGATCCACAGAGATGCTCTGTCTTCCAAAGAAATAAGTCCTAGTCTGAATATTAATCTAACGACAGTTGTAACCATAGTAAATTATATAAAAATGAGATCCCTAAAATCAAAAATCTGCTGTAAATATATGGTGTTTATTGCAAGGCAAGATGGTTATCATGTGGGAAATTTTTGCAATGTGTTTATGAATTAGGAGAAGAAATTGCCATTTTTCAAATTGAGCTACTTGGTTGACATATTTGAGAAATTGAATTACCTTGAATCTTCAACTCCAAGGAGCAAATACACATACATTGGTGGATATGTGTGATAATGCTTTTTGTAGAAAATTAGAATTGTGGAGCAGAAATTAAAACCTAGAAATGTTTACAAATGTGGATGAATGTTAAAACTTACAAGACTAAAGAACAGCATGTGATAGATGTTTTTTAACCGTTGAAAACCATTTAGCCATGCTGGCAAAGAATTTTATAAAGTATTTTCTTTCTGATGACTGCTTTGTAGCAAGTTATAAGTGGATTAGGGATCCATTTCAAAATATTACCAAAGGGCTCTCAACCGCCGAAGAAGAAATCTTTATAGCCTTCACAGCAAGTGGCGAAATCAAAAGACAATTTAGTAATAAATCACTCTTTGAATCTGTACTGAAAACTGGAGCATTTTGTTTACTATTACCATTTTCAACATCCTACCTTTGCAAAACCGGATTTTCTAAGGTGGCTGCTTTAAAGAAAAAAATGTATTTGAGCTTTATGTAATCGACAGATTCTTTCAACATTGACTTATAATTTTGTATTGTATATATATAAAAATATGCAGTGATGAAATCTTTACACTTACCTTTTACACTAGTATCTTTATTATATATATATATTATACAGTAAAATATTCAAATAATCACTAAACACAGTAACAGAACCTTCAAGGGATCCCACATTATCAATCGGTAAAAAATTCAAACGTTATCAAATAAAAACATAAAATAAATAAATGATAATCATTCCAGATTGGCACATTTTATCATTGTCATTCCAGCTGGCATTGAGTTATGTTGTTCAAGTGTTGTGGTTTATATTTTCTAAATTTTTTTTATGTAATTTTGGATCTTTTTACAGACTGATGATGAAGAAATCCCACAAAAGTCGACTTTTATTATTAGTTTTTTAGGGTCTGTTACTGTGTTTGGTGGTTATTTTAGGTTATTTATATAAAATATACTACATATATTATTTATTTATATATATATATATATATATATATATATATATATATATATATATATATTTCTTTAATAATGCAGACGAGCACAACATAGTTTAAGATGATTATACAGGCAAAACCATGCATGGTAGTCCATTAGTAAGAATGTTAAATAACTTATTGTTAATTTTTTTCATCCTTCTTTCTACAGTAAGACTGTGTCTCAAGATTTTAATAAACCTTTGTTGGTTCCTCCTGGAGCAGATCTTATAGAAAGTATTCAAGGATTGGGTTCAACCAATAATTCTTGGACCATTGATAAATATAAACACTTTTTTACTTCACATTTCCCACAGGTAAGTAATAAACTTGTCAGGTTTATATTATCATTGGTGATTAAGGACATTTAATTATCAGCATTTCTTTTATCAATACAAGTTACTTGTAATGCTGTATTGATTGTGTTTGTTTTAAAATAATATTTTTTTCAGGGTAATAAGTTTCTGTTATAAAGTATATAATTATTTCTGGTAATGATAGGGTCCACATTATGTATGTTAATTTCAGATGAGGCGGTGTTTCATAAAAAACTGTATAAAAGGAGGAATTTTATAATCATTATGACTAACAATTGTACCCTTTGCTGGATGCAAGTTTGTAATCCCCATGTTTAAAAATCCAGTACTTTACAAGTGATCTATCACAACTCCAATATTGTGTCGTTAACAACATTATTCATTTGTGTAATCTCAAAGTTGTTACACTACAAATTTTACAACAACAATATTATCATTTAAATTCAGCTGCTCACAGATGATCAACTGAATTTAAATGACGATAGTTGAGAAATTAGCATAGGTGAAAAAGGTAATAATATCTCTTCTTTAAATCATTAGGATTACCGTAGGTCTTTTCTTATCATTTCTTATATTTAAGTTCATGTTAGTTATGAATTACTGTAAGAAAACAGAATCGAGTTTTTTTTTTTAATACCGTCATATGTTGACTCAGTACAGAGTATAGGGTGATTATTTAAAAGTTGAAATTAAATATATTACTAAATCTACTAGTACTAAAACTAGTTACTGAGAAGAAAATGAGTTCAGTGAAGTAAAAGTATTTTTTGTTGTCATAAATAAACATATTATATAATAATTTCTCCATAACTTTGGTCCAACTCAAACTGCTTTTATTAAACTAATGTATGTAATACCTTAAGTGTGCTATAATTGAAACTTATAGAGAATATATTGTTGATAGATGCAATTCATTCTTTCATTGAGTTCCTTCTCTGTCATCTTTTTATAGCAGTTAAGAATATTGTAGAGTTTTCTTAAACCCACTTCTGTACATGTTACAAAGTCGGGTAATTATTTATTGTTAGGGCCTATCACATCAGGTTTTGTTATTGTTCATAATAGTTCTTCCTACTAATCAGAATAATATATTTTTAAAGGCCAGGAAGTTAATATTTAAACTAATCCCAGTATTGTTTAAAGAAATTTCGGTCCCTTATAGAGCCGGTTATTGTAATTATAGAGTGCTGATCTTGTTTCTATATTTTATGTAAATGCCTGCACAAGGCATTCAGATCCACTAAATTCTCTCTTTACGGATTCTCTCTACGGTTCACAGTAAGATGAGTAATCCATTCTGTATTAAAGCAGCTGGTACGAAATCCAACAGTCACTGATTAATGTTGGCCTAGTTGTATGTATTCCTTAATAATTGAAAGCTATGTGTCAAGTGTCCCGTATTAATACAAGAACTAAAAAAAAATTTCTACTGTCTCAGTGTATTTCACCAAATACCCTCTCACCATTAAGTAAATATCTACAATTATATTTTTGCCATTCAAATTCAATTTTGATTGACTCAATTTATCTTTACTAACTTACCTGGCGCCCTAGATTCAAACCATTCTGCTAAATGACAAAAACACACACTTGTCAGTGGTCAATGGTATGAAGATTTGTTGGTGTAGCATCAGGTACATATTTTGAATTCATTATAAATGAAATCCTACCATAAAGCACACAAAACCACCCAAAATGACATGAAATGCATACCTTTTTGTGCTGCAAATTATGGTTTTCAAACCACATATCCTGTAATTGCAAAAGGTTTTATACCGCAATGTCCTCTATTATTTAGGGCCATATCACTATCACACTCTAAATATTTACATGTAGTCGGTATTACTCTTTATTCATTTCAAAAATTAATCTAGTCTTCTTATATAATGAGAATAACTATTTAAACTATGCTTATGTTCACAACATGCAAAAGCACATTGTAATTAGACTATGACAGACATCGGAATAACAGTTGCAATTTAAAAGTCATATTGAATACTATGTTATATAACATATCTATATTGATAAGATAGCAGCAGTATTTAACTGAAGCGCAGAAATTACATTTTGTTTCTCCGATTGAGAACTACCATTGAAGAAATCAGTTTAACATTTAAAGAAATCTAAATTAAAAAAAGAAGGTGAAATGTAAATAAAAGGAAAATAATGAGGAATTAAATATTAAAATAGATGAACATAATACACAAGGAAAAAGCTTATAGAACTTTGATGGTTCAGGTAATAAAATTACAAATTATGAACAGAGTAAGGCAGAGATAAAAAGTAGACTAACACCAGAAAGAATAGTTTTTTTTGCTGAAAGAAGGCTGCTACTTCTATTTTAATGTAGATCTATATTTAAGGACTTGAATGACTTTTTTAAAATTATTTTCATGGTAATAAAATGTGATTAATAGGGAAAGCAGAAAGAAAAAGAATAAATGAATTTTAAATGCAGTAGTACAGGAGGATGTTGAAAATTAGGTTGGTTTATAAAGTTAAGAGATCTTAAAAAACAAAGGTGTTTCTTGTAAAACAGTGAACTAGTTAGTTGGTGGGATTCATGTTAAGGTAGGTTTAATTAACATGGGCATAGGGGAAAATAAAAGTTGAAATTTATGAAACGGTTAGCTGATGGCGTAGAATATTTAATTTAGGATATATAAGTAAAAGATCTGCATATCCTAATCTTTTAATTATTGAGGTTAAAGATTACCACGATCGAAAGTATTGAATTTAAAATTGTATTCATAGAAAATCACATATAGTTTCAGATAGGCTCATTAAAACTTATGTAAAATATTTTGTTACTTCATGTAAGATAATTTATTGTTTGAGATACGAGTATTATTGGTTTTGTGTAACAGTTTTATATATAATGGGATTGGTTTGAGATACTGTTTATCATCTTAAAAAAAAGAGAAGAGTTTAATAAAAATAAAAATATAAAGAAACGCTTAAGTATTTATTTGGAGAACAATGGTCAACATTTATAATTTACATGCCTCAGGAACGGTCGGTCTGAGTCTGTACAAGACTACACCTCATTTACATATCATCCTCATCTCATTGGGCTGTGGGGGGGAACGGATTGCAACATATTCGTTGCATCTAGTTTACTGCAAAACAATTTTTTTAATCCTTTGTATTTTTTTATAAATATAGGAATCTTCAAAAACATCTGTTTTACCAGATGATCCTGGTCAGGATCCAAATTTCTGGGAACCTTTGATTGTTGGTCTTAGAAGTCAGAAAGATGAGGTAAATTTATATACATATTAATTTTTTATTTCTCTGCATCTAATATTTATTAATAATAATTTTCTTGTATAATGGCACAGATCCAAAACAGGTCTTAACACAGAGACCATTCAAAGTACCTAAAAATATAGCTTATTATTATGTGATTATATTGCTTTATTATCATTGAAAAATTCTATTTTGCTATACACAATGTCTCTTATAGTAGTGAAATTTTTTGAAAAATATCCTAATTGATAGTAGAGGATGGACAGTGTAATCTGGGAATAGATGGAGAAAAGAAAAAGTTAACAATAATGTCATTACTCGTTCGTTATAATTTTGCCATTAATTTCAAAATATGAAAATTATTCTACTTACAATGCTTTCCTTTCATGTAAAGTAACTTAACATTTAGGAAATAAAAACTACAAATATTATAATGTAAGAGTTGCAGAACTTTTATTAATTATTTTTTTTTGTAAGTAACCAGGACTAATGGTTATCTAAATATATCTAGAATATGTAAGTATATCTCTTCTAATGTAAGTATGTTCTGTCTAGTATATCCTTTGGCAAAATTGGCCTTTATTAATTGGCAGTAACATGTAAAAGTAACATGCCGCATATTTTTGCTCATCACTAGTTCAGATATATTCAGAATTTTTTTTTAACATTGATAGTTCATTAGAACCAGCTTATTAAACTTTGCATACCATTTACATTTCATGCTTGATTCACATTTTTTTCCCCAGTATGGTATTCTCTGAAATGTTCGAGTTATTGTTGGAACCATTTAGTTGTAAGGGATACAGTTTACTTAGGATTCTATTTTACAATTTATCCAAGATTCGAATGAATAATTTTGTTATTGTGTCTATACATTTTTTGAATTTAAAAACAAGACACTGTTAAACTTTATTCACATACTTTTAATAAGTGATACTATAAATGGAGTGATGTTGAATACATATTGAACTGTAGGTGTATTTAGTAAAAGATTAGAAGCCAGAATACTTTTTTTTATAGATATAAACATAATTTGAGATGTTTTATTAGTAAACAACAATTATTATGTAAACATTTTTAAAATCTCATCTAGTATATGGACAAAATATTTGTTTTTAAGTTTGAATTTTTTCAGCATGAAGCTTGATTTGAGTACAAGGCTTTAGTATTGTAGAAAATATACAGGTGGAGTTAGCGGACAATACTAATCTGTTATACAGTTAAACATTATGGTTTATGGTTCTCTGTGAGTAAATCATCTCTTTCTCATTATCCACCTCTTTACCTAAATTCCACAGAATACCACTAGGGAGAAAGAAATCATGGTTAAGGAAAATGCGAATAGTTCAGTTTAACGTTTATTAAAAAGCCTGGATTTTTGCTAGAGGAAAATTATACAAATGTGAAATTGTATTATTATTAACGTTTAACAATTTAGTTTTTTAAATATTCACAATTTCAATTTTTAATGCAGTTTTTTTTTATTTTAAGGAATTAGAACGCTATTGCAAAGAGATGGAAAGAAAGCAGAAAATAGAATTAGTCTTTTAACGATACATTGTCATAAAAAGCAGATTTTTTTTTAATAGAAACAATGTTTTCAGTACCTGCACGCAGTAATACTCAGAAAATGAACTGAACAAGAATTATGAAGCACCATTTGTGAGAACACCTTGAAAATTTATTCTTAAGTATTAAAGATTCAGTTAAATTTATAAGGTAAGAATTATTTTAAAAATTAAGTTCTATATATGAAATCATTGGGATCAATCTGTCCTTGAATAGTGATATTTTCAGAGTATTATTAAATAAATAATTATTCAGAGTTGTTATTATTACGTGACAAATGGAATATTTTAAATCAAGAACAATATTCAGCTCCCTCAAATAGTAATTACCCATAACAATATCTTGGTGGCCTTCAATTTTGCATTAAAAGATGGTATTATTATTATTATCTTTTATGACCACATAGGATCACTTTAGTCAGTTCATTATCCAAGTCTCTTCTATGGAGTTGTTTGGGCCTTGTAGTCCTCCCAGTACTTTTTCATGCATTCCAATTTTTGTACTCTTTCTAGTGTTGAAAATGTTCGTGTTGTGAGTTTTTTATTCTGAGTGTGAAACAAGTGTTTTTGTTTTGGATTTTGTTGTTTAATTTTATTTTATCTGTGGTACCTTCTGATGTAAAGCCAATTTCCTTCAGATCCTCTTATTTCTCTGATCGATCTGCATCCTGCCTTTGTGTTTTTCGAGTCAAAATTGTACTGCACTAGCTATTTCAGAAGTCTTGAATCTTGCATCCCCATGATATGTCCAAAGAAACCTAGTCTCCTCTTACTCATGGTATCAGTGACTTTGTTGGGGAAAATCCACCACTGCCCATCTTTCTGGTACTTTTTATTGATGCAGGTTCTTCCAATTCTTCTTTAAATTTTTTGGAATCTGTCTGTCTGGTCATTCAAGTGGAAGAGTGTTTCTGCTGCTTAAGTGGCTTCTGGTTTTATAAATATGTTGTAATGTCTTATGTTTGTGTTTATTGATAGAAATTTTTTATTGTAAGTGTACCAGGTTAATTTTTAATTTTTGGGGTTTTGCTAGTTTGTTTCTTCTTATTTGGATCAAGATTTTTGGGTTAGGTTGTTTGTTATTATTTCTCTGAGGTATTTAAATTGGATTACTATTTTGATTTTATTTACAGTTATGTTTATTTCTTTCTATTGTGATAGTTTTTGGGGCATAATATCTGGTTTTTTTAATGATATTTTGAGACCAATTTTATTTGCAATGTTTTGGGGGTTTTAGAACTTCAAAAGTTGAAGATATAAACAAATGTAGGGGATGTTGTGGTTTTCTCCTGCTACCACTCTCCCAACACCAACTTACAAGTACACAGGATTTCTTGGACCATATATTTGACTGCATTGTTAGGTTTCGAGGTCAGAGGACTCGGTTTTGGGGAATTTTAATGCTAATTCTCCTTCCTTTGCTGGTCTCCAGCAGAACACACACGGTAATTATCTTGGGGATTTTATCAATGTGTTGGACTTGGTATGTATCAATAATGATGATTCCACCTTTTGGAGCGGTGACTCTAGATTCATGTCTTGATTTGACATTCGTGAGCTCCCCACATGTTAGCTTGCTGATCTCATGGCAAGTCTTGGAAGAAGAAAGTCCGATTGTTCTCTCATTCTGATAGAAATTGCGGTTGCAGTCTAACAACAATGGCTGTTTAAGAGGATATCCAGGTCTGGATGTGCTACGTTGAGAGAATCGATAGTGGTCAGCCTCATTGGGGTTTCATCCCCCTGCGCTCTCACCGAAGTAGTTGCTGAAGAGTATGAATGGGCAGGTGTTATTCGGGTAGTTGACAGTTTTAGAAAATCTGTATACTGTTGGTCCCCACAGTTGAGTGAGATGAGAAGTAGGTGTCAAGCCAAGCATAGAATATATCAGCGAGCAGCCAGACATCACAATCACAGCCTTCGTGCTGAGACGGCATGAGAAGAGGTACCTGTTCAGTTGTCACAACTACAAATTTGCGATCAAGGAGGCCAAGAGAGATGCGTGGAGGTCTCTCTGCCAGGAGATTGATCGAAATGTGTGGGGAGACAGCTTCAGGATAATTATGGGACGTTTTGGATGCTATTTGCCCACCCCCACAGCTGCCCAAGTCTTGGAGTTGTTCGCCACCCTCTTCCTGAGGGCGGTTGTTCCCCCCAGGATAGAGATAGTTGCGGAAGACCTGCCCTTGTTCAACATACATGAGCTCTTCATGGCTGCACGAGGTATGAACAAGAGTCACAAGAGTGGACCAATTAGAAGAGTCTGGGATCGGACAGAATCCTGTTGGAGGTTATGAAGATTGTCACGGAGATGGCTCCTATTCCTGTCCTTAATAGCATGAATTATATGATTGAACACGATTACATACCAGACCAGTGGAAGATCTCTCTAGATTAGTATTCATCGAGAAACTTAGTGGGCCTAGTGAAACCACAACTTACCGACCATTGTGCCTGACGAACAGCTTTTGTAAGCTGTCTGAAAGGTTATTTGTGGCTAGGATACAGCAGGAAGTCGAGGCAGGCAAGAGGAGTTCTGAGCGACATGGAATATGGCTTCAGGCAAGGTCGTTCTACTATGGACGCTGCAAAGCAAATTATGGATTTGACAGAACAGGCTGCCAGTGGGACTCAGGGTTCCAGGAGTATTCCAGCTGTGATACTCCTGGACGTCCAAAATGCTTTTAATTACATTAGTTGGGCATTCATCTTCAGAGTCCTGGAGAAATGGCGCATACCCTGTATCTTCAGCGAATTTTACAGAGATATATCCTGTGCAGAAAGGTGGTGGGAGAACAACATCTGTCTTTCAATGTATAGTGCAGGGTTCCACAGGGCTCGGTTGTGGACCAGCACTGTGGAATCTCTTGTATGAGGGTGTACTTGGCCTGACTTATCCTAAAGGAGTCTCAAGTATCACATATGCCGACATATCTCGAAAGTGAATTGTTCAATAGTCATTGTTGACGAGTGATTGACTAAGTAGGGTTTGCCAAACTAAAGTGGTAGTCTTGGCTGGAAGAAGGTGGCTAGCGTCTATGTATTTCAAGGTGAAGGGGCACTCTATAGTTACAGACAATGAAGTAAAATACATAGGTTTCTGGATAGACTGTAGGTGTTCATTTTCTTGTTGCGAAGAAGGTTGAGAAGACCATCCGGGCTTTTCATTTGTGAATAAGTTACTCGCAAATGTGGTTGGCCCTAAATCTTCCAGGCGTAAAATATATGAACATGTAGTTAACTCTATAATTCTTTATGGGATCCCTGTGTGGAAAAAAGCCATGAGTTCGAAGAAAAATTTACGCAAATTGGAGAGTTTACAGAGGCGTATGGCCCTGAGAGTGTGCTTCACATACAGGAGTGTCTTGGCTGAGGCAGTTTTTATTATAGCAAGAACACCACCAGTCGAGTTGCTTGCTAAAATGAGCAAGGTTATGACCATTTGTTAGAACGATGGCAGGTTCGTTAGAATGAAGCATCCACCAGTGCGTGGACTAGATGCTTGAGGTTAAGTGAGGTTAAGCCATGGGTCCTGCTAGGATTTGGTGAACTCAGTTACGAGCTCACACAGTTCCTGACGGGCCACGGCTCTTTCCGCCAATATCTCCACAAGTTCAAGAAAGTGGATGGTAACATATATCCATATTGCAGAGACCTGGATGACATGGAACACGTTGTGTTCCACTGTTTACATTGGGAAACCTTCAGGCATAATTACAGACATCTGGGTCCTCTCTCACTAGATAATATAATAGAGAAGAAGAATTGCTTTACAATGAGGTAACATGGGATTCCATCTCTCGTATGGTCACCGGTATTATTAGGAGTAAGAAGTCAGATGCGAGGACAGAATAGTCTGAGAAAGTCCTAAATATTCCAGCTGCTAGGTGAAGAATGAAGACTGGGGAGTGAGGCTACAGAGTTTGTTCGTGCTTGCATGGATAGGGTACAGTGATGATGCATGATGACTCTCGAACCCCTGAGCCTGAAGACACCCCCCACGGCTGAGAGTGCTTCATTGTGGCTCGGTCCTGGTGGGGAGAAGTGGTGAGATAAGAGTTTTATTCAATAGGGTACAGGTATACATATGCTCTAAACATCTAGCGGAGTCTGTGCAAGTCTGACACTGCTTCATTTATGGGGCGTGTGTAAATGGCATTTCTCAGATTCATCAATAACAAAAAAAAATAAAGTTTTATCATGTTTATTAATTTGATATGTAGTCCGAGGTGAGTTAATATTTTTTGTAAGGATTCTCTGTGGATACAGTTGTAAGCTTTCTTGTAATCTTCAAATGTTATCACCATGTCTCTGTTTCTTTTCCTGTTGTATTCCAATATTAGCTCGAAACTCATGATCTGATCTGAGCAGCTCCTCCAGAGTCTGAAAGAACTCCAGGGTCCTCCAGGGTACCTCTCTTGGTATTCTCCTAGTTCTTTTTTGAGTTGTGAACCAGTCCTGTTAAGGATGATTCTTGAAAGAATCTTGTATGTTGTGTCTAGGAGTGAGTCTCCCCTGAAATTGTTAGGGTCTATTTTGTCCCCTTTTTTGAGTAGTGGATGGATGAGGACTGTCATCCAGTGTCCTGGTGGCTCTTCTTTGATCCAAATGTTGACAAGCTATTGATGAAGGGCAATTTTTTCTGATCTTCCTGCATGTTTCTAGATGTCTACAAAAGTCAGATTTTCCCCCGCTGCTTTCTAATTCCTCATCTCACCAGTGCTTTGTGGACTTCTTTTATTGTGGGAGGGATGATGTTTTATGATGGTGTTGTTATTTGGGATGTTGGTGTTGAAGTTTAGGAGTTCTGTTAGTTGTTTACAATTTAGGAGTTTGTTGTTGATATATTTACCTAGGATTCCTGCATTGTCTTTATTGTTATGGGCCAGTTTTCATTCTTTATTAATATGGTTGGGGTTTCATATTTTTGGAGCTGATTTTTTAAGGTTTTGTAGTAGTCTCTTGACTGCATTTTGTTTAATTCTTCTTCTATTGACTAAAAAGGCTGTTGCAAACTGTGGGCATTTTTCATCACTCTTCCTAGGTATAGCTTTGTAGCATACATCCTTGAGATTCCATGGCATCCTGGTCGCTATTTCCTATTTCCCATAATGAAAATTTTGTGTTGGCCCATTAGACCAGTTATTATTTTTAGTTTACCAGTTTGCATGAGCAAGTTTACATTGTGTGCATAAATGTAGGTGATTTGCTTTGGTTTAATTTTTTACTTTTTATTTTTCTTGTTTGTGTATGTAATGTTGGGGCATTCCACTGCTTCTGATCACATGTTATCTTCTAAGTGGCAGCCCACCATATTCTAATGCTGCTTTCAGAGAAAGCAGCATTAGAATATGGTGTGTCTTGTAATTCTCCACCGAGAATTTCTTAAAAGACCTTTTCATGATTGACTGTCAAGGAGACTAGGTCCTCAGTTACAACATTGGATGTGATCTAGTGATGTGTGATTTGATGATAAATGAAGCTGTGCCTGCCAAAGTACATATGTGAATTTCAGTCATTTAATCGATTATGTTTATTCTTTGGATTCAGCAACTGGATGTTACACCAGCTGAGAGTCCTCAACTTACTACAACTCTTGTATATCAATATTTGTCTTCCTATACAGTTTTTATCTTCTACTCATGCCTCTATTACCAAAATAATTAAACCTGAATGTCTTAGTACACGGGCAATTAATCTAGTTCAAGATGTTATTTACAAGATGTTGTCACAAATTCTATCATGTTCTAATACAACTAAGCATTTCCTTATCTATTATTATATTTACATTCAGTTGTCACATTTCTTACAAAAATTTTACTCCTGATCCTCTTATAAGGTATGGTTAGTTGGTGGTCATAGTTGCAAAGATAGATAAATTCACCTTTCCTTCTGCCACAAAAAGAAATTCAATCAGGATTTGAAACAGTCTTACAGCCTTTAGGTGAAGTTGAGTCTCCAAAAATGTAGCTGTGTGACACTTAAGGCTCAATTCACAACAGCTGATTTATAAACATTCTTCTGGAACAATTTGGTCCATTATAGAGGGAAAGATCTATTGTACTATTTTGCATTATTTTGTTTAATTCAATGTTTTTATCAAGTTTAGTAGGTCTGTAAATAAATTCTATAAATTTCATGCAGTTCATGTGCGTCATGAAACCTTAGCTTTTTGTTGTTAACGGTTAATGTCTTAGTATTTATGTATCCTGTTTCAAAGAGATAATTTGTAAAAGTTTGTCAGCTGTTCCACGTTCACCTCAAGGAAGATACCTTGAGATGTACAAGGAACTCTATTTTTGGTAAATATACGTTCAATCTGTCTGAAACGGTATTTAGTGCAATTAATATAGTTTAATCTGTATAGTCACAAGTCGCCATATTTGTCAGTGTCTGTTTTGTTTGCTATTTTGAATGCAATACCTTTCTTCCTGAAAGTGTTAGTAATTTTTCTGTTATTTTTTATTTTTATTTTATTTTATGTCTTGTAGTTGCTAGCTGTGTGTGGAATGGTAGATGGGTAGCAATTAATATGTGCAGGGTTTTATTGTATTGACGTCTTCATTTAATTTGGCACACAACATAACCAAGTATATACTTTTCACAGTATTCATTTAAGTACTAAAGGACTTTCTTAACCTTTTTAAGATAAGCACAATTAACAGCACTGCTATTAGCAATTTCATTAATGCTGATTATCTCTGTAAGATCTTAAAGAAAAAAAAGTTTCATTGTAAAAATGAGTCATTTATAATTTCAAAGAATTTTCATCAAATTGTTCTACAGCCTTATCTCATTTACTCAAACACTGTATTTCTATCAAAAATTACACTTGAACTAGTTTTGGTTTTTATTATGATGATAAGTTTTAATAAATTTTAAAATGATAAATTATTCTTTGTATTTATGTTAAATGAATTTTTTTTTTAAATTTGTTTACAGGGTATAAGAAGAAAAATCTGTTGAATGATTCAAATAATAAACCCAGTATATAATTTTTTTGCACAGTTAATGATTTCTTCTTTTTTTTGTTAACTTTACTTAATGCGATACCTATTCTGGAATGAAAATGTAATTTAAAATTTAATTGAAAAATGTAATGCTTTGTTGGTATTCATTCATTTGTTATGTTCACAATATACTGTTTACTTATTGTTGTTATCTTTTTTTTTTTAAGAAGAATAAATTTTTCTAGTCCATGAAATTTATGAACTTTTTTATCTATAACCTTTAACCTAGAATGTAGACCTTTAATACATAAATTTTGGGAATATTGATAAATGGTAGCTGACTTGACTGGTTTATATATTTTTAAAATAAATATTTACTGCTATATTTTTAAAATGTTGATAAATACAAAAAAAAATTGATAAAAAGTAGTAAATTAAATTAAACCTTTGTTCAGATGTGTTAGGTTTTGTACAAAGCTTCTTAGGTTGGGGTGTGTAGGAGGGATCTTTTTTCAAATGGTTTTATTTTTCAAAATAGTTCATGCTAGTTCATTGTTGGTATTTAATACACACAACAGGTGGAGTGATTTCATGATGATATGATTTGCAAGGAGGTATCAAAAAACAAGCAGAATTATAAAAAAAAGGAATTTTATATAAATTGTAGATTAACTTCATTTTCTGTAGTTAATAACATTTAAAAGTTTTCATGTTGCAAGTTTTAATAATGAGTCAAATTTCTTGATCTTACATATTATTGGGCTATTTTACATTAATCTCCTCAGAATTAAATTCTTTACAACTTTTGTTAATAAATTTTATGCATTTTTTAGTCATTTAACAAAATTGTTGTATTAGAAATATAAAATGTGTTTTTAGACAATAAATGTTTCTGTTTTACTTCAAATATTATGAAAACTACTGGAGATGTGGTTTTGGAACCTGCTTTATTCAACTCTACAGGTTAAAAACCATAAGAAACCATCAGGTTGACTCCTTAATTTGGGTTCCTAAAATTTCAATAGGGTTTTATTTTGCTGTTTACCCTGGAATCAGGGCAAAATGTTTCATTAGCCATAACTTGCTAACAGAGCATTTCTAGCCCCATGTTTATATGAACTTTTTCCATTATTTTCTGTATTAGAATGCGCTCAGAAAGTGTGGATAACACTGTGTGAATGTATATAATTCTTATTAGATCATTTAAAAGTCATAAAGTTATTTAAAAGTTGATTTTTGAAGTTGGAGGTTCTGAGGTTCAAATCCAAGCAAAGGTAAGTTAATTTTATACAGATTTGATTACTAGTTAGTCGGTATAATCGAGACACACACCAGTTTACTGGTGGAACACAAAAATTGCAGGAATCAGATCAACTTACATTAAACTCTGTTATCTTAACACATAGAAGGAGACATCAGAATTTTGAAGAACTACCTAGGTTTACTGCAGAAGAGCTAGAAAATGCAGTCTTTAAACTTAAACCACATGAGAATCCTGGACCTTACGGCATCACAGTGGATGTCATCAGAGTAATTTCTGAGACATTGTCTCTGACACGCTGCTGACCTCATTCAAGAAAGCCATACAGAGAGAATACATCCTGAAGAGCTGGAAAACTGCAAGGCTTGTGTTGGTAAGGGAAGATGATGGAGGGTTCACACCCATATCCCTAATAAATACTTTGGGTAAGTTCTTCTGGCAAGGAGGTTGGAGCAAGAGCTGGAACAGTGGGGTGGTTATCTATGATAATATGGTTTTAGAAAAGGCAGATCCTTGGTCGATGCTGTTGGAACTCGTGGATGTAGCCGCTAGGGGGACGAGGCACACCAGACATATCCCATTGGTGATTTTTGAGGAAATCAAAAATGCATATAATAGCATAAAATGGGATGCTATTTTGAATCAGCTGCATTATAGAGAGGTGGCCACTTACTTAGTTTGGATGGTTCAAGAATACCTGGTGGATAGGAATCTGAAGATCCTGTCAGAAGAGTGTGAGGAAATTGTCGTGCCTGTTGAAAGGGGGGTGCCCCAGGGATCAATATTGGGCCCCCTATTTTGGAACATGGCTTACGACGGCTTACTGAGAATGGATTTGATACCTGGTGTGGATATGGTAGCCTACACAGATGACCATTATAGTGACGGCAAGGAGTCTTCAAGAGGTGATGCTACTGGCTAACAATACATTAAAGCATACTGCAAGATGGATGGCGGACAGAGAACTCTCAGTTTCTGTCCAAAAGACTGACATGATTTTGATGATTGGACGAAGACGAATCCCTAGGTTCTCAATAAGAATGGATGGCGCTGACTTGACTCCCTCAAGGAGATCCAAATACCTGGGTGTATGGTTGGCCAGGTCAAGGGTGTTCACGGCTCACATTGAAGAAACACTCAAGAAGGCAGAAAGTGTAGCATCGGTAATCACTAGACTCTTAGTTAATACCACTGAACCTAGAGATTCAAAAAGGAGAGAGATAGCTTTGACGGTGACCTCCATTATTCTCTATGTGGCACTTGTATGGGATCGGTCTCTAGACATATTAAGGAATAAGATGAGGGCCAATGAGAGATTGGCACTGAAGGTGGCTCAGGCATACTGTACTATCTAACTGTAGTGCTGATTATTGTTGGGATGTCATCAGTGGATCTCCTGGCAGAGAGATTTGAAAGGTACCAGGCCACAGACAGGGCTGGTACCACAGCCCTAATGGGCTATTGGCAGGAGAGATGGTGTAGTGCCCTAATGGGCTGATGGACTTTCAGGCTGATACCTTGTATTGAGTAATGGATCTCTAGGAAGTATGATGAGATAGATTTTTGGATGGTCCAGTGGCTGTCTGTCCAGGGATCGTTCACCACATCTTTATATACAAGAGGGAGACAGGCGTCGCCAGAGTGCCTGTATTATGGTCTTGAAGATGATGCAAAGCATACCTTCCTACGGTGCCCAAGATGAGCTCCGAATAGACTGTTTGGGGAAGAGATCTCTCTGGAGGAAATTATGAGCATTATGCTTAGCTACAATGACAGTTGGAGTTGTTGTTCTCACTGGTTCCAGGAAGTACTGTCCAAGAAAATGCTAGAAGAGGAACCAAGGTAGAGTGGTGTTTAGTCTGAGAGTGGTCCGAATACCTGACAGGTAGGGAAATGGTGGCTGTCTCAAGAGAGGGTGAGGAGGAAGTTGTGGCCATGGAGTGGGGGGTGCCCCAAGGGTCGATATTGGGCCCCCTGCTCTGGTATGTGGCCTTTGATGGACTGTTGATCTTAAAACTTCCACCTCAGTGGTGCTAACGGTGTTTGCGGTGTTTCATGGTCATAGTTCCTCATTTGTTTCCAAGAAATTTTTAAAAAATAGTAAATTTCATTGTTACTCCATTTTTATCCCTGTAAACTGGGAATTTCAAAAAATCCTATTGTAGTGTGCAGTTGTACTGTAAGAAGAACATGTATACAAATTTTCATCAATTTATATTCAGTAGTTTTTGCTTGGTGTTGATTATAAATCACTCACGTATGATGTCTTCAGTTTGAATAAGATTTCTATTGAAAATATCTCTACTGTAAAGTATCTTGGGTGTGACTCACCGTAAGAATTTAGCAGCTTGCCACCTAGTGGCCCAAATGAGAAGTGTAGCAGATTAACTGTAACAGATCATGTATATATACATTTTAATAAATAATTTTTCAATTTTAGATAACATTTCCAAATAACTGTAATCTGTTAGATCGAGAGTGTACCTGATGCATGCAAAAGTTAGCCTTAAAACTACTAACAAACACCTCATTTGAATTTTGAAAATCGTACGATTGTTTGGAGAGATATAAGAGCACCCTATTGCACCTTCCAAAACAGTTCCCCAGGGGCACCCCATTTATTATCAGTTGATGTTGGTGATTGGTCTAACCTCCCACAAGGTGCTCACATACCTCACACCCTGGCCTGGCTGGCTGTAATGGGCAAGTCCCCACAGGAAGCCTATTATTGTTAAACAGAATTTTTAAAATTTATTTAATGTTAATTTAATTCTATTACTTTTGTAATATTATTCATTTGATTGATTCAAATCATTCACAGTTCAGACCCTGCCCACACAGTGACAGAGACTCACAGTTCGTAGTTCATTAATTCAATTCATTGAAGTTTGTGCTTCAACTGAAAAATTTCCACTAGTGCATACACATATATATATATATATATATATATATATATATTTTTTTTTAAATTAAATATATCTAAAAACCTTCTCACTTATGTTAAGAAACATGGTGGGTAATAATTTGGTTGTGATTGATTTAGTAGTTTATTGTTTTTGTTTTAGAAAAAACCCTCTTCCTCTTTATGTAATAGTATAGATATAGGTCTATATGTTATATATGTGATAGTTTTGGATGTTTCTGTATCCACTGAGAAGAAACAAAGCCTCATTAAAAAAGAAAGTCAAGTCTATTTGGGCAAAGTTTTTAAACCATTGACTTTTAACCGTTTACATTAATCAGTAATTTTTTTATCATCTTGTTAAGTTCGTGCAGAATTTGAATATAATATATTTAAAATTTATCTTAACTTTATTTTCAAATCACATGAATCATTTGTTTTAACTTCCTGAGAGATATGTTTGGGGAAATGTAATCAATTCCCCTCAACTTTTCATTCGTTACATCTCCTAAAATTAACTTTGTCATTATTCATTTTTGGTCACAATGATAATCTCTTGTGAAATTTTTTTACTGATTACTCAATATTTTTTTTTTATTGCCTGTGAACTTTTCAATAATTTATTCATGCACTCGATGTAAAAGGTTTTCATGAGCATTCTTTCTTCACTTGTTGAACACATCTTACCATGACAACACGTACTAAAATGTTTAAAGATCACACTAAATTAGTTTTTATAAACTTATCAGGCTGTATTTCAGATTATTAAGTATATTAGATATTAGTATAAATTGACAATAGTGTATGATGACTGTATATGAATGTTTTGAATAAAATAAATGTCCTGGAATTTTTCTCACTTAATTAACTATTAACATATACCTCATAAATGAATTTTTCTCACTTACATGAGTAAATAAATTTTTTATTTACTTTTTTATAAGATTATAGTTTATAGTTCCAAGTAGAATAAAATGTTAAATAATTTTCCACTATTTTCCTTGTCTGCGCTTTCAAAACAAATGTTGGGAATTGCATTTTTCTGTGATGGGATGTGTTATAAGACAATACACTGGTAAAATAATTTATAATGGTAAGCTACTGGCCATTTTTTTCCTTGTAAATAGTTTTTATTGTCAAACATATAATAATTTTGTTTGGTCAACATAATATTATCATTATTACTTTTTAATTGTGTTTGTTAAAAATAGATTTTCTTAAATTTATAATGGGTAATAAAAATTATACACAATAATATTACAACCTCTATGGAAATGTTTTTTCACACATTATTAAGTATTATAAAAACTTTTTTGATGCAAAGAAAAGATTCCAGTACTCTTATAAATAATGTTAAAAAGAAAATACCTAGCGATCATCCTCTAAGTGTAATTTATACTTTAATAGTTTAATTTAGTTATTCTTAATATACATTGCATTTTTAACACATCATATTCTTATTGTTTTGAACAGCTGTAAAGATATAGAAAATTCATTGATCAACATGGTGAGATTTGGTTAAATTGTTTAAAAAACTCTCACTTTCTGTATTGTATGGAAATGTGCTTCCAAGAGATATTTTTAAAGAGTTATTATTACTCTTTTGGTAGTATTTGTTAATGCTGTCTGAAAGTGCATATGAAACTTCCTTAGTATGTGGTCAAATAATATATGTGATATATGTTCATTTTCTTAATTTTTTTTTTTGTATTTGTATCTGTAAATTATTGTGTTTGATACTGCTATCACCAAACATACTTCTGGTTTGCCCTAAGTAATATATAATGCAGGCAGTGCATTTTAATTTTTGTATCACCATTTTACTATTTTATGTTTATAAGACTGTGTTAGGTTGATTGAGCGAGTAATTTCTAAACTTTTTCTTATTCATATCCCTCAGTATTTATTTTTAAACAAAGTAAAATTTAAATAAAGTATTTCAATTCAAAGCATGCCTCTAATTTAACACTTATATTTAAACCTGTTGTATATTTTTCTTGAAAAAAAGTGAATTTTAAAAATGAAAACATCGTCAGAATTTGCAAATATTTCTGGTTAAATACTTTAACTTATGTATTTTTATCATCCTGAATTTAATTATTACGAGTGTAAAAGATAATGAGGAGCAGTTTTTTTTGAGATTATCAAATTTAGATATCTACAAAATAAAACTGGGTCAGTATTTAAAATCTCTGGGTTAATTAAGCTACATTTTTTCTTAAAGTTTAAAGAAAACTTATCTAAATATTAAAAGTTTTTAAGCATCCAATGTTTTACATGAGTTATCAAATATTTTTGCTTGATGAATTAATTAATCTAAGAAGCTTTAAAATTTGTTCATAGTGATATGGAAATGGAATTGTATGGAAGTATGTAGATATGGAAACTGTGCAGTATATAGAGTTGCTGCCACCATCAGAGGTCAGCAATGTAATGTTGACAGAATTTTTTTTTATGTACATCATAAAGTATTCTAGAATTTATAATTGTATTGCTTTGATTAAAAATGTTTGCATTTGAAAGTGCCCATCGTGTAAATTTTTGTACTATTATTATAAGCACGCTGAATTCTTCATATCAATTAGGTCGTCTGCACAGCTACCGGGCTATTAAAACAATTGTCTATTGTTGTACACAGCTGTACAGTTGAATACATGATGACAGGTACTGTTATAATTTTCTCATTAATTTAATTTGATATTAAAGAAACATGAAAAATATAATAAAGATTGAAGGAAATAGATAATTAATGAAGTATACTGTATGGTCTAACTAACCAATTAACATAATTTACATTTACAAATAAATGTATGTGCTTACATATCAACAATTTATCTATTTGGTTTAGTTTTTGGGCTTTTGATCAATCTTCCTAAAAAAAATGTTTGTTTCTTTTCTATGAAAATATACACTTATTTTCAACTTTTTTTTTCTAATTGTCAACTTGTTCAATCATGTCAGTTTTTGTTTTAGCATTTAATTATGGATTATGTTGCTCTATAATGAAAGCTTATCTGCAATGATAGAACCAATAAATTTACAGTCATTCCTTTTTACCTTATTGGTTGTTATAATCTGGCACTGTTCAAATAATGCCCCTATTTCTTTATGTCATTATACCTAAACATGCATATTAGGAGAAGTATATCCAAGTACAATTAACATGTAATGAAACATTAGTGAAGTAGCAAAAAATTCAGCATAAATAAAATTTAAAATAATAATTGTGACAGGAAGTCATTTTATTAATTTTCTGCATCACAGTTTCGACAAAGTAATAATAATAATAATAATAATAGCTGTGTTTGTGTTAACACAAATGATGTTTGTAACATCATAAAATTATATTTTCTGTCATAGAACAGTCTGCTAAAAGATAATTTTGCTTCAAAGATCAGAATCAGACATTAATGTAGAGTGAATTGGAAGTGAAAAAAATCAAATGACAACTGTTTCCAAGAGAGTCTTATTAGTATTGATGATATTTGTAGTGAATATCAGTCTTATTGTTATAAATGACCAAAGGAATGAGTATGTTTAAAATATTAAAAGCAAATCTGTTGATTAAATAGCATTAAAAGTTAAAAAATCAGTTGGAAGTTGTTACAGTATTCTCCTTGGTGATCTGAAAATTTGTCATATACTTGTCAAAAGTTCTTTTTAAACATTTTCTAGAAAATTGTTATCTGCAGAACAATGAACTCCCTGGAGCGTCAAACTCTCCTCACTTGACATCTGCTGATGTTTGCTTGATTCCTTTCTTAAAATTTATTCTGAAAAGAAAACTGTACAAGCTGAGAATATCATCAGTGAGGTAATGAAGTAATTGAACGGTTTTTAAGAACTGATTTCAGGAATGTTTTCAAAAAATTTATGAATATCGACAGAAGTCTGAAACTTCTAAAAGAAAATATAATTCAGAACCTTTTAATACACTTATTATAAAATAATCTGGGCAATTTTTTAAGCTGCTTTATACAAAGTAATTTAGACAAATTCCAATCTACAAGGGATATTCATAAAGTAAGGGCCATTTGGTCTTTAAAAATTAACTCATGAGAAAAGGGTTTTACGTACAGTTTTAGTTTGTTACATATCTACTTCACTTTTTCCACATAATTGCCATTTAGTTCTAAGCGCTTTTCGTAATGCTCCACCAGTTTCTTAAACTCTTCTGCATAGAAGTTCGTTGCCTGGGAATTCCAGTTCCTCGTTGTTTTCAAAACGTTGTCCACCAAGCCACTTTTTCAAATACAAGAAAAGGAAGTAGTCACTGGGTGCAACGTCTAGACTATATGGAGGGAGGTCAAACACTTTTCAAAAAAAAATCATGAATCTTCTTGTTTAAGGCAGCGGTGTGAGGATGTATATCATGAAGGAGGATTACACCAGACAACAGTTTCCTGCATCGTCGATTTTAGATCGCACATCTCAGTTTAGTAAGCATTTCACAGTACAAGTCAGCTGTAATTGTTAATCCACATACCATGAAATCAACCAAAATGTTGCCCTTTTTGTCCCAAAAAAACAGCCAACATTTTTCCACTCTAGTACGGAGATTGCTAAAACTTTTTCGGTTTTGGGGAACTTGAATGGTGGTACTGCATTGGCTGTTGTTTCACTTCTGTGTTGGTGTATGATATCCACGTCTCATCACCCGTAACAATGTGGTAAAGCAAATCATCTCCATCTAGTTGATAGGGATCCAAAAATACTCATCCACTGCACATTCGTTGCTCTTTTTGTTGGTTAGTGAGCATTTTCAGTACCTACCTTGCACACAATTTGTGATGTCTGAGCTTTTCCATGACAGTCGTGTAGATAGAGTTGTGTTAAACATGCGGGAATTCATCAGCCAGAGCACTAAACATCAATCGCCAATCACGTCACAGTTTTTGGTTCACATCAATCTGAATACTGGGCATGTCACTCTACTCTTTGTCATGCACATTTGTGTGGCCCTTTTTAAACTCTCGACACCATTATCTAAAATCTTTCCTTCACTCATTACTGTAGGTCCATACACTAGGCACAACTCCTGATGAATTTCAGCAACTAAAGATCCTTTTGCACACAAAATTCGAATCACAGTGTGCACTTTACAACTGGTGGGAGAAACGATTGTCTTGGACATTGCAATCTGCAATCAACAGCAGGCAAACAACTACTAAATCTAAGCAACAACTGCAGTGGCTTCGTAAATAGCCGATAGATGGCCCTGCATATGTGAAACTGTGTTCAGACTTGCTAATATTTAAATATAAGCCGATGGCCCTTACCTTATGAATATGCCTTGTATCTTGGAATTTTTTGACATACTTTGAAACCTAATTTCAGGAACTTGTGACATTCAGTGTTTCAAATTCAAATTAAAGGTTACTTCTAAAAGGAAATATTATTTTAATGTTTAATAAAGAAAGTTGCATTAGAATAATTAGTTATTTGAATTGAAGCGTGAAACGACGTATAGATGGAATCTTCAGTATGAAAATTTTGGATCAGTTGAGTCATACTATTTGTGAATGATAAATAAAACTACTGGGAATGATTTTTTTTTTGTTTTTTTTATCAAAACAAAAAAACTTTTTTTGTTTTTTTTATCATTTCCTATCATCAAGTTTAATATCCTGATCTGTACTGTAGAATCATGTATTCATTTCTTTAATTATGATTTTTTTTTAATTTTGATACTAAACTACTTGACATAAGATTTTATTAATTTTGGCTCTATGAAAAAATTGTTAAAAACAGTAAAATGTTAAAACTTATGATTTATTTTTCTTGGAATATTTAATTTTTTTTACATTACTTCACATTCGTGTTGGTGTTCTTCTAATAACCGTTTATGTTATAATTTTATTGAATTTAGGATTATTTAAGAATGGATCCATTTCCAATACCCCTTATAATAATTGGTGGAAAATATGACTTATTTCAGGTAAATATGATTGAACATTTTCTTAAATATCTTGAACATCTTAAATATAAGTATATTTTTAGAGTTATTTTTCAGTATTCATAATTATTAGAAATAAAAGAAAAATATACATTATATAGCTCTTTACTGCGCAGAACATCTACCTTAACTATCCAGTAACTGTAACTACGATCAGGTGCTTTATCGTACTAAAATTATCAGATTTTTTATCATGCCTGACCTGGTTTTCAGCCTGCTGTAAAGACATTGACTACGATCACTTTTAAATTTTTAATTTTATGAAGGTGTTTTTTTGGATTTTTTATATTTTATACAAATTTTTCTCCAGTTTTTCTAGACTTAACTAGCTGGGATTTCTAAGAATTTTACAGCTTTATGCACCTGATAACAAATTATTAGGAGATTTGATGTTCATTTACACATAATGTATTTTCATGTATACATGAAACATGTACAGTCTGGTCTGTTCACTCGCATTTTGATGACTGCAGGATTTTTTTATCAAATTCTTTTTTAATAGTTTTCATGCAAAGTAATAATTTTGATCAGTGAGGAAAATTAGTATAAATTTTATTTGGAAGTATGAATGAGAGATATAATCCATGAACTCTGGAACTCATTTATAGTTTACTCTTTTTAGACCTAGTTTTGATACAATTTTAATGTTGAAGATTTCCTTGAATTCCAAATAGTTGATAAACATTTCTTTATGTCTGGTTGTACGTAGAACAATATGCCTCTTTCTTTTATATTACTGCATCCTCCTTTAATATGTATTTAGATTATATTAAATTTTATGAAAAATGGGAGAATTGGCTTCATATATTAGGCAAGTTTTTTTTTTTTGTAACCCTCCAGTTAGGAAACTACTTCTTCGACAGTTTATAGACACAGATGAAAGTATGCCCATTTACCTCAATGAAGAAATGCTAATGTTCCAGCTATTAGAAGGCCTAGCATAACACCACAGATGAAGCCAGTGCAGCAGCTGAATTGATTCCTATGGCATATATATGTATTGTTACCAAATTTTTTACAGGGTTTGCCTTAATCTTTGAAGGCAAATTCTAAAGCTGTTCCTTTTTTTCTGTGGAATAGGACACCCAACCATTAGTGATGCGATCTCTCTGTGATGTATAATTACTCGTATATATGATTTGAATGTAATATTTAGTTATTTATTTACTATGTGAAGATAGTTTCTAGTTTGTATTACTGTGTAAATAGTATAAAAAACTTGTAAGTTTAAATAGAAGAAATGAAGTATTATTGTGAAATAGAATCATCGAATTTAGAATAAAATTACTTAATGTTAAATCCTCCACTAAAAAGAGGCATTGTAATTAATCCAGTATTTCTTAACAAAATTGGTACATTAATTTGCTGTTTTTTAACAAGATGGGTTAGTTTTATTTATTGTTGTTTTTTAAAGCACTTGAAGTGCAAGAATTGCCTATCAGAGTTCATTTTTCTGATTAACAATGATGATTACTATAAATCCATAAAAAATATAATGCTATTTTTAGTATAGTGAAAAGGGTGAAAGTGTCATGTACAGGAATGAATATCATCTACACTGCAGTGAGGCTGGCATGACTGATGTACCAAAGTATATTTAACTTGGTGGAGTGAGTAGGAAAACATTTCATACTTCTCTGTCTATTGTATACAAGGCATAAGTTATTTGTTGTTTTGGGAATAATAGTTTTTAGTGTCTCTTGTAACTTATGTCAGATCCTCCACAATCCTTGTGGTTATGGTACCAGATATACAGGGTGTCCCATATAAAATGCAACCCATCAATCACTCGTCCATGAAATTTCAAAAGTCAAGCTTACTCCCCTACTCGTTACTGAAATGGACTCGTCCAACATCTGAACATCGCGGCGACGCAGTAGAACACTACCAATAGTAACAACACAGTTCAGTGTATTGCTAGTGACAAGATGGTGTTTTCGCTAGATGAACGTGTTTTCATTGTTGAGTCTGACTTCAGTACGAAATCTGTGGTTGCAGTGCAAGATTTGTTTCGCCATAAGTACCCGGATAAACCAGCTCCTAACAAAACATACAGTATTAAGGTTAGTCGCAAAATTTAGAGAGACTGGTTCTATTAATAACAAGGAACACAAAAGATCTGCGTCAGTGTTGAATACAGATACAGTCACTGAAATCAAAGACCGATTACTCGCCTCACCAAATAAATAACTAAAATAAATAAAACCGTTCTTGGGCGACCAAACGATTACAATTATGACCTTATCGCATTCAAACTGATTGAATTTTATTTTATTTGATTTTCAGGTCAAAAACCATAAGAAATTACCAATTTCCCCATTAATTAATATCCTAAACATTTCAGTACAACCTCATTTCACTGGGATAGCTGAAACCCAAGCAAACTTTTTCACTAGCTGTAATGTGCAAACAAACCATTTTAGGATATGCTTTATGTGTATATGAACTTTCTCCATTATTTTCACGAGTAGAATAGGTCATGAAAGTCCCAGGAGAACTTTGTAATACACTCTATATAATTTTATATGTGCTTTTTGCAAAACAATGATGCTTTGATTTTGCAGGGAAATTATTACTGGTCTTTCATTTACATAAACAAGGTTTTATTATCATAGAAAATTTCTCCTTAGTACAGTGTTTCTCAACCTTTCAGTATTTGCGACCCAATATTCAATCAAAATTTTCATTGTGTCCCTCTCTCATACAATAACTATGTATACAGTAATAACATATTTTGATTATTTTGATGTTAAAGCTACATTACAACCTTAATTATAAGAATAAGTAAATTTACTGATATTTGGCAACACTGATCCGTTGCATTGACAAAACCAGAATCGATGCCTATCTATTGCTCTGTATTATGTCTACCATATCTATCAGACATTCTTGCAGCTCTCAGCTTTGCGAGAAGTTCCAATTTGTCTTGAGCATTCTGGAACGTCTGAATGACCGTCTGCACAAACTTGTATAAATGCTGCATTTTGTTCAATTCCAGCCAGTCTCAGACGATCTTCCTATCACTGTTGAATCTATCATGAATGTGTATATTGAAATTTGTGTGTTTATTGCACAATTCATGGTTATAAATATTCACGGCAGTAGATTTATACAGAATCATGGATAAAGTTTTAAGTATGTGTAAACGAATATTAGATTATAGTGAAGCATCTACAAGTGCACAGATGAGCTTGTTCCGAAAATAAAATCAAGAAAATATTCTCAAGAATACTTAAATTTTGGATTTGCCAGTACTGAAGTAAGTGAAGAATAAAGGCCTGTGTGTATGTTATTTGCTCAAAAGTTTTGGCATCAGACAGCATGAAACCTAATAAACTTAAACAACATTTGGAAACACTTCATAGTGAGTACGTTAACAAACCCTGAGAATTCTTTGAATTAAATTTAAATCATTTGAAAAGCAAACATCATTTTTTAAAAAAACTTTGAATATGAAAGCTTTATTTGCCTCTTAAAAAGTTTCATGTAAAATAGACAGGTGTTAAAAGCCTCACACCATTGGTGAAGAGTGTATTTTTCCAGCTGCAATTGAGAACAAACTATGTTTGGATATAATTTTGCCAAACAACTGTGGTCCATACATCTATCAAATGATACTGTTACCTGTCAAATTGTGATATAGCTGAAGATATACAGCATCAGCTTTTCAGGAAGTTGCATGACAAAACTGTTTTCAATTCAGCTTGATAAGGCAACAGATAGCAATAAAGATGCTTATTTCATTGCTTATGTTCGATTTTGTGATGATATGTCAGCAGTAGAAGAACTACTTTTCTGCAAACCAATAGAACTCAAAGCAACAGCACTTGCATTATTTGCTGTCTTAAATGATTTTATAAACGAGGCAAACGTAGAGTGGAAAAATTGCGTCGGAATATGCATTGATGGTACTCGTTCAATGCCTGGAATATTCCAAACTATACAAGCACTTGAGAAACAAATATCTCCACAGTATGTTTGGACATATTGCATGATCCACAGAGATGCTCTGTCTTCCAAAGAAATAAGTCCTAGTCTGAATATTATTCTAACGACAGTTGTAACCATAGTAAATTATATAAAAATGAGATCCCTAAAATCAAAAATCTTTTCTGCTGTAAAGATATGGTTTTTATTGCAAGGCAAGATGGTTATCATGGGGGAAATTTTTGCAATGTGTTTATGAATTAGGAGAAGAAATTGCCATTTTTCAAATTGAGCTACTTGGTTGACATATTTGAGAAATTAAATTACCTTGAATCTTCAACTCCAAGGAGCAAATACATTGGTGGATATGTGTGAATGCTTTTTGTAGAAAATTAGAATTGTGGAGCAGAAATTAAAACCTAGAAATATTTACAAATGTAGATGAATGTTAAAACTTACAAGGCTAAAGAACACCATGTGAAAGTTGTTTTTTAACCTTGAAAACCATTTAGCCATGCTGGCAAAGAATTTTATAAAGTATTTTCTTTCTGATGACTGCTTTGTAGCAAGTTACAAGTGGGTTAGGGATCCATTTCAAAATATTACCAAAGGGCTCTCAACTGCCGAAGAAGAAATCTTTATAGCCTTCACAGCAAGTGGCGAAATCAAAAGACATTTAGTAATAAATCACTCTTTGAATTTTGGGCAGGGGAGGATAAAGAGTTTTCTGTACTGAAAACTAGAGTATTTTGTTTACTATTACCATTTTCAACATCCTACCTTTGCAAAACCAGATTTTCTAAGGTGGCTGCTTTAAAGACAAATATAGATCTCGGCAAATATATAAAAAGAATTCAGAGTGTCTATTTCTAATATTAAACCTTCCTTTGAAAAACTTTGCCCTGCAAGACAGACCTAAGGGAATCACTAATAATTATTAAACTTGTTCTTAATTTAGTATTGATAAGTTAATTATCAAATACATTGTGCAGTTCTGATACAATCCTATTTATAATTGTATTATGTCAATGTAAATTTGTATTTATTATGTCAGAATGTTTTTTTTTTTGCTTTCCTTTCAATAAATTAATACAATTTTTTAATAATATTTTCTTTTTGATATGCTTACACACCGCATTTAGCGTTATTATGCTTCCCTAGGGGGCGCGCCTCACAGATTGAGAAAGACTGACTTAGTTTATTATAATGGAAAAATTACTTTCTCAAAGAAGAGAAACATTTTGAAAAAAATGTATTTGAGCTTTATGTAATCGACAGATTCTTTCAACATTGACTTATAATTTTGTGTTGTATATATATATAAAAATATACAGTGATGAAATCTTTACACTTATCTTTTACATTAGTACCTTTATTATATATATATATATATATATATATATATATATATATATATATATATATATAAATAATACAATAAAATATTCAAATAATCACTAAACACAGTAACAGAACCTTCAAGGGATCCCGCATTATCATTCGGTAAAAAATTTCAAACGTTATCAAACAAAAACATAAAATAAATAAATGATAATCATTCCAGATTGGCACATTTTATCATTGTCATTCCAGCTGGCATTGAGTTATGTTGTTCAAGTGTTGTGGTTTATATTTTCTAAATTTTTTTTTATGTAATTTTGGATCGTTTTACAGACTGATGATGAAGAAATCTCACAAAAGTCGACTTTTATTATTAGTTTTTTAGGGTCTGTGACTGTGTTTGGTGGTTATTTTAGGTTATACTACATATATATACTACATATAAAATATACTACATATATTATTTATTTACATATATATATATATTTCTTTAATAATGCAGACGAGCACAACGTAGTTTAAGATGATTATACTACCGGCAAAACCATGCATTGTAGTCCATAAGTAAGAATGTTAAATAACTTTATTGTTAATTTTTTCATTCTTCTTTCTACAGTAAGACTGTGTCTCAAGATTTTATTAAACCTTTGTTGGTTCCTCCTGGAGCAGATCTTATAGAAAGTATTCAAGGATTGGGTTCAACCAATAATTCTTGGACCATTGATAAATATAAACACTTTTTTACGACACATTTCCCACAGGTAAGTAATAAACTTGTCAGGTTTATATTATCATTGGTGATTAAGGAATTTTGATTATCTGCATTTCTTTTATTAATACAAGTTACTTGTAATGCTGTATTGATTATGTTTATTTTAAAATAATATCTTTTTTCAGGGTAATAAGTTTCTGTTATAAAGTATATAAATATTTCTGGTAATGATAGGGTCCACTTTATGTATGTTAATTTCAGATGAGGCGGTGTTTCATAAAAAACTGTATAAAAGGAATTTTATAATCATTATGACTAACAATTGTACCCTTTTCTGGATGCAAGTTTGTAACCCCCATGTTTAGAAATCCAGTACTTTACAAGTGATCTATCACAACTCCAATATTGTTGATTACTTCAGCTGATTTTGTTTAAATTTGAAAATACCTTTGTCATTAACAGCATTATTCATTTGTGTAATCTCAAAGTTGTTACACTACAAATTTTACAACAACAATTATTATCATTTAAATTCAGCTGCTCACAGATGAGCAGCTGAATTTAAATGACGATAGTTGAGAAATTAGCATAGGTGAAAAAGGTAATAATATCTCTTATTTAAGTCATTAGGATTACCGTAGGTCTTTTCTTAGCATTTCTAATATTTAAGTTCATGTTATATATGTACCGTCATATGTTGACTCAGTACAAGGTGATTATTTAAAAGTTGAAATTAAATATATTACTAAATCTACTAGTCCTAAAATTAGTTATTGAGAAGAAAATTAGTTCAATGAAGTAAAAGTATTTTTTGTTGTCATAAATAAACATATTATATAATAATTTCTCCATAACTTTAGTCCAACTCAAACTGCTTTTATTAAACTAATGTATGTAATACCTTAAGTGTGCTATAATTGAAACTTATAGAGAATATATTGTTGATAGATGCAATTCATTCTTTCATTGAGTTCCTTCTCTGTCATCTTTTTATAGCAGTTAAGATTATTGTAGAATTTTATTAAACCCACTTCTGTACATGTTACAAAGTCGGGTAATTATTTATTGTTAGGGCCTATCACATCTGGTTTTGGTAATGTTCATAATAGTTCTTCCTACTAATCAGAATAATGTATTTTTAAAGGTCAGGAAGTTAATATTTAAACGTATCCCAGTATTGTTTAAAGAAATTTCGGTCCGTTATAGAGCCGGTTATTGTAATTATAGAGTGCTGATCTTGTTTCTATATTTTGTGTAAATGCCTTGTGCTCAGATCCACTAAATTCTCTCTACGGTTCACAGTAAGATGAGTAATCCATTCTGTATTAAAGCAGCTGGTACAAAATCCAGCAGTCACTGATTAATGTTTGCCTAGTTGTATATATTCCTTAATAATTGAAAGCTATTTGTCAAGTGTCCCGTGTTAATACAAGAACTAAAAAAAAATGTCTACTGTCTCAGTGTATTTCACCAAATACCCTCTCGTCATTAAGTAAATATCTACAATTATATTTTTGCCATCCAAATTCAATTTTGATTGACTGAATTTATCTTTACTATCTTACCTGGCCCCCTAGATTCAAACCATTCTGCTAAATGGCAAAAACACACACTTGTCAGTGGTCAATGGTATGAAGATTTGTTGGTGTAGCATCAGGTACATATTTTGAATTCATTATAAATGAAATCCTACCATAACGGACACAAAACCACCCAAAATGACATGAAATGCATACCTTTTTGTGCTGCAAATTATGGTTTTCAAACCACATATCCTGTAATTGCAAAAGGTTTTATACCGCAATGTCCTCTATTATTTAGGGCCATATCACTATCACACTCTAAATATTTACATGTAGTCGGTATTACTCTTTATTCATTTATAAATTAATCTAGTCTTCTTATATAATGAGAATAACTATTTAAACTATGCTTATGTTCACAACATGCAAAAGCACATTGTAATTAGACTATGACAGACATCGGAATAACAGTTGCAATTTAAAAGTCATATTGAATACTATGTTATATAACATATCTATATTGATAAGATAGCAGCAGTATTTAACTGAAGCGCAGAAATTACATTTTGTTTCTCCGATTGAGAACTACCATTGAAGAAATCAGTTTAACATTTAAAGAAATCTAAATTAAAAAAAGAAGGTGAAATGTAAATAAAAGGAAAATAATGAGGAATTAAATATTAAAATAGATGAACATAATACACAAGGAAAAAGCTTATAGAACTTTGATGGTTCAGGTAATAAAATTACAAATTATGAACAGAGTAAGGCAGAGATAAAAAGTAGACTAACACCAGAAAGAATAGTTTTTTTTGCTGAAAGAAGGCTGCTACTTCTATTTTAATGTAGATCTATATTTAAGGACTTGAATGACTTTTTTTTAAATTATTTTCATGGTAATAAAATGTGATTAATAGGGAAAGCAGAAAGAAAAAGAATAAATGAATTTTAAATGCAGTAGTACAGGAGGATGTTGAAAATTAGGTTGGTTTATAAAGTTAAGAGATCTTAAAAAAAAAAGGTGTTTCTTGTAAAACAGTGAACTAGTTAGTTGGTGGGATTCATGTTAAGGTAGGTTTAATTAACATGGGCATAGGGGAAAATAAAAGTTGAAATTTATGAAACGGTTAGTTGATGGCGTAGAATATTTAATTTAGGATATATAAGTAAAAGATCTGCATTTCCTAATCTTTTAATTATTGAGGTTAAAGATTACCACGATCGAAAGTATTGAATTTAAAATTGTATTCATAGAAAATCACATATAGTTTCAGATAGGCTCTTTAAAACTTATGTAAAATATTTTGTTACTTCATGTAAGATAATTTATTGTTTGAGATACGAGTATTATTGGTTTTGTGTAACAGTTTTATATATAATGGGATTGGTTTGAGATACTGTTTATCATCTTAAAAAAAAGAGAAGAGTTTAATAAAAATAAAAATATAAAGAAACGCTTAAGTATTTATTTGGAGAACAATGGTCAACATTTATAATTTACATGCCTCAGGAACGGTCGGTCTGAGTCTGTACAAGACTACACCTCATTTACATATCATCCTCATCTCATTGGGCTGTGGGGGGGAACGGATTGCAACATATTCATTGCATCTAGTTTACTGCAAAACAATTTTTTTAATCCTTTGTATTTTTTTATAAATATAGGAATCTTCAAAAACATCTGTTTTACCAGATGATCCTGGTCAGGATCCAAATTTCTGGGAACCTTTGATTGTTGGTCTTAGAAGTCAGAAAGATGAGGTAAATTTATATACATATTAATTTTTTATTTCTCTGCATCTAATATTTATTAATAATAATTTTCTTGTATAATGGCACAGATCCAAAACAGGTCTTAACACAGGGGTTGGTGGGCGTTTGTAGGGGTTGGTGGGCGATGGTGGGTGTTGGTTAGTTTTGGTGGGGATTGGTGGGTGTTGGTTAGTTTTGGTGGGGATTGGTGGGTGTTGGTTAGTTTTGGTGGGGGTTGTTGGGTTTTGGTGTTCGTGGGTGTTGATGGGTGTTGTTAGGTGTTGGCGGGTGTTGGTAAGTGTTCGTGGCTTTTGGTGTTTATTGGGTGTTAGTGTTGGTGGGTGTTAGTGGTCGATGGTAAGTGTAAGTGGGCGTTTTGATGGGTTTTGGTGTTTGTAGGTGTTGATGGGTTTTGGTGGGCGTCGGTGGATGTCGGTGGTTGTTGGTGAGTGTTGGTTCGTGTTGGTGAGTGTTAGTGTGCGTTTATGGGTGTTGATGGGTGTTGGTGGGTGTTGGTAGGTTTTGGTGTTGGTGGGTGTTGGGTGTTGGTGGGCGTTGGTTGGTGTCGGTTGTTGTCGGTGGGTGTCTTTGGGTCTTTCGGTGGTTGTTGGTAGGATTTGGTGGGTGTTGGTTCGTATTGGTGGGTGTTAGTGGGTGATGGGTGTTGGGTGTTAGTGGGTGTTGGTGTTGGTGGGTGTTGGTGTTCGTGGGTGTTGGTGTTGATGGATTGGTTGTTGATGGGTGTTGTTGAGTGTTGATGAGTGTTGGTGGGTGTTGATAGGTGTTGGTGGGCGTCGGTTAGTTTTGGTGGGTGTTAGTGGGTGTTTAGTGGGTGTCGGTGGGCGTCAATGGGTGTCGGTGTTTGTTGATTTTTGTTGGTTCGTGTTGGTGGGTGTAAGTGGGTGTTGGTAGGCGTTGGTGGGTGTTGATGGGGGTTGGTGGGTTTTGGTGTTCGTGGGTGTTGATGGGTTTTGGTGTTCGTGGGTGTTGATGGGTTTTGGTGTTCGTGGGTGTTGATGGGTTTTGGTGGGTGTTGGTGGGAGTTGTTACGTGTTGGCGTGTTATTTGGTGTTAGTGGGTATTAGTGGGTGTTCGTGGGTGTTGGTAGGCGTTGCTGGGTGTTGATGGGTGTAAATTAGTGTTGTTGGGTGTTGGTTCGTGTTGGTGGGTGGTAGTGGGTTTTTATGGGTGTTGGTGGGTGTTGTGTGTTGGTGGGTGATAGTGGGTGTTAGTGGGTCTTGATGGGCGTCGGTGTATGTCGGTGGGCCTCGGTGGTCGTTGGTGGGTGTTGGTGTGTTTTAGTGTTCGTGGGTGT